>NW_027397118.1:2224163-2531826 GCF_003265705.2 Callorhinus ursinus | reverse complement strand
TGGTTGAAAAAGGGAAAAAGAAAAATAAAAAAAAAAACAGTTAACAAAAATTAACTTTGATGAACTAATGAATCATGGTAAAAAAAAAGCCATGAATTCTATGTGCAGTATTCCCCTAGCGCTGGAGTTCTCCCGTTCTCCTTGATCGATCAACTTGGTCTTGGCTTGCTGGCTGTTCGTGCTGATCTTCTGGGGGAGGGGCCTGTTGCTGTGGTTCCCAAATGTCTTTGCCGGAGGCTGAATTGCCCCGCCCTTGTCGGTCCGGGCTAAGCAAGCTGCTCGGGTTTGATCTCAGGAGCTTTTGTTCCCTGCAAGCTCTCAGTACAGCTTTGGAGGACCGGGGCAAAAATGGTGGCCTCCCAATCTCCACCCAGAGGAGCTGAGAACTTGGGGCCCTGCTCCTCAGTGTGCCCACAGAGAAAAGCAGTCACTCCCTTGTACCTGGTCTCCGGCCACTCTCCGCGCTCACCCGGCCTGTGACCGAGCGTTGCTATCTCTGGCACCCAACCCCGTGTGGAGTCTCCAAACCCAGCAGATCCCTGCAGTGCGCTCCTGCGCCGCTCCTCCCGGGAGAGGAAGGGGAGTCTCCCCAGCTCTGCCGCTTGTTGGGTCCCTGCTGGAGAAGCAGTGGCCCGACTGGGCCGCGGATCACAGTTTATGGCAACCCCGAGCTGAGAGCCCGCGCCTCGGCTCCCTCTCTGCAGCCGGCTTCCCTGCTCTGATACCCGGGAGCTCTGCTGCACTCAGGCACCCCCGGTCTTTCTGTGAACCCGAGGGTCCTGAGACCACACTGTCCCGGGAGGATTCCACCCCCTGCTTAGCCACTGCAGCGACGTCCCTCAGCGGAGCCAACTTCTAAAAGTTCCGATTTTGTGCTCCGCGGCTCTATCACTTGCCAGAAGCGGCCGACGGAGGCCCCCTCCCCCACCGTCTATCCTCCCGAATATCGCCTCGGATTCACTTCTCCGCACGCCCTACCTTCCAGTAAGTGGTCGCTTCTCTGTTCAGAGAGTTGTTGCTACTCTCCTCTTTGATCTCCTGTTGAGTTCGTAGGTGTTCAGAATGGTTTGATCCCTATTCAGCTGAATTCCTGAGACCAGACGAAATCCAGGTCTCCTACTCCTCCGCCATCTTGCTCCGCCCTCTCCCAAGTATTTCTCTTCTTGTCTCCTGTATTGATGCTTTATGAAGGTTGCTGCTCTGTTATTTGATGCACCATTACGGATACCATTTATATCTTCACTGTGAAGTATGGCCTTCAGTATTATAAAAGTGTCCTTCTTTCGTCTCGTTAAGCACTTTTCCGTCCACACATTTCAACTTTCAGATGTCAAGTTCACAATCCCTGCTTTCTTCATGTGCATTTGTCTAGTACAGTTTTGCCCATCCTTTTAATTTTATTGCACTTTGTTTTGAAAGTATCTCTTACAGTGTAGAGTTGGATTTTGCCTCGTAAGAGAATCTGAAAATATTTTTCTTTTCATAAGTTTGTTAAAGACATTCACATTTATTGTTACAACGTGAACACTTGATCTTAGTTCTGTGTGATTATTTTATGTTGTATTTACTATGCATTTTTACCACGTGTTTGTCATTCTCTGGTCTGTTTTCTTAGCTTTTTAACAAAAGAAATGTTGGTGATTAAAATGATTTGTGTTTTTGTTTTAGTAGTTACCCTTCCACTAATATGTTTATATGATGCCCATTTTTTTTTTTTTTTAGGCTTTTACTTTTTGTTTTGTCTGTTTTAAATGGTGTCTTTGGCCCCCCCCCATAATTTATGTGAAATCAATGAATTTATTCTACTTTTCTATTTTTCCCCTTATTAAAAAATTATGTTATCAGAGCACATAACACCTACAAACTATTCTTCCACCTTGTCTCCACCTCTGGTTGGTCTAAGATCTGTAGTTAAATATAGTCAGTGCTTACCACGGTCCTTCTAACAGTTTCTCCATCCACTTCTTAGTTGGATGAACGTGGTCTTCTAGTAGATTCCTCACAAAGAGCTCATTAGTACCATATTCCCCAAATTCTTGCATGTCTGTAATTCTTTTTCTATAAACAAGCACATGAAGGGATGCTCAACATCATTAGGGAAACACAAATCAAAACCATAATGAGATACCGCTTCACACTCATGTCTATTTAATGGAACAAGGAAAATAACACATTTTGCAGGGAAGTGAGGAAATTGGAACCCTTGTACATCGCTACTGCGAAGGTAAAATCATTCAGTTCTTGTAGAAAACAATTTTGTAGATCCCCAAAATTTAAACATAGAATTATCCCATGACCCACTTCTAGATATACACCTAAAAGAGTTGAAACAGGTAATCAATCAAATCCTTGTACCAAAATGTTCATAGCAGCACTACTCGAAGTAGTCAAAGGTAGACCCAATGTCCATCAGTGGATGAGTGGATAAACAAATTTTGGTTATGCATTCAATGGAGTATATTCAGCCATAAATGCAAATGAAGTACTGATATATGCTACAATGTGGATAAACCTAGAAAAACAGTATGCTAAGTGAAAGAAGGCAGACACATGTCACATATTGTAGGATTCCATTTATATGACATATCCCAAATAAGCAAATCCGTAGGAACAGAAAGCAGATGGGCAGTTGCCAAGGGCTGGGGAGGGGGATGATAGAGTATAAATGTTGAATGTATACAGGGTTTTATTTTGGAGAGATGAAGTGTTTTAGAACTAGATAGAACAATATTATGAATGTACTAAATGCCACTCAATTGTTCCCTCTAAAACAATTTCATGTTATATGAATTTCACCGTAGTAAAAATTGTTTTTCAATAGCCTTCATAGTTGAAAGATTATCCGAGTTCGATAAAAAAAACAACAAAACCTTGGTTCAGACTTATATCTGAGTTTTTGTTAAGACTATTTGACCACTGCCTAGCTTTCCCAAGCTGCTCTTGAGAAATCTAGTGCCAACCTGACTTCATTTTCTTTATAAGAGACTTGTTCTTTTGGCCAGGAGGACCAGATTATTTTTTTCTTGATTTTGCCTTGAATGTCTAGTTGTTCTATTAAGATATGTTCCAGAGTTGGCTGTTTTGAAGCAATTTTCCTACATGGTGGGCCATTTCAATATGTAGACTCAGGTCTTCTATTTCAAGAGAGATTTCTTGAAGTATAGTATTATAAGTTTGTCCTATTTCACTGTTTTCTCTTCAGCATCTCTATACTTATGTTCACCTGTTTTATCTATCATTTTCTCACAGATTCTTTTTGCCTCTTTCATTTCATATTCTTGGCTCCTTTCATTTCTACCCATTATCTTCTATTGTTGGCTTTCACTCGTATTTCTCTCAGGTACCTTATAATTTAGCCATCTCAAGGTTAATTTTTCTTTTCTTTCCTAATGTCAGTTCCCATTAGTTCCAGTTTGTCAGTTTCTATTTTGAGTTTTTAAATTCTTGATCTATGTTTTCTCCCCCCATCTGCAAATGCTTGTTTAATTATAATTAGCTCATGTTGGAATATGGTATTATATTTTCTTTTGCATCAGGGCTGGTTTTCTTGATTCCTTCTGGGGTTTTTCATCTACTGAAGTTTTTCTTCAACTTTAAAAAAAATGGAAGTATAACATATGTTCAGAAAAGTAGGTAGCTGATAACCTGATATTTCACTTTCCCCCTGCACTTACCTTAATCCACCATCATTAAGAATCTACCATATGCCAGGGGTACTACACCACTTTCCGTAAATAATGTCATCCTTTTTGCCATCTGATTGGTGAGTGACCCACAGTTTCAGAGTCCCACCCTAAGGTTCTGCTTTCTAGGGCCACTCCTGGTTCTTACTTTCAACCTGGGTTCCCCAAAAGCAGGGCTGAAACAAGGACTTGCATGTGGGAACATTATTTGGGAAATGATCCCAGAGAGGACAGACTGTGAGAAATAAAACAGAAAAGCCAAAGCAAAGTTGTATTATCAAGTTGATCACCTCTATGAGGGATGGGGCTTGATCCTGCTGGAACAAGCGAATGCACTTCAGGACTGTCCATCAGAGGGATGGACAGGGGGAGTATTTATGCATTAGTTCCTGGCTCCCATTGGTCGAGTCCTCTGGGGGTGTTGACTCCCTTGTTTGTGAATAAAAGATGAAGAAGGAGGATGTAAGGTAGCACCCAAGAAGGGTTTCATATTATTTCCTAATGGCTTCCACCGTTTCAGTTAAGTCAGCTCTCAGTTTTAATGTTGTCTTATGTCTCTGACTGCTTTTAAGACTCTTTTTGTCTTTGGTTTTCAGCAATTTTTATAGAATGTGCCTTAAGTGGTTTTCTTTGTGCTTACCCAGCCTGGGCATAATGAGGTCGTTCTTGTAACTGTGCCTTATATGTCTTAATCATTATCTTTTGGAATATTGATTCTAATGCTTTTTCCTCTCCTGGGTCTTCAGTTACTAAGTATAACTGTATAGTGTAACTTTCCACACAATCCCATGTCTTTTAATACACCCCCCCTTTTTTGTTACTCTTCATGCCTCAGGATGGATATATTTTTTTTAAAGATTTATTTTTAGAGAAAGAAAAAGCGCACAAGAACGTAGTGGGGAGGGGCAGAGGCAGAGGGAGAGAGAGATCTCAAGCAGACTCCATGCTGAGTGGGGAGCCCAGTGTGGGGCTTGATCTAACAATCCTGGGATCATGACCTGAGCCGAAATCAAGTCAGACACATAACTGACTGAGCCACCCAGGTGCCCCAGAATGGATATTTTTTTATAAAATATTTTTTTTTACAGTTCAGTAAGTCACTTTTCAGTTGTGTCTGATTTGCTGTTACATCCACCTGGTGAATTCTTAATTTCATTTATTGTAATTATAGTCTACATTCATTTATAATATTTCCAGTTGTTTTCTTTCAATAATGTCCAATTTATGTCAAATTTCTCAAGATTGTCTTTAACTCTATTAACATTTTTAAAAAGACTTTATTTATTTTGAGAGAGAGCAAGCATGAGTGGGGGGAAGGGCTAAAGGAGAGGGAGAAGCGGACTCACCACTGAGTAGAGAGTCCCGGGTGGGGCTCAGTCCCAGGACCCTGGGATCAGGACCTGAGCCAAAGGCAGACACTTAACACCCTGAGCCAACCAGGCTAACTCTATTAACATATTAAACATTGTTTTTAGAGGTTCATAGATGATGACTTCATTTTCTGAATTACTTGTGGGAGTTTCACTTGTCTGTTGTCTTAGTCTTCAGTCACATGGTCTTGTCTCCTCAAGTGCCTATTTTTTAATGTGTACCAAACATTGTACATTAAAAAGGCAGGGATTATTTGAGCCTGAAGGAGTTACTGGGGGTCTAAATTCTAGTCTTTGGTGGACTCTTAAATTTCTAATTTTTGTACTTCAAAGCCCAATGAGTCTGTTGAGAGCTCTGTTCTGCTTCGCACCCATGTTTTTAAATTGGCGGATGCCTCTAGAAGTAAATTAGCTTTAACGTCTGGCTCACCCTCTGGGCTTCCCTCTGTTGCCAGATCTTGTTCCTGTGACTCCTTACAGCCTAGGTCACTGATAGCGTTCTGATGTTTTCAAATGCTTCATATATAATATGAGTGTGTGTATAAAGTCAGATTTTCTAGTTGTTCTCAAAAGGAATGCTGGTCCAAACTGTCAAACTCATCATTCCTAGGGTAGAACTCCATCCTGCCGAAAAGTTTTATTTTATTTTCTTATGCAATATGGATACAGGAGAGTTTAAGTAAAACTTATTTTTGATTTTCCTAGATAGGCCAGGAGGGACAATCATATAGGTGGGGAAGGGGTTTGGGTAGCTTACAGGGTTTCTCAGCTCAAGAGAATCCTCTTCTATTGCTGCAGTGAAGTTTCTTTAATAAATGGTCTCTTAATGAGAATGATACCATTGAATGATACTATCTTGTTCCACCAGGGCCCACAGTTTCAGCTGGTTCTTGCTTTCACTACTGTGTTTCCAAGGATACCTCCCCTTTCAAAGTGTCCTCTTCTCTTCCAGGTGTCTTCCTAAGGTTAGCCCCTCTGGTTCTATGCGCTTTCCAGGCCCCTTTCTTTCATTTCTCCAGTAATCGATAACTCCGCCCCACCAGGCCTCAGACCTGTTCTCAGCATTTCCCCACTCAGCACGGCCTTTGTCCTACTGAGGGAACTTGAGTTGGTGTTATCCTTGTTCTACGGCCACTAGAATCCTGTCACACTCTCCTATGTTTAACCCTTGCCTTGCTCCCCCTCTGGTGTGGGCTGCTGAGCTGATGTTTATTTCCCCTGCTTACATGTAAAGTGAAGTTTGTAGAATTTTCTCTCTCCTAGTTATATAGTAGGAGTGGGTAATTTCCTGTACTATTAGAACCCAGAATAGTAACACATATTTTTAACTTTTAGATAGTGTTATTTTTTAGTTATCTTTTTGCTAGTTTCTAATTGTACTGCATTTTGCTTAGAGAAACAGTGTGTAAGATTTCAATTCTTTGGAAATTGAGGCTTCCTTTGTGGCTGAGTACAGGGTTCATTTTTTTTTTTTTTTAATGTTCCATGTGTAGTCTATATTTGCTTGAGTTTAGTAAACCTATTAAGCACATCTTCTAGACTTAATTTTTTTTTGATCGATCGCAATTAAAATCTCGTAAAACTGATGTGGCCATAATGTTTTGTCCATAGTTCTGTCAAGTTGTGGCATTGTGTACTTTGAGGCTATACCGTTAGGTGTATATATGTCCAAGTTCCTTAGATCTTCGACCTGTTGTTCCTTTTACCGGTACACACTGTCCTTTCTTTGTCCCTTGTTTTCCACCTTGAATTCTATTTTGCCTGTTACCTTGCTTCAATGTTAACCTAAGACATCTATCTCGTTTTATAGGTTGTCTTTGCTCTCTTGGTTCGAAAGGGCTCCCTCATCTTGGGTTGTGTGTAGTCTCTTCAGTTTTCTTCTTAAAATTACCCAATTTCTCCTACTGTTAATGATAGCATGTGTACCAACTAGGACAAAACACCTTTATGCCAAGTAAAGCTTGATTTTAATTACATATTTCCTTAAAAAACAATTCCTTATGCTTCAGCTCCTTACCAGTGATTCCTGAGAGCTTTGTGAGTTCCAGCCTCTGTTGCTTCACTACAAAAAGCAAAGATACACAAATTAGCTTGCTGTTCCCTCAGTTTCATAATGGCTGACTAGCAGTGCCCCTGTCATGTTAAATTAAGAAGAAGTCTTCACACAAAGGCAGACTTTGGGAATGCCACTGGAGCTGTCACCAATGCTGGTTATCTGAAGTAGTTGTAGCACCAAGAGAAAGGAGGGAAAAAAATGTGCCGTGACTGACTAAAAATGAGTAGGTGGGAGGAAATGCTCAGTTGAATATAGGTGTGAACAGAATAGATGACAGAAGTAGAAAGGTCAAGATGGCGAATTTGACTTACAAAAAAAACTAACGGTGTTCAGTGAAGAGAGGGGGGATGCCGTCACAGGGATGAGAAAGGTCAACCTCGACAGAGGGTGAGAAGGGGCATAAAGCAGAAGACAAGCCTGCCGGTGTCCCCCACAGAAAAGAGGCCACATTCTAACCCTGGGAGAACCAGATTCTTACTTCAGAAAAACTGAACGAGAAACATGGTTTAAAGATGTAAGTCAATGTTATATGGAAAATGAGAGGGTAAAAACAGAAGGTGTAACAATACCAGGAACATGGGCCCAATTTTCCAAGAGGTTAGACTGTCAGGTACAGTCCACTAGTGGTGCTTCGAAATGGAACCAAAAAAGAGATTAGGATGAGGGATGTTTGCTAATTCTGTATTTTCAGTTTTTAAAACACGTGTTTCTATAGCTTTGCTATCTTTTTAGTTTTCTGGGTGACCTGGAGGTTGTTTTTGTTCTGAACAAAGGGGATGTAAAGCTGTTTGCTCCCATTCATGGATCAAATTAGGCATGTTGTCCAATCTATAATAAATCACGGGCTTAGTTTTTCTTTGTTAAGGTAGTCAGAGGCCTTCAGGCATGAGTGACTTATTGAAATGTACTCTCATAGTTGGGGATGAATTATGATCCTGATATTGTCAATCACTCGGTAATTTGATATCCCCGGAGCTCTCCCTTGGTTGTTTTGTGTACTACACAAAGATGGCATTTTATTCTCATATTTGTTCATAGACACGATTCACATTTTGCTACCTAGTGAAGAAGGAAATCATTCTAAATTCAGCAATGGTGGCAGTTTGACTAAAAAAAGTTATTTTCCATATCCACAAAAATGTTAATCAGATTCTTGTTAGAACATGTGTAAAAAGTGGTTTTCATTGTCACAGCTCTTGATGTCAGATTACTAAAATAATTTATGTTTTGTTGTGGGAACACACAGAACCTCCCAAGTCATATGACCACTTCTGAGCCCACACTTCTTCACAACACATAGAAAGTATTTGTGTTTTGTGGTAACAAATGAATGGCAGGAACAGCAGAATTTCAATGTGGCTGTTCTTTATTTGATTAAATATATTCTCTATTTATTCTTAAAAAAACTAATTTAACTTAAATGGCAATAAACCATGATAATTTAGAAAACATGTTGAAATTGAGAGTGAAGAGAAATGTTCTCTATGTAAACCGCACTGCAAACCATAAAACTTATTTTTGTCAACTGCTTCTCATGACAGTGGCTGGGAATTTGACATTTCTACTACAGTAGGCAAAAAACCATGTAAAATACACTCTCCCACATACCACATCACATCTCTATTTATATTTCCAAACTAAAAGCATTACAGCCCCTAAAAGTGCTGAGTGTACTGTGTACATTTACACTAAGAGCTGTAAGTTCACAGAAACCTTGCCTTAAACTGGTATTTGTGTGGCGAGGCCACTGTTGGCGCCCCCTCTCCCACTCACCATACTTAATGGGTCAGGCTTGGCGCACCAAGGGAAAACCATTGCTCTGTAATCCAAAAAGGTGATGAACTTTTTTTCAATGAACTCTTGTCAACACAAAACAGGATAAAAAAACTATTCTCGAACAGATTATGAAACCCACTTGCAAGCATCCATATGATGGCATTCAATACCACTTACCCACTTCAAAATATGCCGGCAGCTATTCGATTACTTAAGAAAATGAGCCTTGTAAGAATTTACGTAGTTGGAAGGTGAGTTATTTTAAAACTGGAAAAGGAATCTTTAATAATCTCTACGGCAAACATGAATGTGACAGAAACATGGCTAGTTCTCTAATCGTATCTGAGGTATACATTCCACCGAGCTGACGAGGTCTCAGAAGTTCCCTAATAAAAACTCCCCCTCTCTACTTAAAGATCATAAGAAGTCAGCGCAATCCAGTTCTTTTTCCTGCAGAAAGGGTATTTAGTTTGGGATGTAACGTTTTAAAACAATAATACAAACCTCCTGGGAGAATACCACAATAAATGTCTCACAAACCACTCAGTTAATCCCAGGGTATAATCCGGCTGTTTTAAATTACTGCAGGGAATATTATGGGCCTTCATATCACCGTAACTGCATGAAGCCAAAGAAAGCTAGAAAGAGAGGCCAAAAAGATGAGCTCAGAGCCAGCTGAAGTGACAACAAACATGTGGCTGTTTACTAGGATTGGAGAGGTTTAGTCTGCAGATGTTTGTGGTCTCTCGAAGGTTCCAGAGGAATGAGTTATTATGAAGATTTGCAGAGTTTGATGAGAGCAAGATTCTTCTTGGAGATGGCGGGCCCCAGACAGGGAGGCCCAATGGTAGAGACGGAATTTATAGATTTCTGTGGTCAGATCATACTCTACTGGTCCCACAATGTACATCAACAAATTAATATTGTACGGATGTCATTTCAAAGCCTCCTAAAGACGAGAGTCATTATTGAAGCCATTAGAGCACAGATGGTTCAAACTATATGCAGATTCTCATACTTGCATTTTTGCATTATAGCTGCTTTTTTTTTCTGTTGAACTGTAATGAATTGTCTCATAATCTATTCCATCTTCTTGCCATTAGCAGGCTTTGAATGTTCACAAATAGGAGCAAAGAACTCATTTTCCAGAGCTTTAATCACACAAAGAGGGAATGCCTAATTCTCTAAATGAAATGGTCTGTGATCACTGAAGCAGAGATTTAATATATCACGGCAAATTAGGTAGATTTTAATAAATTACTTATCTCCCTGAATACTTTACATATGCTTAAGAAGGAACATAGCCTGTTTGCAAACAGTGAAAACCCACAGCCTATAAAAATCCTTTGAAGAAAATGACAAATAAAAAAGTAAATTAAAAAATGAAATGCATTATATCCTAGACCTCCAGAGACAATTCCTTTGCAGCACTGATTCACAGCTCCATTAAAAATATCAATTAAATCCTTCAGTGAGAGTGGGTAAAAGCTAGAAAATTAACTTTCTGAGCTGCTTTTCGAGGATCTGGTTATCCAGATACACCCCACCATTGTACAAGCTTGATGTAAATTTAAAAAATGATAAAAAAGATATTCCTTTCAGGTCTAACTAAGCATATCAGAATTTGAGCCCTACTTTTAATAATTTCCTTCTGTGTCATAAGCTAAGTTTTCAAAACATGGATTTCATGTATATTCATACATGTACCTATCTATCTCCTCTTTACACACACACATCCCTGGATCCCATTTCACCATTACAAATCCATAAAAATCATACAAATGGGAAGAAGTGTGAGTTTTAAGAAAGAAAACCAAAAACTTGCAGTAATTTAATAAGTCGGTGCCAAGTCTCATTCTTTATATTTAATTGATAGAAACTGCATGCATCAAAGAAAATGCATACTGAGGTTTAATGTGCATAAAATGGATATTAGCATTTTAAAGAGGAAGATTAACACATTAATCCAAGTAATTTTCATATATTGCTTCTAATAAAATCTTCACAGTATAAAACTCTTAATGAGGCTAATCATAGGCATTCCATTTAGTGGGACGATTAGGGATAACATAAAAGTATTTCTTTTCATAGGTTTTCTAAGATTTATCCTTTTTGCTTATTAAAAATAAAAATGGGAATTGCATGTCGGTTCTTCATAAGAAAGTGTTGAAAATGCAAATAGACTTTCTCATGCTATCATGTAGGTATAAATTATTGAGAAGGTACTGCCCATGGTGGAGAACTGAAGTCCTGAGGGGTGGCAGTCATGGGAAGGAGGGAATAGAAAAATAAACAAATGGAAAAGTATACAAAACTTGAACACGACCAACCCAGGCCTCCCCCTCCCTGCATGCCATGAATTATAGATTATATACACCAGAGTAATTACAGAAATCTCATCTCAGAGCTTTCATGTGAGCGTTTACTCAGGAGCAGGGATGCCCCTGGAGCAGCTTCTTTCAGCCTCCAGGTCATCTCTGTTTTGCTCGTAGACAGACCGCAGGGCATGGAGTGCTTCGACGGTTACCCTGAGCTTGCCGATACGTCCACCACCTGCCCGTGCATCCAAGACTAGGGAGAAAAATGGCAGAAAAGTGTTAATGTCATTTAACAGATTTTTCTTCAGATAGGTTATGTGAAGCAGGAATTGCAAACATGAAGACAGCTCTATAAAAGTCCAAAGTTCACTGGCACCGCAGAAATCTGTAAATTAAAGCCTGTCCTGTGTGTAGGAAGATACACATTTCAGGTGTATTACGTGTGTGCATCCTTATTGCCCGTGGAGATCAAGACTCATGATCTCTCCCGAAGCTGACCTCGTGGCAAGGCTGCGGGATGACGATTCCTGCACAGGATCAGAATTTCTAAGTTAGAAGAAGTAAAGTCTAGAAGGGATCAAGATGCAACAATTCCAAAATATTTTTAAGGAAACCTTTAAATGCAACTTGGTATACAAAGACTTAGGTGGAAACCTGAGCAGGCAAGGAGGTCACGGGGCATGAGTGGTCCCCAGCTCATTCCCGAGTTTCCTTACACCTCTTCTTCGGGACTCCTCACTGCTCTGTCTGGCAGAGAACACAGCATGAACATCCTGACCTGACACCTGAGTGTTTAATTTTTTTGACTCTCTCTCAAAACACGGCCACAGAGGCTGTCTGTGACAGATTAGTGTGGCCATACGTGGATTCTCAGAATGAGAAGATGGGCTGCTAACCAGAACTGACTGGAGAAAAGATTAAGAATATAAAGCATAGATCATTTTCATCGCTTTTCTCAGAGTCTCTTGGTTCTGGTTGTCTTTCAGAGGGTTTAGGTTAATATTTTAATCCTCTCATCTTCTTTTTCTGTGCCAAACAAAGTTGTGACAAACTGTCATGTAGTTAGATATGTATAGTTTATAAAGATTTCCCAGGATAGGTTTCCAATTTGGTTAATTATCTGGCTTGATGTTGACTTGTGAGCATGTAACACATATACAGGACAGAGGGCTTGACATGAACTGCAGCTGAACTATGGGGTAACAGTGTCTGGCACTTAAGAGGTGCTCAAGTAAGTGTTCACTGAATGCACGAAAACACATGCGACTAGGCCTCGGCCTCATTTGTCCATTTATTGTGTACAGCCCTGGCCATCCTCATGATGATTGTTAAACATCTGATTCATAAAGCACAATTCCTTCAGTGTGTTCTAAATATATTATATGAGAATCCGGAGGGTAGAAACTAAGCCCTGATGGGACTCATGCCTTTGAGGTGAAAATCCAGGAGAGTACATTTTGTCAGGAATCCTTTACTCCTCTCTGAATCCTGCTAGGAAATAAGTGACCGCTACGACTTGGCGTCATTTGCAGTGGCTATATCACTGGATTGTAACACTGAATTAAAGAGAAGCTTTAAGAAAGGCACTATAATGATGACTCAGAATAACATGCCTTGGTTGAAATAAGGCTTGATAGCATGAGGCTTCCACAAACAACATCAAAAAAAAATCCAATGGCCACATTTTTGTCACACACTCACCCCCAATACTAACAAAATGAGTAATTCCTTGTGAAGTGCAATTCATTATTTTAAAATTTCTGTTGATTGAAAGGAAGGCAGAGGGGGAGGGCAAGGGAGGGAGGGAGGGAGGGAAAAGCTTCCAGCTTCAAAAAAAAAAAAAAAGCTTGAGTTGCAGAGGATTCAACCAGTGTGTGACTCAATATCCCTGCAGCCAGCAAAAAAGAAGGTTTTAATAAAGAATTTGGAGTTCAGCATTTGTTGTACAAATTGAGCAATACTCCCACCCATACCATCGATATTTTGCTCGATGATGTCTCTCCCTTCCTGAAACATGTCAGCGAGGTCAATGTTAGCAATGCCAATGTCCTCGCATTCCAGATCCTGTTCGTCCTCTGGAGGGTCACTGACCACCGTGAAGCGAACACTGAGAAGGGAAAAAACAGAAAATCCCCACAAAGTGAGGGAAGAAAACACCATGAAACACAACTTCCAAATGGGGTTTTATCACTAAGTATGAAATCTCAAAGTTTCCAATTATTCCAATAAAAGGCAAATTACATGAGGTTAGATAAGTTATTGCATGAACTACTAGAATTATTATAGCATGCCCAGCCTTCAAATGAACATAAATCCACTTTTCTAAGCACTGATTAACATTTAACTCTAGAATCTGAGGAAATTACTAGGCAAAGAGAAGAACCAGATGTTCTCTCTAATACACACTATCTGATCGTATTGTGACACATCTACTTTTAAGGCTAAAAGGATCACGTGAATAAAGACCATGGAGATCAGGGCACCGTTTTCAAAAGAAATGCAACATTTTCTATAGAAATGTACAACTTCAGAGTGGCTACCAAGCAATTTATCCAACCCTCTGTGTTCTATGAAATGCAGGGACCATGCTCCCCAGTAACATTCTGAGTCACATTAGATAAATATTGTAGCTCTGCCCAACAGCTACAAGGAATGTTTGTACTACTTCAGCAATCTTTTAACTTACAATCCTAGCATCCAAGTTTTATTTTACTTTTAGACACATAATTGTACGGTTCCGATGGAACTGATTTGATTTAGTGGCTTGTGTTGAGGCCAAACACACTTGGATTGACCAAATGACAGGAATTTACAGTTAAGTACTCTTTTGATATGTCTTGGCAGCAGAGCTTAAACCATGGATATTTGTTAACTACCATTTTAACCATTTTCAAAACGTAGCCATCCCAAATCAGAAACAAAACAAGAAACTTGTTTCTTAGATCACATTTTGAGATGAAAATCTAAGTCTCTGAGAAATCATGCCTTGAACAATACGTGCAAATATCCTTTCCAAACACAGGTAAACATGATAGTATTTTTAACTAATTTGCTGAAAGTAAGCATTCGACATTTCATTCCTTTACCAAATCCCTGTTTTTAACGAGCAATAAATTTTGATTAGAAAATAGAAATCCCAGGACGCCTGGGTGGCTCAGTTGGTTAAGCATCTGCCTTCGGCTCAGGTCATGATTCCAGTGTCCTGGGATCAAGCCCCACATCAGGCTCCCTGCTCAGCGGAGAGCCTGCTTCACCTTCTGCCTGCCACCCCCCCTGCTTGTTCTCTCTCTCTGACAAATAAATAAAATAAAATCTTAAAAAAAAAAATAGAAATCCCTTCCGTTGAAACCAAATGCAACACCTATTCACACAATAATTGTGAAGAATACAGATCCTAATTTGTAACTGGCTGAGTATTTTATATGATGCATAAAACAAAGGGATTAAGATGGAGTGGTTAAAGGGCATCCATTGTGAGTTCAGATTTAGCTCTTCTACTATTAGCTGTATAATGTTAGAAACATTACTAAACCTCTCTGTTCTTATCTGTAGAATGGGAAGGGGAATGTCTGTCTCACAGGGCTCTTATGAGGATCAAATGAGATGATACATGTAAACAGTGCCTGGAACATGTTAAACATCGAGGAAATGTTTGCTCTTTTATTACTATTATTTTTAATCTAAGTAGAGCTGCTTAAGCTTCTACATTTCTAACGGAAGAGAAAAAGAAGACATGGGGAAGACTTGTTTCAATTGAAAACTGAGATTGCCAAATTATACAATGACTGTATCAGTCAGTTAAACAAGAAGAATGGTGATAAAAGTAATTGTCCTAAAATGAATATGCTTGGAAGACTAGGACTTAGTGATATCTGATGCACATTTTACATCCACAAGACTTACAAAAAAGACAGAGGCTATGCAGATTGTACTAATATTGTTAAGTGTTATCCTCCTATAATGTCTCATATTTAAGGATCATATCTCTGACACTTTACAAATGCAGACCATTACCTCCACTGAACATATGAGAATTCTGAGACAAAAAGGAAAAAAAAAAAAACCCCTTCTAAATGCCAGGGAAAGGGTTAAAAACCAAAATTCAGTATTCCTAGCTTTAAATTCTACAGAGAGCAAAATGAGATGTCAAATACGAAATTGAGAAATTATGAAGTTAAGCTAAATAGGGAAGAAGGTACACTCAAATAATCTAAAAGCTACAATTTGGCTTAGGATAAACTGCACGTGAGATATAAGACACAATTTTCTGTTTCCCCTTTAAGCCTGCCGAACAAAGAGGTGGAAATCTTGCTTGTTCTGTGTCCTAAAGAGGCTTCCAGTCCAGGCTGAGGACCAGGGCAGACGCGTGGGTTAGATTTCTGGTGGCACCGGAAGTGCCCTGGGAGCTGCTCCTGCCTCCCCTTCTCCCCTCTCTCCCTCCTGCAGAACTCTCCCCTTGCTGACCTCCCTTGGTCCTAGACACAGACCTCTATGTCTTCCTGCAGGCCCGCATCCCCTCTGCCTGCGGTGACCCTCCTTGCATGGCTCACGACCTGTCTGCTCCTCTCGTCCTCTCACTATCCAGCTTACTGTCACCGCCTTAGGCCCGCCGTCACTGCTACTTTCTATGTGACAACTTGTTTAACCTTCTCTTAACGACTTACTGTAAAATGTAATTGGTTTATTTGTTTACTTGTTGCTGCCTGTCATCCTCAGTGGGACGGAAACTCTGTAGGTGCAGGGACTCCACCTTGTCAAGCATTTCGCTCCTGATACTTACGTAGGGGAGCGTAAAGATTGTTGAATTACTACACGAACTGCAAAATGGACGCTGCTATTGAAGGCTGGCTCATTTGAAGCAGGTCGACTGGAGGAGGCAGGCCCTGGGCTGGGCACCAAGATTTAGACCTCAAATGTCACTTGCTGTTATATAGGAAATCAGAAAGCACTAAAACTCCTTCCATCGTTTAACATTTTTGATTCTTTCCTCATTCTGAAATAACTCCTTTTCATACAAAACAGGATAGAAGACACTAAGGGTTACCTGTGAGTTTTACATACCGGAATGCTGATGGTTATGGTGGATCTGCTCAATAGAACATGTTAAAGAGAAGAAATGAAACCAAAAGAGAACCTTAAGTCAGTGTCAAAATGATGACTTCAAATAAGCAATTTTTAAGTCCTGCTTCAAGGTGTTACCTCCCTTTGAAGGTGACACTTGTATACTTGCAAATATAGCCAGGGCCAGGTGCAAAGGTACTGTATGTATTTGTTATACAACGTACATAAATTTATGTATGTCAGGGAAGACTGGCCAAACTTCTCTAACTGTGGCTTTGTAAGCTGCCTCCATATTCACGGGGGTCCTGCCTGAGAAAGCGAATTCTTATAAACTAGCAGGTACTTTAAAACAATGTGAAGTAATGGGACCTGTAAGTATTTGCAAAAGGTGAGAACATTCACTGGAATAACAACCGCCTTTTGGCTGTGGTAACTTGTAAACATAAACTCCCCCTTTCTCCTGAAGAAAATGATACTGTCAAGGGAGAAAAGCAGGCACGCCCCTTCTCTCCTGTGATGGCCCCATTCCTGCCACAGTGGCCAGTGGCGTGGCCAGTGGCACGGTCAGTGGCGCTCCGGGCATTTACTCGGACCCCATCCCCAGCCGCCAGTCACTCTGCGTCTCCAGTGCCTCTCTTGGTTTTTCTCAAAATGACACGAACATTTGTATCTCTGGGGATCATTTAGAGATTCTTAGAGAAACAAGGATGGGTCAATGGAAGTCATTACATTTACTGTGGACTTTAAAAATTTTTTAAAACAGTTTGGCTACAAGGGGGTAGGTCTTCTGAGGAAAGGCAGGTCTACACCTAAAGCAGAACCTGTCTTTTTAAAAAAACACACTTTTGAGGAAACAAAATTACTCTCCCCTGATGAGGAGTGCTACTTATAATATGTTCTAACATTCCAGAAACAAAATGAACACAGAGGTAGACAAATCAGTCTAACTGGAAAGATTGGGAAGTCCAGCCCAGGGCTTGTCCATGGGAACAGAGCTCAGTCCTGGACAGTAACGACCCAGCCTGTTGACCACAGAGAGGCATTACACAGCACTGCACTGACCAATGACATGGTCAGTGCTGTGTAATCACTTCTGACCTGGGATAACCCTAGAACACTGATGGCATTCAGGGGGCCTTGAAAGAAGCTCAAGTATACAAAGTAAATAAGTAAAACTTGAATGATTTTCTACCATGCTGGGAAATACAGAGCTTTAGGATAATTAACAGGGTTTTTAGCACCCCTTCTCCAGAACTGAGATCCAAAGAACTGGTATATGTATTTCAAGGAGTTAATGAAAAAGCTACTATCAGATCCTAAGAGCTAAGAACTCCAGTCTCCTTTCTTGAAAGAGAAGATCAAATGCTAGTTTGCAAGCTCTTTTGAAAAACAGAATGTCTTGGGGAGACTGGTTGGCTTGGTCAGTGGAGCATGCAACTCTTGGTCTCAGGGTTATGAGTTTGAGCCCCATGCTGGGTGTAGAGATTACTTAAAAATAAAATCTTAGGGGTGCCTGGGTGGCTCAGTCGTTAAGCGTCTGCCTTCGTTCGGCTCAGGTCATGATCCCAGGGTCCTGGGATTGAGCCCCGCATTGGGCTCCCTGCTTGGCAGGGAGCCTGCTTCTCCCTCTCCCTCTACTGTTCCCCCTGCTTGTGCTCTCTTGCTCTCTCTGTCAAATAAATAGAAAAAAAAATCTTAAAAAAAATAAATAAAATCTTAAAAAGAAGAAAAGAAAAACAGAATGCCTTTAACGTTCCCTTCATGCCCTCTAGGGAAAGGCGAGAACTTGAGTCTCTTTCTAAGGTGGGCAGGGGCGAGCTCCATTTCTGAGGCACTAAGTGTGTCATCTATGGGCCACAAAGGCAAGGAGAAAGAGACAACAGAGAGATAAAGGGCCCATCCCGGCCAAGGGAGGAGAGCCTGCAAATGGGCTGATGGGCAAAATCTTCTGTTAAGATTTGCAAAAAAAAAAAAAAAAAGTCATGAAACGATGAATAATTAAACAATGACAGTAAGGTAAAATTAGTCTGGAAGGCTGATGAGCTAGTACAAGTAATAATACTGCCATCACTACTACTTACATCGATGACAATGAATGCTTATTGCGCACTCTGTGTCCGGTACTATTCTAGTCATCCCGCATATGCTATCTCGTTGAATCCTCACAACCACCCTCTCTGGTATTATCTCCATTTTACAGATGAAGAACATGAGGCAGAGGGTAGTTGTCCAAGGTCAGACAGCTAGTAAGTGATGAAACAAGAATTTATACTCAAGCCATGTGGCTCCAGAGTGCACCCCCCTTGTAATCATGTCATGCTCTTCACTGTTATACTTGAACAGTGATGGAATGCTGAGTATATACCGTATGGTGTTTTGTTTGCAGAGCACTGTCAGATCTTTACAGTTGCTCTGTATGGTATGCAGGGCTACTGTATTTCTAGGAGGAAAGAGACCGAGAGGAAACATACTCATTCAAGGACACAGGGTGAATCAGAGTTCTGATTCCGCATCTTGAGCTTTCTTTCACCACAAGCATGCTACAGAGATCTACTTGACATAAACCATCCGATAATGTAGACTGCTCACATGTACCTTCTGTAAGGCAGCTCTTGTTTCAGTAGTATTGATTTTAAGATGTCTCTCTTTGCTTGGTTGTTTTCTTTATCCACGTAGATCACTATACCAAAAAAAAAAAAAAATCCACAGAAAGAAGTCACTCAGGAATATGCTACATTAGTACCATTCTGTATTTGTATAAATACCTGTTTTTCGAGACACAAGTCATGCCATCTCACTTGTATGCCTGGGAAAAGAGAGCAGCTCTGGAAACCAGAATCAAATCTGAGCAGTCATGTGATCTAATGTCATGTCACAGGCAGGTTTATGTGCACACTGTCAGAAAAGATACCAGCAACATCTAAGAGTGCCACATCGCTGTCACTGCCTGTTAATGGCACTGGCAGTCATGACAGTAAAAGCCAGCGGTCTTTATTGCTTTGTATTTGAGGGATTTACTGCATTTCCTCGCACCCAAGAAGCGAGTGATAATGATAATGTATGGCAGAGAGCTTGTCCTTCCTGACAGCCTCGGTAATTTAATCCTTCTCTCCTGCCACAACATGCAATAAAAGAGGCATCTAGTGTATTGGGTTGAGGAAATCCAGAGGCTGATGTTTGCTGATGTTCGGGGTCAGGGGGAGACGGGAGAGAAATGTAGGGAAGGGAGAAAGAAGCTTTTTAGGGCATGAAGTTTGTCTTTGTTTTTTAATGGTACGTGTTGGGGGGTGCTGGGGTGGCTCAGTCGGTTAATCATCTGACCCTTGGTTTGGGCTCAGGTCATGATCTCAGGGTCGTGGGATGGAGCCCTGCGTCAGGCTCTGCACTCAGTAGGGAGTCTGCATGGGGATTCTCTCTCTCTCTCTCTCCCTCTGCCCCACCCCTGCTCACACTTGTGCGCATTCTCTCTCTAAATAAATGAATCTTAAAAAAAAAAAAAAAAAAGATGCAAGTTCGCATGCAGGAATGTGGCCAGACTTTACTTGGCTGAAATATGAGATGAGAGAGCTGATTTAAAGCCCCACCAGGAAGAAGGCGGTGAACACTTGAAACTGTAAATAAGCACCTGCGCTTTGGGAAAATGGCATCTCAGAGTTCGAACACCAGTTTCCAACCTGATTATTTTTTCTCAGCTCAGCAGCCATTCAGCATGCCTTAGCTTCTGAAGACATTTCTTTTTCAGATGCCATTTTGGAGGTAAAGTGCCCCTGGGACCAGATCTCAATTTAGAGACTATCCCTGATCAAAAGTACACAAAGGGTGAAAGATACCATGACAATTCCAAAGCCAGACTCTGCTGGGAACGAACATATTTCATCCCGAGAATGTTTCCTTGGACAATTTTAGTCCAATCTCAAAGTATGATACTATCAATTCACTTAATCATTTGGCTCAGTTGATGTGCTGGGCACTGAGTTAGGCATGCAGGGTGGGAGACACATCAGCGTCTGTGTAGGGGTGGGTTAACAGTTTAAGAGAAGTGAGAACCAAGGTCAAACAACGGCTCTTAGCTTGTTGCTGTTGCATGATGCAGTATCAGTAAATTATACAGGTTATACTAATTATACAGGTTACTGAGTTTTATAGGAATCAGAAAAGACAAAAGGTTCAGAGTATTCTGTCAGTATAGTGCTCTGCTTATCAATGCTAAAAAAGGCTTACTAAGAGATGAGTTCCACTAATGCTGGGAGACTGGATCTCATTTTGGCCACCAGTACACCAAACCAAATGGGAACTTTTTTCCCCCAAATGGGAATTTTTTTATTTTTGCTGTTAATCACCAATTCAGAATGCGGTTCAGCATATCTTTTTGACTTCAGAGTTCTAAAGCTTAAAAGCCATAATGGTCTACATTATTTTTTTTGTGATAATTTTTTGGATAATTTCCCCCCTAGTTTTATTGAGATAAAAATGACTTATAACACTGTATTAATTTTAGGTGTATAACATAATGTTGTGATATATGTATATATTACAAAATGGGTTTTAGTTAACATCCATCACCTCACTGAGTCACACTTTTTTTTTTCTGATAAGAGCTTTTTAAAGATCTACTCTTTGCAACTCTCAAATACACAGCAGAGTCTTGTTAACTGTAGTGTTCTACATTATTTGAAGACAAGGGTTATCTCAGTGATAAAAAAAAAAGACTGAATTCAAAGTCCAGCAAGCAGATAGTTTTCCAATTAAATTAGGCCAGTTCTGACAAATCTCAATAGCTTGAAAAAATTTTTTTTACTGTGGTCAAATACACATAAAATTTATCATTTTAACCATTTTTAAGCATATGGTCAGTGACATTAAGTACATTCATACTGTTGTACAACTATGACTACCATCCAGCTCCAGAATTTTTTCATCATCCCAAACTGAAACTCTGTCCCAGGTTCCCCCAGTTCCTGGTAACCTCTAGTCTACTTTTTGTCTCTATGAACTGGACTCTTCTAGGTACCTCTTATTAAGTAGAATGATACAATATTTTCCTTTTGTGTCTGGCTTATTTTACTTAGCATAATGTTTTTCAAGGTTCATCCATGGCATGTATCCAAATTTCACTCCTTTTTAAGACTGAATAATGTTCCATTTTGATATACAGATTTTGTTTATCCATTCATCTGTTGATGGACATTTGGGTTGTTTCCAACTTTGGCTATTGTAAATAATGCTGCTATGAACATGGGTATTCAAGCATCTGTCAGAGTCCTTGCTTTCAATTCTTTTGGGTAGGTATCCAGAAGTAGAAGTGCTGTACCATATGGCAATTCTATGTTTAACTTAAAAAAATCTTTATCACTGAAATTGGTAAAAAAAAAAAAAATGGTATAGTTGGGACAATTTCTGCTTCATCCAGTTGGCCAGCACACTGTATTTCCTATTCTCTTAACAATGATACAAATAGTGACAGCTATTGTTTATTGAGTGATGTTTATGTACTAAGTACATAATACTGAAGTACTCAATACTTTTCTTATGGCAATCACGTGTGTTAAGAACCATACTGTCCCACATTTGACATATGATTAAGTAGACCCAGAGAAGGTAAGTAATTTGCCCAGGCTCACCTAGTTAGAAAGTGGCAGAACCAGAATTTGAATCCAGCGAAGTCTGCCTCCAGAGCCTGCCTTCTTAACCTCCATGATAGAACTTCTCCTTAATATGAAGCCAAAACTTTTCCTGCTGTTAAAGCTGCAACCCTGTTGTCAGCACAGATGGGAGTGTGAGAGAGAGAGTTCTATACCCACATCAAGGGAAGCCACCTGATCCTCCTTTCACTTTCACGAAGGGATATTGCTTGGGTACAGCCGGTCCAGGTGCCTTAAACAACTCTCTTGGGCTCAACACTTTTTAAAATTCCTTTCTGAAAAAACTCAAGCTCCTTACCCATCAGCTTACTTATCCAAAAGGATACCAAATGTGAAATCCAGCTCTCCTACTTGTATAAACAGGAGAATATGGGCTTCTTAATCTAGCTCAGCAATTCTCCGCCTTTAATGTACGCTGGGAGGGCTGGTTAGAATGCACGTTAATGAGCTCACCCTGACTTACTAATTCAGCAGGCCTGGGGTAGGGCCTAGAATGTGCATTTTTATCTTCACAGCAGCTTGTCACATACTGAGAACCACTGTGTAGCTCAACATCCCTTCGCCTAATTTTTTAATAGGATCAGCAACCAGTGGACAATTTGTGGTGAACATGTGGGGAACTGGGACACTGGGGCCACCTCCAGATCAGGGTCCTAAGGACATCCATTTGGTGTTCTGGAACTAGATGGTTAAAAAAAAATCTACAGTTTCAAAACTTCAAATAGATCTTTTAAAAAGCAATTCTGGTGATTTAAAAAGTATCAGAACTCTCTAAAAA
Source organism: Callorhinus ursinus (assembly GCF_003265705.2). Taxonomy (NCBI): domain Eukaryota; kingdom Metazoa; phylum Chordata; class Mammalia; order Carnivora; family Otariidae; genus Callorhinus; species Callorhinus ursinus. The sequence goes on along the minus strand of NW_027397118.1, from coordinate 2,509,142 downwards.
TTAAGCCATTTATCTTTTATTCTCATTAGAAATCCCTGGTTTAGGACTTGCTAGATTTTGACAAAACTTACTGAAAGCATATGTTTCAAAAAAGGTACAAAATAGTAGTCCAAAGACACAAGCTGATTTTGAATTGTCTACCATTAAAAACCTATCCTTCACTTCTGCAGTTTGGAAAAATCCTTACATTCTTTATCAGTGTCATTTGGCAGAAGAAATGCAGATGGCTTAATTACAAAGGGCTGATAGACTTGAATCTCAAAAAACTTTTTCTGTTGGAGTGTTATCATCCTCCTAATCCTTATCTTTGCCAAATTTCTCTTCCTATTAGTGACAGAATGTAAATTCTGCATTGTTTTCATCTTCTGAATTAAACGTTAATTGTTCCAAAACATAGACTGTTCAGTGCTCAGAGACTAAGGACCCAGATCCATATAAGTCTCATAAAAAATTTGGATGATTTCATTAATCTTTTTTCTTCCCACTGTCAATTCCCTAGAAGGCTTTATTCAGCCCAGACAACATTCTTCAGACCTACCATTAATCTTATTTTTTCCAAACTATTTTCTTGCTTTCTCAGCATTCTCTGAGCAAAAATTTCAGGCCCAATAAAATACAAATGTTTTGTTCATGCTACAAATGTCTAGCAAGTGAATTCAACTTTGTTTTTTTTTCCCCCAGCATTATTTTTTCCAGCATTTCCAGCCTTAAGAAGATAAATTTTTTGTGTAAGTGGAACTGGTATTAACACCTCTTAATAAAGACTGAATCAAGCTATAGATAATTTGGGGATCACCAGACTAAACCTCTCTTTTTATGTACCTAATTTAGGCCTCAGGATACAAATCCCTTTTGAAAAGATTCAAGCCATAATGCAGGATAAAAATCACTGTGAGGTTCGGTCAACCTCTCAACTGGTATGGTGTTCAGATAGGAGATAGCATGTACTAATTGTCTTTTAGATTTTCCATCTGAATCAAAAAGTCAGTTTGGAAATAAAATTACTTTCATTAACATTTAATAAGATTTGGAAGTTGTAAGGCTACATTATATTGACCTTTTACATCAAGTCACAAGTGAATGGCAAATTATTACAATAATTAGATGAGATAGTTACTTATTAACCAAAGATTCAAGGAGATTCTCCTGCACTGAAGGTGATACAAATACGATAATTTAAAAATAAATATTTTCACCATGTTATAATTAAGTGAAAACTAAAATAAAGCCTCCTACAAGGTTATTATTTCTCAAATTTGCTGATGACTTAAGACTACATTTTTTCAGATATAGTAGATAAAAAACAGCATTATTTTGCTTGGAAGCACAAAATACATTCCTCTCCCCTCCCACCAGGAGGGGATTTAAATATCCTTACAATTCTTTTCAATTAGCCTTTGAAATTCTCATAGTCAAATCTCAATAGGTAGGAAGAGAAGCTGAGAAAAGGCATAGTAAACATTTCTATGGAATTCATTTCTAATAAGTTATTGTTTTTTTGTTGCATTCAGATGACTAATTATTCATTAGAAACATAAGCAACTCTTAAAATACCAATTAGAGAATAGGGTATCTTGCAGTAAAAGGAAAAAATATACCTGAGCAAATGCTAACCAACCAACTAACGAAAAGCCCCCCAGAGCCCTTGGTTACCATGTGAGAACGTTACAAAATTCAGGACACTTGAGCATGTGTTAACAGGTTGCATCCCAGAATGATCTGCATTGCTTCTTAAGCAAATAAAAACAATCTGTTGTAGAGCAGGCCAAATTTCTCAACGTACAATTACTAAAAAGCAATTTTGTTGTCAGTCCAACCAAACATTCTACTGCTGACCTTTAAAAAAAGAGTAACACAAAAGCCAGAAGAGTTTGTCTCTCTTCTTGGGGCATCTTCGTTATAATTAGTTGTCTAATTAGTTCTTCCATTAGTAATAATATTTTGATATGGTTTACTTTTCTGAAACTTTGCAGGTAAAAGATCTCTAGGAAGCTTGAAAAAATATTTTTGGAAATGTTTCTGTTATAACAAGTCAGTGAAAGGAAGGAGGAATCAGATTCTTGTCCTGAACACACCATTTATTTCCCCTGTGATTTCTCAACCCATTGTCATTATAGGATTATAGAATTTGAGCTGGAGGGGATCTAAAAGAGCGCCTTATTCAATAGATAAGAAAACAGGATACCATGAGATTTAAACATCTTGCCCAAGTTCACATAACTAATAAGAACTGTGGATACAGAGAAGACTAGAACAGATTTGTGGATACTCATGATTATTGTCTCAAGCAATGACCACATTTCCAAAAGTAGCAGGTGTGTGCACATGCGCGCACACACGTGCACACACACACACAAGTAACCATGAGCATCTGTAATCTTACTGCATGATCAATCAGTAGCATGATATACATACAATCAATAGCATGATTACACATATTGATTAAAATGCCATTTATAAAACTGGTGAGAAAAAAATATTAGTGTTCAACTAGCATAAGATGGCCTGTTTTTGCTAAAGATAATGCAACACTCCATCTTCATGGTTTGTTCTAATATAGGGCTTTAGAACTTAGTAAGCAGTTTTAACATAGGGTCATGTCAGCTTGATATATTTTTACTCCTCTTTAATTATACACTGATATATACTATTCTTTAAAACATCTTAAAAGTTGGCTGATCGAAGAACTTACAGGGTACCAGTTGGGTCTGACTTAGATGTCAACTAGCTGATAGTAAAGCCCTCAAAGAGAAAACCTGCCTGCAGCTATCAGTGCATGTGTGGGCTAAATCATGAAAAGGTACTCTAAGAATTTATGTCACTCAACTAAAATCCTGAACATATAGACACTGGGAAGGATGTATATGTATATTGCAAAAACATCCATGTGATGACACTGATCAGAAAGGTAGAAAAAAATTAGGTCACTGAATTGTTTGAGTCATATGATTAAAAAGCTAGTACTTTTTCCTCCCTGTGAAATATTGTACTTTTTGATTCAATTCAAGTGTAGACCTAGGTGACATTTTTCTACTGATACTGTAATATAGCAGGAAGGTCTAGAGACATTGTTTTTCTACTGTTTTTTGTTTTCTCTTTAGTATTACTTCAAATTTAATTTCTTAATCCTTATGCTACAGGTTTGACTTTGATTCATCCATCCTGATGGGACTTCCAGGACTTTATGTGAACACTAGAGAATTATACTTTTTCCTTGTTCCTGCAGCTACCTTCACAGATAAGACAAAAATGAAAGTCTGTATTATAAAGGAACCATACATACCATTGCTATAATTATAGTAGACCCACTGCCCACTCTTGGGTTTTGGAAGTGACACAGGTGTCTCTTCAGCAGGAAGACTGTAGAATCTGCATTCAACGAACAGCCGTTGGATAGTGTCATCTGCAGTTACTCGAGAATCATTAAGGCTTAGAGCTATGATCTCAATCCGAATTTTTTCTGATGGCTGTTTAAAGAGCAAAAACAAAACAAAAAAACAACAAAGAAACATAAAACAAATGAGCAAAAACTCCTTTACTCTTTTCACTATCAATTTTAAATAAAACATAAAGGCCAATGGGTTTCTTTTTTGGAACACATTGTACACTACTGTATAGTAACATATGATAGATTATTCACGACAGAGAGAGAGAGAATGAGATTCTAATGCCCCAGGGTTTGAAGTTAACAGTGTCATGGCAATAGTCTCCTGATTTACATGTGAGGCTATAAATACACCACTAGTAGTCTATCAGGGGTGAAGATTATGAGATCTTCATCTCCGACTGCTTTCAGAATGACAAGTATCAGTTGGCCTTATTTCAAACTATGTAATGAAGTACATGTTTATCACTGCTTTTATTTAATCTACAGTACCTGAGAAAGTTTTGGTTATTCAGAGATCAAAGCCTGTTGAATACTTTATAGCTATTATGCTAATAAAAGTAGCTATATGAATCCATATTAACTAGAGCAGAAACTATAGTTCATCCTCTTATATATTCTGCCATAGCATATTTCACTCAATAAGTACTGTTTTCAAACAAAAGGAACAAAACTGTTATCTAATTTACCACATATTTCCTTGGAATTCTTTTTTTATCTCATTTTTACCCAATTAACAACTAAAAATATAATTCTTTTACTGTGTAATTTTCATTTCAATCCTTAATAGATTTTGGTGTCACAGACATTATTAAGCAAGCTGTATATGTTTCCTTGAGTAATGATTTAAAACAAACGACACACTATGACTTAAAAATTAGATCACACCAAGATAACTCCTCGCTTAAATATTTGTTTTTTATAATTTTAAATTTGTGCTTCATTCCCTATTCTTAAATCCCTCTTTACTAAATTCAGAAGCATGCTACTGTAGATTATATAACTTCAAATAATAATTAGAAAATCCTGAAACTAAGACCTGTCTATAAGACCAACTTTTAGGAACTCACTGTCAAACATAAATCAGTGTGCAAATTCAACGCAGTGATTGCTTAGATATTTCAAAGCATATAATATAATTAATCAAACTGAAAAGCATAACTATCTTATTGTAAAAATATCCCCATGAAGAACTATTTCTATTGCTGTCAAACCCCCTCAATATTTGATGAAGTAATTTTAGCCCATTCTTTCAAAAGACATTTTCTTTTATTATGTATTCTAAGACACTTTAACTAAAAACCCAAATCTGAATATTTCAATAAGGTTATTTTATTATTCAGTAGATTCATGGAAATTTTACTAGGATGACAGAGAAAATTCCACACCATTCTGTCTCCACTAATACAGGTACAAGGCTGCAGCTGGCAATATTACTAGGATTAGCATAGTATGATGAAATATTTAAAGGAAAATTTTTTCTAAAACCTAATAAATCAAATGACTGCCAAATGTCATTAAAGTGATGGTCTTTGACTTGAATATGCTTTTCATATTCAAATTTGAAAAGAAAGAGATGAAAGCCTGGAAAGGTTACTCGGTTTCAACTAATAACCTCAAGCCCTCTCCGTTCACGTGCATAAAAAATGAAGTTGGCTCCATTGTCTAACCTCACTTCAGAAAAGCCCTTCTCCGCTTGCCGAAGACTAACATGGTAAAGAAAATATTTTAAGTGATACTATTTTTTTCCTTAAAATGTATGGTGGTTGTCAAAATACCACACACGAACACCCATTTTATAATTCTGCTTCAAATGCAGCACGATTAAGCCTTTTACATGACTTGTAATTTGAAAAATTCAGAATTGTTGTAACAATAACTTCGTATAAAACATTCCTGCTCATTTCTGCACAAAAGAATTAAAGGAAATTAGCCATAAAAAAGGCAAAAGAGGCATATACATGGTTATTTCTACATTGTGAAAAGAAGAATTTGAAGTTGTTTATCATAGAACCCAATGAAGAGGCAAATGAACTTTTAAATAGCAGGGGAATCAGATTTATTTAACTGGTTATTTTATTAATAATATATTAAGTATACAGTTCCCATGTGAAAACTTGCATTATTGTAAGAATGTATTTAGGTTGTTAAATAAGACTATATATAAAAATATAATTCTAAATGAAAGTAGATTACAGTCAAAGAAACAAACCAAAACATCAATACCAAACAAACCAAAAGAAAACCCACTGTATTATTCAAATAAATAAAAGAGCTTTAAAATTCCTCACATGATATCACCTCCTTTCTGGTCCAGTTTTTTGTTGTTGTTATTCTACCCGCCCCCGCACCCCACCCCCACCTCATTACCTCTATCCTAAGTCCTTCTAAGTTCTCTAATATTATGGACAGAAGTTATTAGGTATCATTTCTTTGTTCTTTTTATGCTACATGAATCAACTTAAAATATGTCAAAAAGGGGATACGTTCCAAATCGTATATATTTAGGGAAACACGCTCTGAATAAAGAATTTTCCAAACATGATACATTTTGGCTACCGGGCTAGCCAATTTATTTTTCAACATTGGAACAATTCTGGTGGTGTTCTTGTCTCTGTGAATCAAAAGTTCAACTAGATTATATATAAAGATTTTGAAGATTAGGAAGCACTTTAACTGCATAACTGACAACTCCAACTTAGTGTCAGAAATGAACTCAAATTCCCTCCTCTCCCCCATGCTCTGGAGCTTCCTATCTCAGGTGACACTGCCATCTACCTGGTCACCTACAACCAGGCGACCATGGAGCCACTTCTGCCATCCCCATTTTTCATACCCACCCCATCCTACAGATAACCCATTCCTGTTCATTTTACTTCCTAAATACCTCAATGATTCATCAAATTATTGAAAACTTATGATATTTCAACATTGTATCAGCTACTGGGGAGATAAAGACAAAACAGAATGTGGTTTCTTTTCTTTTTTATCTCTAGAGAAATTCCTTTAGGTTCTCATCTGATCTGGGGGGAAGAACTAATTCAACAGCTTCCTAGTATTAGAATGCAGTTTGATAGACTAACAAGAGAGAAATCAGAAGGAATCATAAAAGATGACTGGTTGCAGAACTGTAGGGAGATGGATGGTACAAGACTATCAGCTCAGTGATACAGGGACTATTATCTTGCATATGGTATCACTGGCGTGGTATGTAGTACACACTCAGAAACAAAGTGGATCTACCCTCAGGGCTGTAAAAGAGGTGAGGCACTCCTTGCCCTTGATCCCTTGTCTGCAGCCGCAACTACTCTTCTCCTGGCTGAATTCTCTCTCTAAAAACCAATCAGGTATCACCTTCCTGCTTGAAAACAACCTATACTCTAGCCATTTTCCCGGACCAGTGGTGTGCTGTTTATATAGCTCAGGTTTTGCATGGAAAATCTTCTCTATCAGACAAAATTCTACTTATTTTAGGCCCCGGGCCATACATGCTGTCCTTTTATGATAGCATCACTAATCTTCAAGAGCAAGCTGGTTCCTCCACTGGACGGACCCTCCCTGCAGTTTTCAGTCACATTATGCTGCAGAGATTTATCTATCTGCCTCTCTCTGGAGACTGTGAGCTCCTGGAGGCCAGAACTCTATCTTATTAATCTTCTGCTATTTAACATCCTATCTGGCACATAGTAGGCTCTCAATAATCAGTTAAAGATACAGGGTTAAGGGAGGCTGAATATCTTTTATATATTTAGATTCTCTTTTATATATTGCCAGAAATAGGTGAAGCTGCAATTATTAGTGTTTTCTCTTTTAACAAATATTTATTGTGTCTCCCGTGTTTGGTAAGCTGGTGATGAAAAACTGTTGAAAAATATACAGAAATCTTGCTGTTCTAGGTTTTAGTTAAATAAGAATATTTCAAAGACAGGTCAATATTGTGGAATTGAGATGGTAGTTTACTATTATTTCAACTTTTCTGTATGCTTGAAATTTTTCATAATAAAACAATGAAAAAAGTTCCATTAGGAGACTTGGGAGGGATAACAATGTTCAAATGACTAAAGCGAAGCCTCTGTAGATAGATGCATAATACCATCTGTTGAGAATCACTAGAACATGACGGGTGTACTTCGGCAGGGCATTGGTAGCCTTTACATATAGTATGTTTACCATACAGTATAGGCTTTAGGCTTTTCCTGTTTCCTTTTTTTTTTTTTAGAGAGAGTGTTCCCACGCAGGGTATGGGGCCACAGGTGGGAGAGGGAGAAAGAAGACTCGACCTCGGGCCTCTATTTCATGACCCTGAGATCGTGACCTGAGCCGAAATCAAGAATCCAACACTTAGCCACTGAGCCACCCAGGCGCCCCTCCCGTTTTCTTTTCTATACGTGTGGACGTTTGTTCCTAAGTATGATGTTACTTTTTTTTTTGTCTCCTTCACCAACTGCGCTATTAACTTCCCTAGTTAGCAAGATGATGTCAGCATATAAAAAGAGCATTTAAAAATTCTGATTGTGGTGAACAGAGAAGTCACTCAAATATGAACTGCAAGCAACTTATTTTTAGTTGTCTGTATAGATGGACACTACATATTATGTGATTGAATGATCTAGAAATGTGATGACAGCTAGTATTACTCCCAGAGAAAAAAAGTTATAGTTCTCATGATTTTGGCTCAATTCCACTATTGCTTCCTGACTGATGCTAATTCACTTTTTAGGCCATATTTTTCTATAGTATTTACTTAAGCTTTTATTGGATTGCTTAAATTTTTTGTTTTACTTCAGAGGACCATGCTGAATGCTTCCTTTGGTTTCCACCATCAGAACAGCCACATTGGAGTTGAATTGTTAGGCTCCTAAAAATTAATTATACTCGACAGCCCTTAAACATAGTATTCCCTAACTGAGAACGGCCTATGATAAAGGTTTTGCAACTTGCATCAGTCAATTAGATTTAACTAACTCTGGTGAGATTACCTATGAATTTTATTTCATTTTAAATCTCTACAGTGAATAAGCATTTCTGTAAAATTACAAAGTGTAGAAAATAATTTGGCATATTCAAGGACTCAACATCTTAAACAGATGTTACCATTTTGCTGTCTGATTCAAACTTTTTTGTTGTTACTGAAGAAATCAAACATTTCAGGTGCAGGTAAAGACCCCACCCCTAGTTCCTTTCTCTCCTTCCTCATTCCCCCAGAGGAAACCAGTATCCTGAAGGTGATGTGTATCACTCCCAAACATGCTGGTATGTTTTCTGCAACGTATGTATATTTCCATAAACAACATAATAGTATTGCTTTCTGTTTTTACATTTTATATTAGTGGTATCATCTTCTATTAATCATTTTGCAACTTGTGTATTTTTCACTCCATACTATATTTAGAGATTTATTCATGTTTATAATTAAAATCTAATTCATTCATACTAATTGTTATACAAAATTCCAATTATATGGCATATATAACCTATAGTCCACTTATTTTTTTTTTACTGATAAACAATTGAGCTGTTCACAATTTTTTGCTATTACAAACAATATCTCATTGTCTATCCCTTTATGTTTTCCTGTGTATGTGAGCAATTCTTTTAGAAGAACTGCTAAGTGAGAGATATGAGAAATTCAAATTACTCCTCAAATGTTTACATGAATTTACATGAGTATTATATTTATCACATTAAAATGTGTGGGGTGTGTTTGTGTGTAAATAAATACAAACAAAGCCTACCTCTTAGGAGCCACAGTAGGTAGAACTTGGTACTTTATAGTGAAATGATAGATACAAAATGGAAATGGTAGGTGATGATCTATATCTATGCCCTTTAAGAGCAAAATTTTAATTGGGGTGAGCTCTAAAAAAAAGCTCAAAATAGTTGGTTCAAAAAGTCAAACTCACTGGTACTGGCAGAGTCATGTAAGTAGGGTAGGAGTGCCTACTGGTTAATGATGATTCTTACAATTTCTCTTCAGGCTGGGGGTGGGCAGAGTCATCACAAAACTTTAAAAAAAGTTTTTTTTTTTCCAAACTCAACTCACACTAGGCTCCAAAACTTCCTCTTATTAGGAATCATATCCACTCTTCACACGTGTTTGGACTGTAAAGTTTTTGGTTTCTTAAAATAATTGCTCTTTGGGAGAAATAAAAGTGAAGAGAAACCCAAACTGTTGAGATAACAACGTTTTTAACAAACAAAACCAAAAAAACCCCAGCTTTCATCTGTGGCAATAACCTATCTTTTCTCATTGGTTCTGTGAAAGACCTATATTGAACAAATATGATAAATATTGAAAACTTCAGTGATGGAGATAAAAATGGTGCTAGGGTTAAGAGTGCTTATTTTTAGAATATTGTCATGGTCTCCCTTACACACCATGTAGATTACTGCATCTATAATGGTCAGCAAATTACAGAAGCTTGTTACCACATGTTCTAAAGCAATGGCTGGAATATTTTTTCCTGTCCTAATATACCTGAGGGATATGACACATTTCCAACATTATCTTTGGCTTACTATGGCAGTAATGTGAAGGAAGGAGAGAATTTTAAAAATTACCCTCAATTTCAGGTGATTTTGATATGCCATTCCATTTTCACCATCATTGAAAACAGATGTTATAGTACAGTGGTTCTCAATTTTGGCTGCCCGTTAGTATCACCGGGGGAGCTTTAAACAAAATTCGGATTTAGCTGATCCGGATGGAGCCGGGTCCTGGCATTTAAAAATGCTCTCTAGGTGATCCTAGTGTGCAGTCACAGTGAAAAGTACTGCTTTTCCCTCAGATTGTTCTCAAACTCTAGCATACCCCAGAATGACCTGAAAGGCCTGATGACACACAGATTGCTGGGACCCAGTCTCTGAGTTTCTGATTCATGAGGTCTGGGGTGGGGTCCAAGAATTTGCGTCCTCACAAGTTCTCAGGTGATGCTGATGCTGCTGGTCTGGGGACCAAATTTTGAGAATCACTGCTCTAAACCAAAAAAAAATTCAACCTACATTTGTAGGATAACTTTCTAACATATTTATTTTCTAAGATATTTATTAAAAAGCTTCTACAGGGTGGCTCAGGTGGTTAAGCGTCTGCCTTCGGCTCAGGTCATGATCCCAGGGTCCTGGGATCGAGCCCCACTTTGGGCTCCCTGCTCAGCGTGCAGTCTGCATCTCCCTCTGCCCCTCCCCCTGCTTGTGCTTGCTACCAAATAAATAAATAAATAAATAAATAAATAAATAAAATAAATAAAATATTAAAAAAAGCTTCTATAATATTCATATTAAACTGTTTTTTAGTTATTATTTAACATTTTAGTACAGAATTAGCTTACAAATTATTTACATTCTAGAAGCAATCTACACTCATCGTTAAAAATCATCCAACAATATAAATCTTAAAAAGTAAAGCATAAAAGTTCCTTGTTTCCTCCTAATTCAGGGGTTGGCAATTTTTGTGGCTGTAAAGGGTAAGACTGCCAATATTTTTTTTGCACTGCAGGTCATATGGTCTTTGTTGCAAATACTCAGCTCTTGTACAGTGAGTGTAGAGCACAGACAATACATATTTATATGTGATGGGTGTGGCTGTTCCAATAAAACTTTATTTACAAAAACAGGCAGAGGGTTGGGTTTGACACATGGGCCATAGTTTTCTGACCCCTGCCCTGACCCATGTTTCAGAGATACTACTCACGGTGTTCGGATTACATACTTTAAGACATTTTCTTTGCTTACATAAACCTAAATGTTGTGTCTTTATGCTCATATAAAAGTAAGTATGTATGTATACACAAATATTTCCCCTTTTTTGCTTCTTTGTAATGAAATTATCAGTGAGGTATAATTTCTTAACCATTAGTTTGGCAAAGGTATGATGTGGGGAAGCAGGAATTTTTATCCATTGTTATTTTAACCAGAAATGTTTGTATTAGAAAAAACTGGTAGAAACCTAAGGGTCCACCAAAAGGGGCTTAAATCAATATGGTACAGCTGTGCAATAGGAATATTATGCATATGTTAAAAGAAATGGAGTATACTGCTATTGGAAAGATGTCCATAGTATATTAGTAAGAGATAATTAAGTTGCAAAACATAGAAAAGAGTTTTGGAAGCAATTACTACCAGGAGAGTAATTCAACATTTCTGGTTTTACCTAAAATATATTTTAAAACCTACTCTGTATAGGTTAAGCTTCCACATGTAAAATATTGGGAGGAACTTATTTTACCTACTGATAGGATATCATATTTAATTCTGAAGTGATTTAATGATTTTTAATACATGAATTCTTAAAGTAGTGAGTTGCTTTATGCCACTTTGCCCTTCAAATCTTTAAAACATATTTTGCTGAAGATCATTACTGCAATCACCTGCTAATGCCAGTTCATATTGCTCAAGAGGACCTGGTTTCTAGGTGGAATTGTAATTTAGTCCAATTGAATATGGCAGTTTTTATAAAACTGCTATTAGTAGAAACAGAGAGAGATGTAAATATGCAATGCACAGAAGAGTCCATTGCTCTTTAAGTGTGTGAGTTCCCATTCTTACCTGTGGGCGCACTTAAAGAAATCTGTAAATTGATGGCCATACATTTCGTTGTGAAGATGGAAAGCTCCATTGCTTAAATGATAAAACTAGAAATACTTTGCAAGAAGGATTGTTAATTCTTTTTTTTTAATATCATGGCAGATGCAAATTTTTGGTTTTGATGTCTATTTTAAGGACCTAAAACAAGGCTTTTAATCAATGTATTATACATCAAATTGATACTGTTAACTTCTGATTATTCAAATTAATAAAATATTCATAGGGAAATGTCCAAAGTTTTACATTTCTCAGGCTCCCCCCTTCCCCCCCTTAATTATCATGCCTAGAAGCTTTTTAGTAGAAGCACAGTCATCAGGCTGACGGAATTTGACAGGCCAGCAAGGCCCAATTACACTGGTGCTCTGTGGTACTTTGATGTCCTGGAAACGAAGAGAGATAGGGGCAAATTGGGTAGCGCATTATGTTAATGACTTGATTTAATCCGGCCACTAAACTTTATGTAGCCTGTTAAAAAAGATGCTAACACTAATTATGCCACTTTGGAAAGAAAAGGAGGGGACAAGCATTTCACTCTGACAAAGCGAAGCTCATAAATGTTGTAAATGAAATGAAACAAAATGAAGTAATCCATGATTAATTATACATCACAGACACGGAGAGAAGAGGAAGAACCAAGTAATATGTCTAAGTCCTGGGAAATCTGTTAGATTCTTTTAAGGATCAACATTTCTAAGAGATAACTAGGAGCTGTGAGATTCTGAATCATGAAAAAAAACTGCGTGATCTTAAAAGTGTTTACACAGTGTAGCAGGTAATTCAGATTCACAGTGTAATTGGCATAAATGATACTTATCTAGGACACTACTCCTAGTCTCACTTTTGTGACATTATAGGGTAGAGGCAATTAAAAAAAAAATCTATCAAGTGGGGATAACCACAGAGTAGGGTTCTCTAATTACTTTTTAATTAGTCTCTGTGCCTCTAATCTATTTTTTACATTATTGATAGCACGCTCTTTTAAAATGCGATTCAAGAGTGTAAACTCCCTAAGAGCAAGAGGATTATTTCTCTTCTTCACTGCTTATAGTCTCAGCGCCTAGAATAAAGCTTGGAACGCAGCAAATGCTAAATGTCTGTTTAATGAGTAAGTGATCTTCCCCCTCCCTTAAAAGCCCTCTCTGGCTGCTCATAGAACTTCAGGATAGACTTCAACCTTCTCGGATGATACACAGAGGACTTAATGCTCAGGACATGCCTATCTTTTCAGCATATTCTCCTGAGCTTCCACAGGTGTACCATAACGTAGCCCATCCTAAAACCATTCTGAATTCCCAGAAAGCCATGCTCCACAGTCTCTCTAATTTTCTTTTTTTAAAAGATTTTTTAAAAAAATTTATTTCTTTGACAGAGAGATAGAGAGCACAAGTAGGCAGAGCGGCAGGCAGAGGGAAAGGGAGAAGCAGGCTCTCTGCTGAGCAGGGAGCCTGATGCAAGGCTTGATCCCAGGACCCTGGGATCATGACCTGAGCCGAAGGCAGCCGCTTAACCAACTGAGCCACCCAGGCACCCCAGTCTAATTCTTAAGTTATCGTTCCTTTGACCTATAATGATCCCTCCATGACCCTTACTAATTCCTAATCATCTTCAACACTTGGCTCAAGCTTCACTGACTTTAGGAAGTCTGTCTTGATGAGGGTCCCTCATTGTTAGGTAACTGCCTGAATGCTCCCATAGCACCCTGTGCGTTCCATTCTCCTAGCGCTAACCACTATGCATTGATTGTGTTTCCCCTGCAGACTGTGACTTCTTTGAAGCCAGGGACTCCTTCTTTTATGACATATAGTAGATGCTAATGAATGCAGAACTGTGATAATGAAAGGACATATTACATAGGATGTGCTTATTAGCACATAAGAGCCATTCAGTAATACCTTCCTTCTGATGAAAGCCATGTATCACTATGCTGAGATTTCTACCTGAAGCAGTTCTTGAAGAAGAGGTAAAGAAAGAAACTAATGAGCCACAAGGATTTTTAACTTAAAAAAGGTTTTCTGATAACAACACCTTGACGAAAGTTAACATCACCAACAATCGGACAGAATGACATCCTGTGCCTCCTGACATGATGTACTGGAAAGGACGCAGCACTGCTTTTGCAGTATTCCTACCAAAACATTTAACTGAATCTAATATGAGGAAACATCACATAAATCCAAATTGAAGGCTATTCTACAATATAAATGACCTGGATTCTTAAAATATGTTAATCTGAAAGAACCCATATAAAGAAAGGCTGAAACCATCATTATGGATTACAGAGGCTAATGAGACAGGAAAGCTAAACACAGTGTACAATCTGGATTGGATCCTGGATCAGATTAATCAAATGCTATAAATTATACTACTGGAACAACTGGCAAAATTTTAATGAGAACTGTTGATTAAATAATAGTATTATATTATTATTCTGAAGGATTTCAGGGTAAAGGAGCATGACTTCTGCAACTCTGAAATGATTCATTATAATTCTGTATGCAAGAATGTGTATATATATATGCATACATAGGTGCACATATACATACACAGGAGAGACAACAGAAATGATAAACAAATGTAGTGAAATGTAACAGTTGATGAATGTGGGTGCAGTACATTTAAGAGTTCTTTGTACTACTTTTGTGAACTTTAAAGAAAAAAGGTTCCATGACTCATATTGAACGACTGTTAAAGTAGCACACAGAAAAACTGGTATAATCACTAGAAAACACTGTATTTCATGATTATGATGATCTCTTGAGGTTTGTTCCTATGTCTACAGATTAAACTATTTTACTATATTTGGTAAATAATTTGACACAACTAAATATCACCTATTAACATAAAACACTGGTTAGTACTTTCTCCTAAAAGTAGAATTTTTAAAAGCATGTGGGAGGTGATTAAGGGCAACTGAGGCATAAAGCATTGCTTACAGCAGTTGCTTCCTTTAAATGATATTCACACATTTGAGAAAGCATCTTAAACCATTATAATAAATCACATTTGGAATGGCAGTCAAGACTGTAGCAGGCTGTAGCAAAGTAACACAAATTACTTTCCCAGGAACAAGAAGAAAAAAACCTCAGTTTATTCTAAAGGAAAAAATAGATGTGTACATTAGAACTAGTTGGATATTTTAGAGGGATAGTTCTTTCTTTCACTAAACATCTTTGTTAAATCGAAGTTCCTTATTCTGTCTTAGTCAAGGGCATTGAACCATTCCACTGAGATGCTAGCAATGTTGCCAATACACATGGTTCCACTGAATGAAGGATTTCTCAGCCTCAGCACTATTGACATTTCGGGCCAGATAGTTCTTTGCTGTGAGTCCTGTGCATTGTAGCATGTTTGGCAGTAACCCTAACCCCGACCTATTAGATGTCAGCAGTCCCTCCCAGTGTGACAATCCAGAATGCCTCCAGACATTGCCAAATGTCCCCTGGGGGACAAAATACCCCCTCCCCCCAGCTGAAAATCATTTGGTCTAAGATGCTATAATTTAGATAACATTTTCCTATACTTTCAAAGTTACTTTTGAATGATGAATACAATGTTTAGAAAATAAAATTAACCATTACACAATGTCTCCCTAGTATCTATTGGATAAAATCCAAAATGTTTAGCTTGTATCTAAAGTCTTCTATCCTCTTATATAAAAAGGCTGCTCTAGTTAGTGTATTCTTGACTTCTAAAACACATATGCACCCCTGCGCTAGAAGTGCACATAATTTTCTCTCTGCTACCATATATCCGCATCTCTGAGATGTCACAGGGAAAGTAGAACACCCCTTCTTACTGTGTGATTGACCACAGCTGAATGGATCAAGGGTATAGAACTGATAAAGATGGACCTAATCCAGAGGCTAGGCATGGCTAATTAGATTTTTCTCCTTGGGGCTGGGCATGTTTGTATGGCTATCTTTGGGCAATAAACAAGGAAAGCAGAGAAAGTCAGCTTAAAATTAGAAAAAGTAGACATGAAGCCCACAAGACGGCAGATGGGCCAGCTCTGGGCATATCTTCCATAAAGTCTACTAAAGAGTCACTTCAAATTTCTCCTTCCTCTGAACTTCCTTAATTAGTGGCAAGATTATCAGCAAGTCACTTTATCTCCCAAGAACTCAGTTTATTCATTTGAAAAATGAGAAGGGGAGCCAGAAAACAGCTAAGTATTCTTTACCTCAAATATCTATTACATTAATTATTGGTACTGTCACCTGACATTGTTTTATATTGTAATTTAACAGTTGAATAACTACTTGACTTTTCATGAACACATCTTCCAATTAATGAAGATGTTCCTTGAGGGCAGGACCAGAATACTGTGTTTACTTCCTTAGGAGAAGTGACAACAAACTGCAGACACTGAATCCGTGGAATCACTGTGTTATGACAAGAGGGATGAGTGTTGTTTGTACTTTGACCAGATACATACATCCCTTAGTACCTGCCTTCTTAAACCCCAGGACTGATTCAGTATCTCATCTCTCATATTCTTATGTTCAAAAGGCTAAATCATATAGGTATTCAAAAATCCTGATGAGTTAGGCAAAGTCTTCCAGAAGAACTACTGACACATGAGAAAGAAATGTCTAATTCAAACATGCAGGCTTACTACTCTTGATGTAATGAATGGACGGTTCTTAATAAAATGATGTGATCGTCAAATTTTTTAAAGATCGATTGATTTGAGAGACAGAGAGAGAGAGAGCGAGCACTGAGTGCAAGCAGGGAGAGAGGTAGAGGGAAAGGGGAAGTAGACTCCCCACTGAGCATGGAGCCCTGAGATCATGACCTGAGCTGAAACCAAGAGTCTGGCATTTAACTGACTGAGCCACCCGGGGAACCCCTGATAGTTAATTTTATCTGTCAACTTGACTGGACCACCAGATTTTCAGACCTCTGGTCAAACATTATTCTAGGTATGTCCATCTGGCTGTTTTTGGCTAAGATTAACATTTGAATTGGAAGACGGAGTAAAGCAGACTGCCCTCCCTAAGGTGGATGGGGCTTCCTCCAATCAATTGGAAGACCTAAGGAGAACAAAAATGGCGAGAACTCCTCTTGCCTGATGGCCTTCAGAGGCAACATTGGTCTTTTCCTGACTTTGAACTTGAACTGAAACACTGACTCTTCTTAGGTCTCCAGCCTGCTTGCTTTCTAGCTGGAACTGACACCATCGGCACTCCTAGTTTTAAGAGCCTGGAACTACACCATTGCCTTTCTGGGTCTCCAACTTGCTGAATACAGTTCCTGGGGCTTCTCAGTCTCCATAACGACGTGACTCAATTCCTTATAATAAATCTCCTTAGAGGTACATATTTATACATATATATCCTATTGGTTCTGTTTCCCTGGAAAACCCTAATACAAACGGCTGTGAAGCTAAATTCCACACAAGGGGCTCGTTTTCCCTTTGATACCCATCATCAAAAATTTCTAATAGAGAGCAGAGAATTTCTATTCATTAGTTTGATAAATAATTTAACAATTTCAGGTTTGATAAAGCAAAAAAGCTAAATAGAATTGAACTAAATACTATGATTAAAAGTCTTTGGGCAACCATATTTAAGATTTCTTCCTTGATTTACTGATTTTGAACAATAAAGATTCCACATATCAGGATGCCATGGGTCAGGTGATATTATAATTAATAATGATAATAAAACTTTGGACAGATGAACTGTTCTGCTTGTACTTATCAATCATCTGTTTGTATTTGGGTTTGTTCTGCAGAGAGGTTAAGCTAAGAATTTTAAGAGTTGAAAGAAGTATTCCAATTCTTACCCATAAAGTAGAAATTCTAAAAAAAGGAGTACAATTAATCATTTCAGGAAAATTAACATAGATGAATAGAAAAAGCTAGGGCCTTTTTACTTTACTTACATTTACTTTATAAAAACTACCCCTCCCCCCTTAAAATAAAAAAAATGCTCTGGTAAGTGGTATACTTTCCATATAAAGTATAATTTTCTTTTCAAAATTTCCTTTTACATACTGCTTTTCAGCAACGTGCTACAAAACAAATACACCTATACAAGATTAATTACCTTCTATGACAGTTTAATTTTTTGGTGGAAATAACTTTATCAGTGGACATATTTAGTGTATGAATGAATTCACATTTTAAAGTTTTAGAGTTTTAAATGCAATATCCCATTTTGAATTCTTAAAGCTCAGACTGGATTTTTTTAGAAAAAGATTTTATTTATTTATCTGGGAGAGAGAGAGAGAGCATGAGCAGGGGGAGGAATAGAGGGAGTGAGACAAGCAGACTCCCTGCTGAGTGGGGAGCCTGCCGAGGGGCTTGCTCCCAGAACCGTAAGACCAGGACCTGAGCCAAAGTCAGATGCTTAAACTACTAAGCCACCCAGGTGCCCCTCAGATTGGATTTAATACATCTTTGTACAATCCTTCTGAAAAGGAGTCAGGGATGTCAACTGGTTTTAGCAAGTAATTATTAAAGCTGCTGCTGATTATTATCATCAGGTATTATTAACATGGAAGCAAAAATAACACAAGTTATGACCCATTACATAATGAAACTACATATGAATTTTTTTTTGTACTAGATGATTACATGGGTAAGACTGTGAGGATACATAAAATTTTCCCAGAAATATTTTTGCCTTCAGATTTTCATATGCAAAGACCAATACACTATGAATGAAAAGCAGCTTTATTTCGCAACATTTCTAGCTGGCATCAAGCTACTGACCTGTTTGATATTCTTGGAGATATGACCTGGAATAATACACTCATCACTGTCAGATGCTGATCTGTCTTCCTCATCTGTTAAAAAATAAAATTTTAGTGGTTCAAGTCTGTTAAACCAATTATATTTATACCTTATGAAATGGAGTGAAATATAAGGATAATCTTAAAAGGACAATATGATACTCATGTCTAGACCTTTCTTAGCAGCAAAGATATTTACTTTTACATTATATTTTAGAAAAGATTAAAAAAAATGACTTAAAATTCCAAGTTTAGTTTTAGTAGAAACAAAGATAATAAAAATATAGCTTGCTCTGAAATTAAAAAATAATCTCTTTAAAGAGAAGGACAGGGTAAGAGGTGTTTTCTAACAGCCTAACCAATTACATTGTGCAAACATCAAGTTAATTCCCTTTTTATTTATTTTTATTTTTTTATTATTATGTTATGTTAATCACCATACATTACATCATTAGTTTCAAGTTAATTCTTACATTTAGAAACATATAAAAAAATTTGCAGTTTTATTGTGGAAAAATTGCCATATGAAAAACTGCACATATTTAAAGAGCAAAATTTGATATTTTGACATATGCAGAATTCTGTGAAATCATCACCACAATTAAGATCGTGAACCCATCTGTCACCCTATAAGTTTCCTCATGCCCCCTGTAAACTACTCTTTTTCTGTATCTCTCTATTCCCATTCGCCCTTCCCTAGGCACCACCCAAATGCTTTGTTGCTATAGTTGCCTTGTCTAGATATTTATATAAATTAAATCCTGTTAAGAGTTGTCTTGTCTGAGTTTTTAGTTTTAATTTTTAAAAAGTTAATTTCTCCAGAATAATTCAGATGATAGTATAAAACCCAAAGAGGACATAAAGCCACTTAAAACATAAATCGGGAACATGGTCAGCAGTAGTCGTGGATTGCACTGTGGCACTGCAGGTTGAGATAAGAAGGTGTGCAACAATTCTGCCTGCCTTTAGCTGACTACACTGAACTGTGTCCCACCATTTCAGTCAAGAAATAGGTATCACGAAGTAGATCCACTATTACGTGAAGATGTCCTAGGAGGCATGCTCTAACAGATTAAAGAAAGCATACAATTAAGTAAATAATGGTAATTTAAAGAAAGGAAAAAAAAATCACCTTCTGGTTCCAATTCCTCAGTTATTTCTGTTTCATCTTCAGAAGAAGTCCAGCTTCGGTCTGCAAGCTGACCCTCAGACAGGAAAGATACATCATCTTTTCCTTGTTGAATTCTCTCTTTTACCTTAGCTCCACTGCTTTCTTGAGAAACCTGAAGAAATTGCAAGCACACTGATAACACTGTTGCTTAGATCACATGTGTGTACTTGCTGAAGCACCTGACTCTGAAAGAATGTAAGCTTGAGACTTAAATATATGGACAGGCATTTTATGTAAGTGATTCATTAGAAAAACCATCACTAAAATTGCACAAATGATAATATGAAGATAAATGAAAACATTATTATAAACCAAGGATGAAAAATATATTAATATCAAAATGAATTTTACATTATTACTCTAATTCACATATCTATTTATTAGCAGCTAATATCAGCATAATTAAAACACTGGTCATGTTTTCGATCTTTCTGTCCCCAGGAAGTTATACACAAAAATAGGATCAATGCTTTGAGTTCTTGATCCATTTTAATACAAAGACAAAGTCTTTTTTTTTTTTTAAGATTTTATTTATTCATTTGAGACACAGAGATATAGAGAGCAAGACAGAGCACAAGTAGGGGGAGCGGCAGGCAGAGGGAGAGAGAGAAGCAGGCTTCCCGCCGAGCAGGGAGCCTGATGCAGAGCTCGATCCCAGGACCCTGGGGTCACAATCTGAACCAAACCAAGAGATGGATGCTTAACTGACTGTGCCAGCTAGGCACCCCTGCTTCTTCCTTTTGATTTGGATGTCTTTTATTTCTTTTTCTTGCCTAATTGCTCTGGCTAGGACTTCTAGTAATTTGTTTTTAAAGATTTTTTATGTATTTATTTGACAGAGAGAGAGACACAGTGAGAGAGGGAACACAAGCAGGGGGAGTGGGAGAGGGAGAAGCAGGCTTCCCTCCGAGCAGGGAGCAGGATGCAGGACTCAATCCCAGGACCCTGGGACCGTGACCTGAGCCGAAGGCAGACGCTTAACGACTGAGCCACCCAGGCGCCCCCAAGACAAAGTCTTTTACGAACCAAGTTAAACCTTTCAAAATAATTTTAATACATACCTCAGGGATATGTGAAAGAGTTGGCATATTAGTTTCTATTTCTGGCGTATGCTCCACTACTGATGACATTTCCTTCACATCTTCAGGAGGAGGAGGTATCTCCTTTTATTGATGTGAAAACATGCATATGTGTTATTTTGTATTTATTACTTTATTATTAAATCCTATACATATGTATAAACCCTATATATATATAGATCCTATATATATATATATTTACTGTATATATATATATACACATATATATATTACCCATATGACCCTAATTTTAGTTAGCGTATTTCAGTAAAATGGTTGATAGTCATCATAGTATATATACACAATTTAAGAATTGCAACTGTTGTTCATTGAAGCATTGTTTATAATTGCAAAAAAAAGTGAAAACAGTGCAAATGTCCAACAGTATAGGGTTAAATACAATATGGTATATATCCAAATACCTGAGTTCTTTGCAAACATGAAAAAAATGATAATGTAGATCTGTACTTACTGACACTGAAGAGAGTACCTGATACAGTGTTGAGTAAAAAATGCTAGTTACAGAATAATATAGTTGTATACTGTTTTGTTAAAAAACAAACATGCAAACAATGTGTATGTTTCTATGGGAATAAGCATGGAAGGAAATTCACTAAAATTCTATCTCTGATATATAGATTTGGGGAAATTTATTTTTATTTTTAATGTTTTTTTTTTTTTGCTTATTTGTATTTTCTAATATTTCCACGATGATTATACATTACTCATGTAATTAAACAATATTGCATATGCAAAGATATATAATTTCTAGGATCAACATTATTTTTTAACTGTATCAAATATCAATTTATAGTCAACCATTTTCCAGGATTCATAAACTGATGTTTATTTTTAAAATATAGCTTATCATTTTTGCTAGTTTAAAATTAAACATGTCCAATACAGAAAATGGGAAAGATAAACCAGAAAACAAAAGAAATTAATACAAGTCCATATTCTCATTACCCAGTGATAATATCCATTAACAGTAGATTTCTTTACAATTTTTTACCTTTTTCTTTATGATTAATTAAAAAAAAATTCTTTCAAGTTGACTTTAAAGATTTATTTATTTGAGAGGGAGAGAGAGAGTGAGTGAGTGAGGTGAGGGACAGAGGGAGAGGGAGAGAGAGAATCCCAAACAGACTCCCTGCTGAGTGCGATCCCATGAGATCATGACCTGAGTGAATAGGTCAAGATGTTTGATGAACTGAGCCACCCAGGTGCCCCTTTATGATTTTTCTTTTAAAGATTTTATTTATTGGGGCACCTGGGTGGCTCAGTCGTTAAGCGTCTGCCTTCGGCTCAGGTCATGATCCCAGGGTCCTGGGATCGAGCCCCACATCGGGCTCCCTGCTCGGCGGGGAGTCTGCTTCTCCCTCTCCCTCTGCTGCTTCCCCTGCTTGTGCTCTCTCTCTCTGTCAAATAAAAAAAAATAATAAAAAAAAATTTTATTTATTTATTTGATAGAGAGAGAGACACAGTGAGAGAGGGAACACAAGCAGGGGGAGTGGGAGAGGGAGAAGCAGGCTCCCTGCCGAGCAGGGAGCCCGATGCGGGGCTCGATCGCAGGACCCTGGGATCATGACCTGAGCCGAAGGCAGACGCTTAATGACTAAGCCACCCAGGTGCCCCTTCATGATTAATTTTTAATGCACATAAAAAACTTTCTTGGTTACACAGTGGTAATTATAAATACAATATATCCTGTTATATTTAAAAAAAACCTTAATATTACAACATAAAATTTTCTCCTGGTATGAAACTTTGGGTAAACATTTTTGATACGATATAATATTAAAATGAATGGATTTATCACAATTTAATGAACCACTTTACTGGTGTTGGACATTTAACTAATTCACTATTTTCAGCTTTTGTGACTAACATTACAACAAACATCTCCGTGTATATGTATGTCTTTTTTATATTTATAATTATTTATGTAGGAATCCGGCTACTTATGTTCAAATTCCAGATCTAATATTTTGCCCTTGAGTGTTACTTAAGCTCTGTACATATTACTTTCCTGATCTTTTCTTTTTTTTTAAAGATATATTTTCATTTGAGAGAGTGGGAGAGAGCAAGTAGGGGAAGGGCAGAAGGAGAGGGAGAGAATCTCCAGCAGACTCTGCCCTGAGAACAAGACTTGCCAGGGCTCCATCTCACAAGCCATGAGATCATGACCTGATGTGAAACCACGAGTTGGACGCTTAACAGAGTGGGCCACCCAGATACCCCTTACTTCCCTGATCTTTAAATGGCAATAATTCTAGTATGACATAAGGTTGTTCTTAGGATTAAATGAGTTTGTGGACATAAAGCATTTAGTTCAGGGTCTGACACATAATGAGCACTCAGTAAGTGTTTGCTGTTAAATATGGCCTGAATAATAGTTATTGAATTCATTTATTTAGCACATATATAAAAAATGCACTGTATATGCCAGGTATCATCATAAGCTCTGAGGAGAAAAAATATTTTTATTTTTTAATTTTTAAAGATTTTATTTATTTGAGAGAGAAAGCATGAGAGAGAGAGCACAAGTTGGGGGGCAGCCAGAGAGGGGAAGCAGACTCCCCACTGAGCTGGGAGCCCAGCGTGGAGCTCCATCCCAGGACTGAGATCATGATCTGAGCTGAAGGGCGACACTTAATGGACTGAGCCACCCAGGCACCCCGAGAAAAAATATTTTGATCTGGGTGTTGTTTACCCAGGTGTGTACATAGGTAAAAATTCATTGAGCTGGGGGCTTAAGTTTTGTATCCTCTAACTATTTAAGAGTTATATCTCAATTACAAGGAAAATATATTTTTTTTAAAGTCCAAAAGAGATGATGGTGACTTGAGTGGTGACAGTGGAGATGATGTAAATACAGGATATGTTTTGAAAGTATAGCTGACAGGTTTTGTGGATGAACTGGACGTAGGATGTGAAAAAGAGAATGACAAAGGGATGCCTTCAAAATTTAATAACTATGCAACTGGGTGAATGGTTCGTCATCTATTGAGAATGGGAAACAATGGAAGAAACATTTTGGAAGGGGGATGTGAAGTCACATTTGGTTTGTGACATGTTAAGTTTAGATTCCTATTACACATCCGGGTGCATATGAAATAAATGGGGAGAAAATAAATCTGCAATTTGGCAGCGAGATCAAGACTGAAGATAATAAATATGAGAGTGATTGCATCTAGATGTTTAAAACTATGAGACTGGCTAAGACCTGTGAATGTATATACAGAGTGAGAAGAGGTCTAGGTCTGCAGTGAAACTGCTGAGGCACCTCTACACTGAGAGATATGGTCTAGGACAGTGAGAAGAACAACTGATAAAGCTGGAGAGAATCTAGAAAGGCATGGTGTCCCAGAGGCCAAGTGAAGAGGGAGCAAGTATTCCACTGTGTTGAATGTTACTGGGAGATAAAGATGGGGACTGAGAACTGACTACTGGATATGGCAAAGTCAAAGTCATTGTGAACTTAGCAAGAGTGGTTTTAATGAGGACGAATTTTGACTAGAGTGAGTTCAAGAAATGGTGTATGTGAAGAATGGGAAACAGAATTAAGACTTTCTGAAGAGGTTTCTTTTTTTTCCCGTCCCATAAATGGGGGAAGAGGATCAGGGTAGTAGCTGGAGTTACAAATGGTGTCAAAAGAGGGTTTAGATCAGAGTAAGAAGACTTAACATTTATACACAGTGCCAAATTAAGAGCTAACATTAAAGGAAAAAGAAGTATTTTATTCACTGGTTTCCTCTGAAATCAGGTAGGGTATACAACACCTACATCATTTATTTAAAATATTTGGTATGAGAGAGGGCGCCTGGGTGGCTCAGTTGGTTAAGCGACTGCCTTCGGCTCAGGTTATGATCCCGGAGTCCCGGGACTGAGTCCCACATCGGGCTCCCTGCTCAGCAGGGAGTCTGCTTCTCCCTCTGACCCTCTTCCCTTTCGTGCTCTCTCTCTTTCTCTCTCTCTCAAATAAATAAATAAAATCTTAAAAAAAAAATATTTGGTATGAGAGAGAAAAATCAGTATTTTCAGTGTTTACTACTTACAGAACTCTGTTGTGGTGTGATATCCACAAAAGACACTTTCTTATCTACAGGTGTTAAACGCTGTCTTGGTTTTGGTGTTGGTACCTAAGATAAATCAATATGTCAAACTGAGTATGATGAACATACACTTAGATAAAACTACAACCATTTTTTCTTTCTTTTTAAAATAAATTCAAAGTCATTGTTACTCACAACAACTACTGTGCTAACAGAGGATGTCGGAGGTGCTCTTTGAACAACTTCTGAATCTTCTTTGCGTATAAAATTTCCTAAGTCTTTAGTTGTTACAGATCCACTGGGTGGAAGGTAAGCAAATTTCCATTTCAATATAACATGGATGGTTCCTGCAGGATGCTTTTTATGATCTGTTAACTCAAACACTCCTGTCAAGTTACAAAAATAATTTTAATTAATGCTAGAGTGAAGTTTTATTATCATAAGAATTAAAGAAGAACTACCCACAACTTTAAAAATAATTTTGGCTTTTACTCACACCTCAAATGGCTTAGAGAATAAAGACAAAATAATCTATGATAGGTTCATCTCTGAAGCAGACTCCTTTCAGAAGTTAAGGCCTTAGTGATAATACTGATTCCAAGAAGAGAAAATTAACATAAATATTTTAATTCACTGAAATTAAATTCAGAGATTATTCAGAATTCTTAGCCTTCCTCTAAGACATTATCTGGGTTATAGCTCAAGTATCAATCTCCTTTTGCCTTAAATATTCTTGCAAAAGACTTGTCTCTATAGAAAAATATATTAAAACTTCACAATTTCAAATAATTTA
Source organism: Callorhinus ursinus (assembly GCF_003265705.2). Lineage (NCBI taxonomy): Eukaryota > Metazoa > Chordata > Mammalia > Carnivora > Otariidae > Callorhinus > Callorhinus ursinus. The sequence goes on along the minus strand of NW_027397118.1, from coordinate 2,483,338 downwards.
TATATCTAAGGAAGTCTTCATATTACCACATAATTTTATCATAATTTTAAATATATTTTACTGGGATTTGTTAAATTACTCCAAATTAATAGCAGCACAACAAAAAATGTCCAGAAAATAGACAAACTGCCTAAAACAGTAATAAAAAGTATCACCTAGCTGCAACTGTAATACAGAGTCACAAATTTTAGTCATTGTATTTTCTTTTTTTTTTTTTTTAAAGATTTTATTTATTTATTTGAGAGAGGGAGCACGAGTAGAGTGAGGGGCAGGGAAAGAAGCAGCCTCTCCACTGAAGAGGGAGCCTGATGCGGGGCTCGATCCCAGGACTTTGGGATCATGACCTGAGCTGAAAGCAGACGTTTAACCAACTGAGCCACCCAGGCGCCCCTGCACTAAATTTTTCAGTATGAAACATTCCAGACTTGAAAAAAACAAATCTATATTTCAAGTATAACTTTTGTTTAGGAGTAGTATCTTTTACTTGGTCCTCAAGTGTTTGATATATTTTTTAATGGCTGGCTGGGAAAGAGAAACAAAACAACTCTAGACTTTTTTTTTTTTAATTTTATTTATTTATTTGACAGAGAGAGACACAGCGAGAGAGAGAACACAAGCAGGAGGAGCGGAAGAGGGAGAAGCAGGCTTCCTGCGGAGCAGGGAGCCTGATGCGGGGTTGATCCCAAGACCCTGAGATCATGACCTGAGCCCAAGGCAGATGCTTAATGACTTAGCCAACCAGGTGCCCCAAAACAACTCTAGACTTTAGAACAAAAGAATATAGATGGAATATAAGGAGATGATAAACTTCTACTACAGGCACAGGTGGGACTTCTAGAATGGCTGAGTGAAGAGCTCAGTAAATCCTTTCTACAAAAAGAATGACATAAGGGGCGCCTGGATGGCTCAGTCAGTTAAGCGACTGCCTTCAGCTCAGGTCATGATCCCAGGGTCCTGGGATCGAGCCCCGCATCGTGCTCCCTGCTCGGCGGGAAGCCTGCTTCTCCCTCTGCCCCTCACCCTGCTTGTGTTCCCTCTCTCGCTCTCTCTCTGTCAATTAAGAAAATGAATAAAATCTTTAAAAAAAAAGAATGATATGATAAAACTGGACAAAATGATAAAAAAACCCCAACCATTTAAGTGCTCTAGAAATTGAACAAAGGTGTACAACAAATTGAGAACATTTATTGATGAGAATCTATAGAAACTCAGTAACAACAGTAAGAGTCAGAACAGACTCTAATAAGCTACTTCTCTGGCTGAACATGAGACCTGTAGACTGCGTGAACTTTGAAAACTCATTACCCAACCCGTACACTAATCCACAGACAAAGAGTGGAAGCCTACTAGCTCAAGGTGTTTAAGTACAACCTCTTACCAATCAATGACCACTAAACTACGCTGACTCAAGCTTAAAATTAAACAAATAAAAACTTAGCAGAAACATCAGTGGGTACAGTGAGAGGAAGATACAGAATTAGTTCAGGCAAATCGCCAAGCAAAAACGTCAGGAGAACCACCCTGTGGAGTAGGAGACAATTGAAATCTAGAGCTGCTATAATACTGTATCCTAAATGTCCAGTTTTAAACAATGACAAAAAAATCATGGCACATGTGAAGCAGGAGTGTATGCTGCACACATAGGAAAAAGGCCATCAAGAGACACCTTCTGTCAGTGTTTCAATATTACACTTAACAGACACAAACCTCAGAACAGCTATTATAAATATGTTCAAAAAATTAAATGATATTTAAAGAATTAAACTGTGATGACAATGATTTATAAAAAATAATATAATAAAGAGAAATTTTATAAAAAAGAAAGAACTAAATAGAAATTCTGGAGTTGAAGTTACAATTACTAAAATGAAAAAAAAAATCAGTAGAGGGTCTCAATAGGAGATTTGAGCTGGCAGAAGAAAGAACCAGTGAACTTGAATACTGACCAACAGAGATTATCCAATATGCAGAGAAAAAAAAAATGAAGAAAAATGAATAGAGCTTCAGAGAATGTGAGACACCATTAAACACAAATGTACATGTAATGGGAATCCAAGAGGGAAGAAAGGGCAGAAAAAAATTGAAGAAATAACAGCAGAAAACTCCCCAAATTTGGTACCTAACAGTACCCTACACATAAAGCTCAACAAATTCTAAGTAGGATAAGCACAGTGGGATCCACATCATAAACATCATAGTCTGTTTAAGGCCATACATAGACACACACATACACACACACACACACACTAAAAAGAAGATATTGAAGATAGTATCAAGTACAAGGGAACCATAATAATAACAGCTGATTTCTCATTAGAAACAATGCATGCCAGAAATTAGTCATCTGATATACTCAAAGTGCCAAAGAAAAAAAATAACTGATGACTAAGAACATTATACCTGGCAAGACTATCCTCCAAAAAATAAAAGCAAAATAAAGACATTCCTAGATAACAATTAAGAGAATTCATTACCAGCAGACCTGAGTTACAAGACATATCAAAGGAAGTTCTTTAGGTTGTAAGGAAGTAATACCAGATCTCAAATCAACACGAAGGAACAGAGACCAATAAAAGTAATCACATAGGTAATTATGAAAGACAGTGTAAATATATTTTTTGTCATTTCTTCTCTTAACTGATTTAAAAGACAATTGCATAAAACAATAGTAAAATTATATTGTTGAACTTTTATAAAGATAAAAAATATATCATCATAACAGCATAAAGGAGAGAGAGGCAATGGAGTTATATTGGAGTATGGAAATAACACCAGACAGTAACTCAAATCCATAAGAAGAAATAAAGAATACCAGAAATGGAGGGAAAAAAAAAAAAAAAGGAATACCAGAAATGGTAAACGCGCAAGTTAATGTGAAAGTCTCCTATAATTATAGATATTCTCCCTTCTCTTGACTTTCTTAAAAGACAAAAAGTTGGGTGCCTGGGTGGCTCAGATGGTTAAGCGTCTGCCTTTGGCTCAGGTCATGATCCCAGGGTCCTGGAATCAAGCCCTGCATCAGGCTCTCTGCTCGGTGGGGAGCCTGCTTCTCCCTCTCCCTCCACCATTCCCTCCACTTGTGCTCTCTGGCTCTATCTCTCTGTCAATTACATAAATAAAATCTTAAAAAAAAAAAAGACAAAAAGTTATACAATGCAATAATTATAACATTGTATTGTTGGATTTGTAACATATATAGGCATTCTTTACATAAATATATGACAATAATAGCACAAAGGAGGGGGGAGGAAATGGAATTATACTGGGGCAGACTTTCTATATTTTGATGGAGTTGTCACCATTAATTTTAGACTGGTAAGATACATATTGTAATCTGTAGAACAACTACTAAGAAAATAGGAAAAAAACTGTAGGCCCAACATTTAAGATTATCTGAGAACCTTAGGAAGGTCATATCCATAACGGAAATATAATTTAGGTTTGTTTTTACAATTTCATAGACTCAATAAATATGCTTACCTGAGATACACCTGTCATGTGCCAATGAAATCAGAGGCACATTGACTTTTCCTATATATATATTCTCTTGAGTATCACTATCATCAAATACATAAAAACTCAGAGACTCTGACTTAAGGTATCGATCCAAATCCATATTCATTGGCACTGGGAAACACATTTGATCATCAAACTGTGGATCATTGCTACTGGGAATGATGGCTGTATCATGGTCAGCAAAATCAAAAAACTTGTATACAACATATGGGTGTGGCTGAAGGTGGCTTGCTCGGGACTTCAAGTGGCTGCAACATCTGACTGTAATATGAAGTTCATTTAAGTTGCCATCTGTGGAATCAGTAGAACTGAGCTGAGCAGTTTTGGGTGCTTGCTGACTTGACTGGAAAAAAAAATATTTATCTTATAGTAATAATACAATGAAAAGATAAATAGCAGCTGCTAAATCCCAAGCAAAAAAAATTTTGTAAATGGACAAAAAGCTGTATATTTCAACTTCATAGTGAATTTCTCAGTAAAAGACCTGATTCTTAGTCAAAACTAATATTTCCTAGAACATGTGTGAACAGTTGATCTTGGGCTATTAGCAATAAATATAGATGACTGAGCATACATGTAGAGACTGTTGTTAAAACAAAATAAAACCAAGAATTGATATTCTTTAATTCTATTTAATAACTAATGAGTAAAGTGAACAGATGGATCCAAAGACAATGTCCTCTAGGTCACAATTTTATTAAGAGCTAGTCCTTCAACCACTCCAGCTATTGTGATCATAACTCACTGTTATGTAAGAATCCAGTGAATTTGATGGAGCCCACCCAGAGAGATTCTTTCATTATATTTGGGTTGGCCCCCATCTTCAACCAATGGTGTTTGGGGACGCAGATACATGGCCTAAGATTAGCCAGTAAATTGAAGTTCAACTAATATAAGAAAAAGAGAACAGGGTCAGAGATAAGCACTGGACGGCAAAAACAAGTTAGGATTGGGAGGACATTTCAGAAGAAAGTGGGGCGCCTGGGTGGCTCAGTTGGTTAAGCGACTGCCTTCGGCTCAGGTCATGATCCTGGAGTTCCCGGATCGAGTCCCACATCGGGCTCCCTGCTCAGCAGGGAGTCTGCTTCTCCCTCTGACCCTCTTCCCTCTCGTGCTATCTCTCATTCTCTCTCTCTCAAATAAATAAATAAAATCTTAAAAAAAGAAAAAGAAGAAAGATGAGTGAAAGGAATTATAAAGCAGAACTAGAAGCTACTCTATGGCCCCTTATGAAACTATTGTTCACGTAGCCGGTGCATAAGTGTTTTAACAAAAAATTGCCCTAATTAACTTGTTAAGCCCACCATAGCTGATGCCCTGGGACAAAGAAATGTTAGTGTTCCCGGGCCTTGTTTAGTTTAGTGTTGGAGAATTCTCTATTTTCCACAAAGGGGCTCCTCTTTCACTGCATTTCTGAATCTGGATTGAGCATCTGGAACCTTTGACTCCAGCGAAGTTTACTGGAGAAGGCAAAATAGACCCAAACTCATAATGTCCTCAGTAGAGACATCTGGTGGTGTGGAGAGGAGAAACCTGAGAAGAAACCTGTACTCAGCTATAGAATGCTGAGTGGAATGATTTAAAAAGTACCCCCTCTGCTTCTCACTCCAAATCTACCCACAAGAGCTGGAATTCCAACAAATGACTCACCCAAGCCAGAAAATGGGAGTCTAAAAACAATTAAACTACAAAACTAAATAAATAACCTGGTCTATTTTTAATTCTCTTTTCAATTAACAGCATTTCCCAATGTCTGTTCTGAAGAATACTAGTCCAGAAAGATGATCTCTGGGAAACAGGTGTCACTCTTTCTTAAGTTTGGGAATCAGTGTTATATTAGTCATGGTTATTTAACTGAAAATTATAGAAACTAATTCCATCTAGCAAATACAACAAAAAGAGATGTTAATGCAAGTCCATATAGTTATTTCATGGAATTGTATAGCAGAAATGTGCGTGGGCCTGAGGAAGGTAACAGGACTGGAAAACCACCAGAATTTACACTCGATCTAGTGGCCATTTTTCTCTTTATGCTTGCTCATTATTCTTTCTCTCCAGACCCATTTTCTTTCCTTTGCTGGTTAACATGGTAGAAGATGGCTGCCCCACAGCTCTCAATTTTACATGTTCCAAGCATGGAGAGTCTTGCTTTCTCTTGAAAGCAGAATCCGATTGGCTTAACTGGGGTCAGGTGGATACCCCTGAATCATTAGTCATAATTGAGCAGAGTGGGAGAGAACAGGACCATCAGACATAAATCCCCAAAGACTGGGAGTGACAGTGGTCCAAATGAAAAATGATAATTATGATTTGAGCAGACATTCCAAAATGTTTCAACTATATTTTATCCCTTTGTTACTCAAGTGCATACTTTAAACTTTCCTCTTGGGATTCTTATTATACATGAGAAGTCAAGGACCCTATTTCACTTTGCTCACGTTAGTGCTTTCTGCATTCATTGGATCATGGAATTCTTTTGGAAGTATGGCCATTAAGACTACATGAAACACAGTTTGGGAAATGCTGCTCTGAGGAATTGCATTTAAACTTCCAATTCAGGGTACTGCAATTCTATTTTTCCAAAAGTACCCTGGGTAGCACAAGGGAGTTCCTTTGTGGTGATGGAACAATTCTGAATCTTGCTTGTGGTGGTAGTTACATGAATACACACACATGATAAAACTGCACAGAACTAATAATATGCACGCACACACACACATGCGAGTGCATGTAAAAACTGATAAAATCCGAATAAGGTCTGCAGTCTAGTTAATGGCATTGTACCAGTGTCAATTTCCTGGTTTTGATCATGTACTATAGTTAGGTAAGATGTTACAACTGGGAGAAGGGGGGTGAAGGGTACATAGAACTTCTCTGTACTGTTTTTGTACTTCCTATCAGTATAATTATTTCAAAATAAAAAGTTAAAAAGAGTCACTTGATGGCTGTGAAAGAAAATGATTTTGGTTTAAAGCATGACATAAAAAGACATAAAATTTCTGTATCATAAAAATGTCTTAAAGTCCAACCAGCTCACCCATTGCATTTGCTCTGGCCCCTTATAATTTGATGTTATATATCCCAAAGCCTTTGCTCGTTCTCGATAAAGTCGAATTGCTTGATCCATGGGAATCCGTAATCTGAACCAGTATTCCACTGTGCCAAAATTTGGGATGTCTCCTTTAGTTCCTACAAACCAAAGCATAACTCACTGTTAAAATTTTATACTGAGTAAAATAATATATGACTTGCACAAATGATGTGTGATTGGCAAAGAACAGAGCTGAAGAAAATAAAGTTTCTTCTGCAAGTATGAGTTTCATTGTATGTTAAGTATTATTAAAGAGCTATGTCAAATTATGTTTGAGATATTCCAATTTATACTATTTCAATCCTTCTAAAATATAAAGAAAAAAACTAAACACTGTATTAAATACTCCACATTCTTTTTGATGCCATAGTAGCTTGTTTTTAACCAGTTGTACTCAATGTAGACTGACAGATACAATATGAAATCACAATATGAAATCTCAGAATTATAAATATGAAATTCCACATCATGATTCAACTTTTGAGAAGTCTTTGGCCCCTTCCCACTTCTCTACTGTGCCACAAGTACACGGACAAATGCCACAGCTATGCCAAACATATGCCGGATGTAATTCATACTTGCATGGTTTGCCCTGTACACCCTCAACTCTTCTTTTCAACTCTTCTTTTCAGCTCCTCATCGCTCTTCCTCTGTGAAGATTTCCTCCACAGCTCCTGGGGGAATTAAGTGTTCTCTGCTTCCTTCAAACAGGGGAAGGATATGTCCTCTCATTAGGACACTGATTCCTTTCACATAACTATCTGTTCACCAGTGTATTTCTCCACCCACACTATAAGTTTCTTGAGGGCCGAGGACTGTGGTTTCCACTGATATATTCCTACCGGAGGGACTAGTATACTAGGGACTAGTACTCAATATTTGTTGAATAGATGATATTCTGTACATAAACTTTCCTGAGCATACTATATTATTAAAACTATTTCCCCATTCTCTTCTACTTCATCAATTTCTTTCTCACTAAGGGATCATTCTCATCAACACACAAACATGATTGAGATCTGCTATCATTTTAAAAAAAAAGTCCTAAAATGAGAATATTAATGGATACACATATTTGCTTGTATACGCTTAAAATTGCTTTGGAAGAATTTGCAACCTTTGGTGAGAGGTTCCAGGGTAGCTGAGGGACAGGAATAGGAGAGAGATTTTATAGTATAAACTTTTATACCTTTTGATTTGTGAATCATGTAAATAATGTTACCCCTGTGATCGATTAATGAATAAATAAAATCCCTCCCCAGATGCTAAGTCACCCTCTTCTTGACATGGTTTCTTTACTTGGCCTCTTTTGGAAGTGTGGCCATTAAGGATACTGTATGCTCTTGGCTTGCCTTTTAAATTGCTAGCCACTCTTTAGTTTCCTTTGCTGGTGTCTCTTCTTCCTGAACTCTAAATTGTGTGGTTTTCCAAGGCTCGGTCCTTGGCCACTTGCTCCCCTTCGTGTACATTCACTCTCTATGTGATATTACCTAGGCCAAAGGCTTAAAATATATCCCATATGGTAATGACTCCTCCTTTCATATGTTTATCCCTGACCTTCCGGCGAGGGCTGGCGTATCCAACTGCCCACATGCCATTTCCACTTGGCTGTCCAACAGGCAGCCAGTCTTAACTTGTCAAACAAAATTCTTGATTTTCTTCCTCAGATTTGTTCCTTTCCCAGGCCTATCTCAATAAATGGGCTCATGATTCCCCTTGTTGTGCATGCCAGAAATGCTTGTCTTCTCCATTACCTTCATTACTCTCCATTTGATTGATAAGCAAGTCTTAAAGTTAATCAAACATAAACTGAAAATAACCACTTCTTGTCACTCTTCTCATTACCATCTTAATCCAAGCCACCATCATCTTTCCGCAGATTAATGCAATAGCCTGATAATGGTCCTAGTGTTTCCTCTTGGCCTGGAAAGACTATTTTTCCCCAGCACCCAGGGTGATTTTTTAAAACCTATGTGTGATTCCGTCATTTACCTCCTCAAAACTCTCCAATGAGTTTCATCACCCAGAGAAAAAAAATCCATTTGCCTCACCATGACCTACACGTTTCTAGAGCATGATCTGGTCCTTCCACTGTGTGTGTGTGTGTGTGTGTGTGTGTTTTAAAGTGTACTTTCCTTTTTTTTTTCTTAAGTTTTTATTTAAATTGCAGTTAGTTAACATATAGTGTAATATTAGTTTCAGGAACCATTTAGCGATTCAACACTTCCGTACATCACCCAGGGCTCATCATGACAAGTGCCCTCCTTAATCCCCATCACTTATTTCCCCATCCCCCACCCACCTCCCTTCTGGTAACCAGCAGTTTGTTTCTCTAGAGTTAAGAGTCTGTTTCTTGGTTTGCCATCCCCCTCCCCTTTTTTCCCTTTGTTCGTTTGTTTTGTTTCTTAAATTCCAAATGTGAGTGAAATCATATGGTATTTGCCTTTCTCTGACTGACTTTGCATAGTCATCCTTCTATTGCTTTAATCACATTTCTGCTTTAGCCACTGGCCTTCTTGCTGTTCATCCAACATGTCATGTTTGTCCCTCCACCTTGGTACTTGCTGTTACCTCTGCATGAAACATTCTTCCCCTGGATCCTGTCATGGATCTTTACTCAGGTCTTTATCACTGTCAACCACCAGGGAAGTCCTTATCTGAATTAGCAACCTTCCATCTCTCTCATTAGCCTGTTCATTTTTCTTCACCCGATGAGATATATATTTGTTTTATGGCCTGTCTCCCCCTCTAGAAGGTAAGCTACATGATGGTAGGGGCTCTGTCTATCTTACTTAGCGGTGACCACTGTATTTCCAGTGCCTAGTAACAGCGATAACATAAGCTCTTAAAAAATATTTGATGAATCTACAATTAATGTTTAATCAAAAAAGGGTATTAATATGGTAAATAAATATCTGCACTTATAAACTTTTAAAAAATTAATAGTCATTGCAATTGACATCATCAATGACATTTAGGATTGTCCAGTCAACTGTGGGCAGATAAATTAGGGGACACTGTCCCACCCTCAAGGCATCTTGAATCCCTAAGAGAAGACAGTAATGTAGAACACCATATTAATATATAAACCAAATTAGTGATTCACATATCCAAAGCTTATAAGATTGTACTTACCAACCAAACTTGCTGTGCAAAATATTCGACCACTTTTCTCTAGAATTTCATGGAATCTCAACTGACCTGCCGCAATTGTTTCATAATCTGTGCTGTAAGCTTGGTGGACCTCAAGAGTGATAGTATTCTTCTGAATATATTGTAAAAATAAGTCATTAACATGAATGAGATATTGAGAAGTGAAGTTATATTCTGGGTGAAGGCCTTGCACTATGGGAGTTGTCTGTAGCTCAAAATCATAGAAAGCATAGGTACAGAAAGTGACAGGCTCTTTATCTCCAGATGCCTGTAAAACTTCAGAAGAAAAGGTTACTTTGTTGATATGGATTTCAAATAGGTTTTCGCCTCGTTCTAAGTGAATGGTTTCATCAAATTCATCAATGGAGTCATCTGGCGTGATTTCTGGTTTAAATTTATACTGCTTGGTGCCATAGGCAATATCCTTTAATTGGGCTGCAAGAGAAGACACACAGTTTAGATATTTTTAAATATTGACATATGAAGATACAAAGTGGCTTTTGAAGTGGTATGAAGTCTTAACTGCTTTGGTGAAGAGTCTCAGTCTTAAATTCTATAACTACACTGTTTTTCTGTGAGTAATATTGTATTCTACAAAAATTCATCCTTTGTTTTGACATCACTTATTAACAACAAAATTACAACTCAAGTTATAATACAGCCTGTACCAGGGGAAAGGAAAAAGAGAAAAGAGAAAAAGGCTTTTGAATGCACAGCTGAGGTAAATATTTGGATTCTCCTTATTCCTCTGCTTCTGCTTTATTATATTCTCTCCTTTAAAGTCAGTTTCTCTTTCCACTGGCTCCTTCCCTTCAGCTTATTAAAATATCCACTTTTCTACTTTTGGGGTGATGGATATGTTTATTGCCTTGATTGTGGTGATGGTTTCACAGTGTAGCCATGGGCCCAAACTCACCAGGCTGTGCAGTTTAAAGTATGTTAATTGTACTTCCATAAAGCTGCTTTTTAAACAGATATCTCTCTCTCTAGATACACATTTTATCCCCATGTTAACATCCAAATTTCTGGAAAAAGTAACGTATGCTTGTGTCTACAATTCCTCATCTAACAGACACTCTTCAACCTCCTGCAAAGAGTATCTGCCCTACTTTTCTCATGAAACTGCTCCAGAAAAGGTCACCGATAATGAATTAATTGCTAGATGGAACAGACTTTGGTCCTTGTATCACTTGATTTCTTTCCTTCCTTGACATTGATGGTCACTTTCCCTTTTATGAACCTCTGTCCTACTCTGGTTTCCATGTCATCAGCTGCCCTGCTTCTCCTACCTCTCTTGTTTTTTTAAAGGGTTTCTCTTTTTCTCATAGTTTGCTGGGGGCCCTGTTTTTATTCTCTGTTAGTCTACATATTCTTATGGGTAACCTCTATCTTTTATGACTTCTGCTACTATCAATATGCAAAGACTCCCCTTTTTCCACTTTTAATTCAGATTTATTTCCTGAACTCCAGACCCATACATCTCATGGCTTGCTGGGCCCTCTGTCTAGATATCCCCTAGCCACATCAAACTCAATATATCCAAAATAGAATAGAGCCAATGTAGAGTACTCTCTTCTAGTTAGTTCTGTACTCTGAATCTCAAGCGCTGGTGTTAGCATTCATCCAGTTGCCTAAGCTTGTTGCTACAGAATCGTTCTAGTTTCTCTTTCTCTTAACTGTCCCCACATCCATAGGGTCATTACTATTCAACACTGTCTCGGGGCGCCTGGGTGGCTCAGTTGGTTGGGTGACTGCCTTCGGCTCGGGTCATGATCCTGGAGTCCCGGGATCGAGTCCCGCATCGGGCTCCCTGCTCAGCGGGGAGTCTGCCTCTCCCTCTGACCCTCCCCCCTCTCATGCTCTATCTCATTCTCTCTCAAATTAAATGAAATCTTAAAAAAAACAAAACAAAAAAAAACCTGTCTCCTAAGTCTTTCCAAGTTTGTCCCTGTCCATTCTCTGTCCACTAATGCTACCTTACCTATGTTCCCAGTGTTTACTACCCAGATTATTATGGAACCCAAAGTGCTTCCTTCCTTCAAATCTTCTTTCTAATAACTGTAGCATAATCTCCAAAATGTAGTTCTGGGTGTATTACTGCCTATCTTCAAAATTGCTTAGTGGTTTTCAGGTTATTAAGTTTCAAACTCTTCAAGGTGGCAAACAGGGCCTTCATGATTTGACTCTTCCCAGCCTTACCTGGAGAGATACTCCTCCCTTTACTAATTATGAGTTCCAATTAGATAGATCTGGGTGCAGTTTTGCAAATGAAAGGCAGTGCTTCACATTTAGGGCATTTTTACCTGCATCCTCTATTGTCTGGAATGCCTTTCATTGCTTTTACTTAGTGGTGAGTTCTGTCATCTTTAAAAATTCCAAACCTACTTTGTGGAGTCTTCTCTGAATCTTCAGGTTTAAATAAGCATTCTCTCCTCAATGTTTCCTTGGTATCTTTTGCATTTTCCTAGCTTCACACTCTTCATGGTCAAGTATAACTGTCTATGTATGTGCTCTATCTTTCTTTTAAAAAAATATTTATTTACTTATTTGAGAGAGAGAGAGAGAGTGAGCAAGCGAGCATGAGCAGGGGGGAGGACCAAGAGGGAGAGGGAGAAGGAGAAATAGAATCCCCGCTGAGCGTGGAGCCTGAGGTGGGCAGGGGCGGCAGACATGACAATGCAGGGCGATTCCAGGACCTGCGATCATGAGCAGGGAGATCCCAGGACCCGATGAGATCACGATCCAAGCCGAAGTCAGACGCTCAACCAACTGAGCCACCCAGGCGCCCCTAACCTATGTGCTCCATCTTATGAGTTCCTGGAGGCTGGTACCTGAGCTTTTTTCTTTTTTTCCTATTTGGATTCTTCCTGCCTAGCACATTGCTTAGGATGCATTAAGAGCCTGAGCATGTTTAAGGAATCAATCAATGAATTTAGGGGACAGATGAAATACGTTGGTGAAGATTTAGTAAGACTAAAGGCGATGAAAATCCCAAACTATGTGATCTCCTTGTTATTCAGGAAAATTCTATTAAGCAAATTTTTATTGAGTTCTACTTGAAATAAAAGGTATATACTTCTCTTTGACTTTTAGAAAACCCTGTTCAGGCACATAAAGATATTTACTGAATCCTTCTACTTAAAGCAGTGGTTCTCAAAGTGTGCTTTGGGAACCCTGAGGATCCCTGAAACTGCTCTGAAGGTTTGTGAGGTCAAAACTGTTTTTAAAATAATCCTGTGTGTCACTTGCCTTTTTCATTCTTATTCTCTCACAAGTGTTTAATGGAGTTCCCCAGACTACATAATGTGTGATATCATAACAGACTGAATGCAGAAGCAGGTCTAAAAACCCAGCTGTTTTCTATTAAGGTATACACCAAAAAGTTTGCAAAAACGTCAAACAACTAAAAAAATGTAAAACAATTTAAAACAACGTCACTCTTCTCACTATTTTTTTTGGTATGGAAAATACGCTTTTAAAAAATAAATACTGTAATTTATGTTAACATGTAATGGATTTATTATTATTTTAGCATGACATAAAATAAATATTTTCAAAATTTCTCTTTTAATTCGTAGTATGATAAATAGAACCCATATAAGCAAGAGGACTTTGGGATCCTCAGTAATTTTTAAGAGTGTCAAATTACTGCTGGCATCAATCATTCGAATTAAACACTGTACGGCAGGAGACATGAAAGAGAAACTCAGTACTTAGCCTCACAGAATTTATATTGCAGTCACAGGGAATATGCAAAACTCCAACAGTGAAGAACACTTACATAATATAATCCCCACACATATTTTTTGAGTACATAAGAGGAAAAATGGGAAGTACTAAGTCTAGTGTTTTTCAAAGTATAGTTTTGCACCTGCCATCTGAATCACTCGGAGTTATTTCTAAATATATAGAATCATGAACCCCTGGATCTCTAGGGGTAGGTCCCAGGAAGCTACATTTGAAACAAGTTCCTCATGTGATTTTCATACTTGCTCAAGTCTGGAAACTACTGCAAGGACATTTCAAGTAGAGGAATAGCTAGGAGTGATGGGAGCCAGCTTTCTGGCAGAGGCAGGCATTGCATTTGGTTAGATTTCAAAGCAGGGTAAAAAGGGTATATGTTGGGTAAAAAGGAGGCTCAGGTGGAGCAAAGGTACAGTGGTAGGACTGAGAAAGGTGAATCTGACAAAGAGCAAGCAGACTTGTTTGGATGAGATACACAGCTTGCTTAGAAGAGAAATGAGGAATGGGGTGCTGAAGTTCTGTGGTACTCCATAAAGTACTATGAAATTTTGCCTGCAACACTGAATTTGGAAAGCAATAGAAAATTACTAAAAATTCTTGAGTAGAAAAGAATCAGATAAAAACAACCTTTCTGGTAAATTCTCATTACAGCTATGAATTAGAAAAAAAACAGAGCAAAAAGAAATCATGAATGTAGATTTGGATGACATTTTCAACTCCTGTAAAACCCATTCATCTAGGTACTGTGGACAAAGAATTGTACCTTCTAGTTTCTGAATGCGTGCAGCTCTGCTATCAAGAAGATGAACATATTGTTCCACTTTGAGTTCATAATCTTGCTGCAAATTTTCCATCTTCTGGGTCACTGCTTCAACTTCCATCTAAAAAATATGAGATAACAAGTTTCAATACTTAGGGTTAGTTCCATTTTCATTTTTTAAAGCAACTCTGACTCAAGCATTTCCTAGATCCTGGGGACCTCAGGAGCTGTAAACCGTGATTTTCTGACCTCAAATAGCTTACAGTTTAGAAAATTATGCTTGGCAATGTTCTTAAATCAGAAACAAAATTAACAAGACCCCAGATTCCTTCTCCTGGAGGTGATTTTCCTGTTTGTTAAAGGCTAAGATAACATGTGGTTGTGGCAGAAGCACTACAATGCATTCGCACAATGTGCTAATACTGGCACAGGTAAATTCATGGCCGCTGTTTCTGTTCTAAAACCAGGCCTTTAAAAAAATTATTTGTTTTTAAACTATTTACTCTAAGCACCTAGTTACAAGGCCAAATTCCAGGCATGTGGTAATACATGGTAAGAGATTATAACCGATGATAATACATAATACTGCTTAGAAAAGTAAATCATCAGTAGAATATCACAGGAAGCCTGTTATCCTGTCTTCGTGCAGCACATTACCTGATAATCTTTATTAATTTTATGTTGCATAATTAGCATGTTTCGTGTCTTTTCAAGTTCTTGCACCGTTTCTGCATGTGTTGCTTGTAGCTCTCTCATGGAGCGTTCTAGATCTTTGTTAATTTTATTGTCTACTTTCTCTAAAAAGGAAAGGTCTCCATTTTTTTGTGATTTTTGAGCCTAAAACAAAAACATGTTTTATTACTGAAATAAGAGTTTCTAAAACGTAATCATGTGAATTAATATAGATATAGCAAGGAATAATCATTAATTGAAAACAGATATATTTCCATTTTCCATCGGGAACAAAACTATCCTGATACAGAAAATATATGTGGATAGTCATTTGGAACAATTACAGAGAATTCAAAAAACAGTTTACTACTTCATGACATAAAGAAGAATCATGTATATTTATTTCCATTTCTTCAACTGATTAAAAGCTACACTGTGTTGATCTAAAGGGAAAGAAATGTATTTTCTCGTGTCTTCTTATAAATAACAGAATATCCTAGGACTGAAAAATATCTTCTGGTAACATTTACAATTCAATATTTTATTTAAGATAATAGGGTGTACCAAGGTCTCTTAGGACAGAAAATTATTGATTAGTTTTATAGTGAGGTGTGTAAAAGTGAAATGTTTGTTTCAGTTGGAGAAAGTGCTTTAAATAAGAGTTTTTGAGGACTATTTTAATGTAATTTTGATGTCATTATGAAATATGTATATGCTGTAACTAAATGTCACCTGACCACTTTCCTGAATAATTCATTCTCCAAGTATAAGGGTTACAGACAAGGGTCATCATTATGCTGAAATAGTTATATGTAGACATGAAATTCATGGTGAAGTTCAGAAAGTTACCTTTATAAGCAGGAGAGCTTCACTCAATTCATCAGCATTAATATCACTCTCCTGCAAAAGACAGAGTAAGTAAAAGCTCACAATGAGATATTAATGGAAAGTACAAGAGACATTCCAACTATGCAGATTATCCTCACGGAGCATAAACTGCCTGATACCATGAATTAAGAAACTAAGTATATGAAACATCCCAACTATTCAGAATCTCCCCCTGAAGTGTAAACTGCTTAATAACCATGAATTAAGAAACTAAGTAATACATTTGTACTCTTTTGCTTTGCAGCATAGTTTCCTCTGGGCATAAAATATTGAGATAAAAATTTGGCATTTATTTCCTAAATAAGAAAATAGTTCACCTGGTTGTAAAACTTCAGGCGGTGTTTAAGGTCATCAAGTTGCTGCTTTTGTTCCAAATACTGTAACTGTAGTTCTCTGTTTTCTTGAATGAGTTTCTCATTTTGGTCTTAAAAATAAAGTTGATACAATTAGAAAGGTAAGAGAGCATGAGGCATAAGAACGCATTTAAAATTAATTTAATTCCTGATACACACCAAGCTCGAACTAGTATTGCTCTGGTCAGAGAGGAAATTGTGCTAGCACCTAGACAAAGCCAGTGAGAGAATGAGGAACAAATGAACACTATCATGTGTCTACCATATGATCCAGTTGCTTATCAAAAACTGAAGACTTAAGTTCACAGCATTAATATAAGGAAATTGTGGCCTCTGGGACTTCAAAGGAACATTCTATCTAAATACCTAAGAAAATATGTTTCTAAATCTATGATTTTTACTTACTTATTAAGGGTCCTGAAAGGCATGCAAAAAAAATTGTTTTTGTCTTTTCGTGTTTTAATTGACTTCCTTAAGTTTTCTTTTCCCAATTTAGCATAAAGTCTTTTTATCAAAACAACATAATTTCTCTGGTAATAACTAAACCCATAATTTTAATCAACCCCACTTTGAACAAATCTGTTAAGATAGGAGAAACGGATTCTCAGCCAGTGCGCATGGTAGCCTCAGTAATAATTCATGTGTGCTCTTTATTCATTGAGTTCGTGCTGTTAATTGGTAGGACATGGACCCAGAGCTCTTGTTAAGGAGTAGAGATAGGTTACGTTCGCCCAGGCACTCATTTGCCTGAACCCACAAGCAACAGCACAGGGTAGAGCTACAGGAGACAGTAAATCCATAAAGAGACTAATTTTTTGCTCCCTGCATTAAACATAACGCTTAACTTAATAGAAAAAAAAAAGCTAGCTACTAAATCTATTCTTTAGTCTCATGTTCTTAAGCGTACTCTTCAACAGAGTTCATTGTGGGGGTCAAGCATCCTTTTTGGCTCCCTGTAGCCTAACTCTAAACCATGTCATCCAAAGTGTCTCCACTAATCTCATCCTATTTTCACAGATTTGTGTTTATCAAAAGTCCTCAATTCAAGTTGTACATTTTTGTTTCCATTTCTTAAAAAAAAGCAAGTCAACACACTTGCCAAGAATTCCTTACATGAATACATTTGCACACTGAATGCATTTTATACAAAAATACATTTTTGACTTTTATAATGCTTTGTGTTCCTCAGCTAGAAATGCTACATGTAAGTGAAAATCGTAAATTACACAATTAAGAAGAAAGGGACTAAATTTGGATATTTTTAATGTCACATATTTCCTGGCAAACTAAAAAGGAAAAACACTGTGACTCTGGGGTACGCAGAGACATTTTAATATCAAATATATAAACGTTTTTTATGTTATTGATTAAAGGTTAAAAGGTTATACTAGAGGATAAATTGCTAATACTCAGTGACCTAAATGAGAGAGTTTCCAAATGAGAACAGTATTTGGAAATTTTGAAGGTAAGGGTCAAATACCTGTCTTTAAACTAAAAATTAGGATTAATAATAAATATGAATTTGTAGAGGAGATAAACAACTTTTTCGGTTACAGAGTAGAATAAGAATGGCAGAATGCTTTATTTTATGAGGTTCAAAAAAACCTAGATAGGAATGGCTAGGTAACAGAAAGAAGGTAAATACAGTAAGAAAAATGTAAAACCAAGGGTCTTGAGGATGATATAATTTCCTTCTCTGGCCTGCAAGAAGTGTTATGGGTTTTGAGAATGAGGTAAAGGGTAAAGGACATGATTATTCCACCTTCATCCAGACAGAGTGTATTTTGATTTCTAGTTTTACGCTCCAGTTTTTCTATTCTTTCAATATTTCAGAGCAGGGTCCTAAGAATGATATGCTAGTAGGTATAAATAAACTTATTCAAATGTTTCTTCCTTTGCTGGTTTCTGTTTCCACAACAATGTCCCCGTTTCACTAATCTTTTTAAAACTAGGGTGTTATTAGGGAGAAAATAACTTATTAGTGGAAGATGACATTACTAAACACCAGTACCTTTCTCTCTACTAAATTTTATGTAGAATTATCCACAACATTTTTCCTTTCTCAAACTGTTTATTGGGGATAGAACTCCTGGCTCTTTAAAAAGCACGGAGATGTTGTAGTTCAAAGAAGAGATAGACTTGCTGAATTATAATATGAAAAAATCAAAGCATCCTGTACAAGATGAAAAATAACCTCTTTACCTTATGATTTCACAAAAAGCAGGTTAAGCTAAACAGCATTTTATTCAAATGAGATAACATTTTACTCTTTCAAAATTATGTTCTTCAAGCACACCATTAATAAGCAGAGTGCAGAGAACAATTCAACTAAACAATTTTCAGAGCTCCTTTGTGCTAATATCTTCAGCTGTGATCAATATAACCATATGCATTATGCTGAATTATGCATTTCAGCTAAAGATAGAAAGGAACTTTCAAAAGCAGGGCCTTTAAACACATGCAGTTAATTTAAGCATTAACCAAATGCAAACTGCATTTACATATCCTTCCCCCACATATTCACACAATCTGAAACTAATTTGTACCTTGAATAAAGAGGTGAGTATTCTCTAAAAATAATTTGCCAGTTAGATGAATGACTCTAAGAACCCAAGGAAACATCTTCTGGCAAGGAACACTTGATACATGAAAAGGTAAATGTGTGAAGAGACTTCAAAGTAAAATGAAACAATTTCAAAATCTGTAATACAAAAAGGAACTTTCTAAATATTAAAAGACTTCCTTATATAAATCATTTCAATTCTTTTTGTTTAGTATTTCCCTGGAAAAAATGGTTCAAGGCTGTAATATTTTTCTTATAATCTATTGTAACATTTTCACAAAAAACCCCCAAACCTAAATCATTAGATCTATACATTTCAGGTAGTCAAGCAAAATAACTAAAATAACAATTGTATTAAAAAGATTCAGTTCTAGCAATTTTTCTTAACAAAACCAAAGAATAAATGTGTAAAGATTTGTGTAGAAAGATGTTTATGATACTTAAAAAAATGGAAGCTATTTAAAAATTCATCCACAGAAGATTGTTAAACAATCTTTGGTACATCCTCACATGGAAATCTATGACAGCCATTATAAATGATAATGATGTGGATTTACATTTATACTGAGGAACGATTTCATAATAGAGTAAATAAAAAAGCACATTATAAAACAGTGTCTGTGCATATAGAAACAACTCTGGAAGGACACACATAAAAATATTAATAGTGATTATCTTGTGGTTGTGTGATTGAGTGACTTTTAGAAAGTTATTTTTTTGTTTACTGAACCTTTTTTAATGGTTATACATGAATTATTTTTAATCATTCAAAAAATCCTAAAATGACATAAAAACTAGTAAAAAAAGATGAGGAATGGATTAATGGTGGATTAAAATAATTTAGCAACTGTAGTTTTAATCCTTTAAATGCAGCTTTGGAATTAATTCAACAACAACAGATAGGTTTAAAAAAAAAAAGATCACCAAGATTCTATCCCCTTATGAGTTTCTTTCCAGAGACCAATTCAGATGTTTAGAGATAAAGAGTTTTGGAATTTTTAATATTTAGGGAAATACAGAAAGCACAGAAATAAGAGAGGTTTTTTTTCATTTCTCTTCCTTTAAGAATGAGTTTATATTTGTCTTTGGAAAACAGAGAGGGAATATAGAGAGCTTCTGCTTCCTTCAGTCAACAAGGATTTACTGAGCAACTACTAAACAAAAGCACTCTGTTAAGTATCACATTAAAGTCAGGAACTATATATCTTTGACATCAAAACTTTTAAATACCCACCCAGTCACAAATCATGTCATCATCTTATTCTACTCACAATATTCCCAAGAAAAATTCATAAATAATTTTTCACAAAATTCAATCACGTGGTAAATAAATGCCGCATGTGTGTGTTTCACCGAAATTAAGAGTACATCGATTTCAGACTTCTTAAAATATTAAAAAAGGTCAGACCATAATTTTAAAATGTTATCAATTACAAGATGCATCCCAACTTCAGAGATGTCAAAATGGGAAAAAAAACCTCTCTCTTATAGTTAATAAAATATGGCACTGTGATCTAAATCAATGTATAGAGTACCGACTAGGTATGTAATTTTTATTTTTTAGCTGAGCCTGCATTAAACTTTGAAATGCTCTCATGCAACACAATCGCAAATGTTCAAAAGAAGCAACCTTATTATCACATCACTTGGTTTCTGTAGTGGATGAGCAACAGATACAGCGTTTGGAACAAACAATTCAATTCCCCTGTTGTGTGTTTGTGCGTATAATCTAGTAAATCAGACATCTACTTTAATTATATTTTATTTCCATGAGATGAGAAGGGTGAGATCTGTGAGTCGCATATGAAACTTATTAACGATTATTATTTTAGCAGGGACATCGTGACAAGTCTGCCTGGTATTTACGTTCACTGTCACGGAGTAGATTTAGACATCTAATTATCACAGAGATCTTCCCTGTTCGACCTACCAAAACTAGCAAGAAACTACTTCTGCTCCTCTGTCATCTTATGCTGCTTTGTTTTTATTCCCGCTGCACTTGCCGCCACCTGACATGTTGCACATTTATTTAATTATTGGCAGTTTCTCCCTATTGAATTTATGTTGCATGAGGGCAAGGCCTTTGTTTTACTCCTTGCTGTGTCCCCCAGAACTTCGAACAGTGCCTAGCACACACTGGTGGCTCAATAAATGCTTGTCAACTGCTGAATACAGCAAGGCTTGACATTTAGGAAAACAAAACAAAACAAAACAAATGAAAGGCAACCTGAATAAAAGTATCTCTGGTGAAGAAATAACTCCTTTGGCGTATATGCTGGGCTGAGTAAATGGAAACTTTGAGCGACCAATAAACTCATGAAAGTGGATGGCTGTTAATATAAGCGATGTCCCCTACGTGGAGCAAGGTGCCTGGCAAAACAGTAGGTGCCACAGTCGGTGCTGACTGAGCCGGTGAATAACCAGGAGTAACACAGATGTCTGAAATGAAGAAGTCAGTAGTCGTTTTAGGTGTACCTCTTTCAGTTTTGAATCTGTCAAGGATTTCAGTTTTGTCTGTTAGGTCAGATTTTAAGGCAGTCTCGAGTTGAGCGATCTGTACTTTCAGCTGCTGTTCCTTGAACTTCCATTGCTCTTCATGGGCAGCACTGAAGGCACTGCAAAACACACGTGACACGCAAGGAGAGCCTGGAAATCGGCCTCGACCGAAAATACGAGAGAGAAAAGCTTTTAGTGGTACAGAGACCACTGTCATCATGTCTTAGGAATTAAGTAAACATATGCTGGTCTGCTGCTGTTGAAACCAAGGCGCCTTTCTCAGGCTGCGGTTAGGAAACATGAAAGGGTTTGTGGGATGAGCAAAGGAACTGGCCTTAATTTAGAGCTCTACAGTCAGAGAAGTTGGCAGTGTGGAGCTTTTGTGGGACTAGTAAAGGAATTTAGATACTGTACATACTCCAGAGGAATCCGCAATTCCAAACCTCAGCCATCGGCTTCGGATAAAACCCTTCTCTCCCACATACAAACCCTCTTAATACAGAGAACAGGGGCTCGCCACCTGATCTTCACTGCTAGAATCTGAAACTTTTACTGAGTCTGTGCTAATAACACATTCACAAAATTCTGGCCATGAAATGATAGCACATTGAATGATGAGATGGTAGTTCTGCTGTGAAGAAGTAGTGATAATGTAGTTTTTGTCCTAAAACACAAACAGCAATAACAGACTAAGAACAAAATTTTACTTGTAACACGACTGGGATGAAAACCCAGTGAGAACACCCTGGTAAGAAGGATGAAGACAGAAATGTTATTCCTCAGTAAAAGTGCAGCAGTTTAAACTCTCGTTATAATCTACTAGTGATGAAATCCCAGCATTCATTTGCGCCAGTGCTGATAAACTGAACACTGGTGCTAGACCAGTTGCACTAAAAACACTCAGGGAGATTTAAAAATGAAGGTCCTGGGGCCCAGGAATTCATAGTTTTATAAAGCTTCCCCAGGTGATAGCCAGGTTTTGGAAAAACTGATCTTGATCTGTATTTCAGCAGAAAACTATTATCTGTGAAGCTTGATTTGACTGAATAATTATCAGCAGCTTTGACCCTTCTCCTTATTTTAAACCCAGTAAATGAAACAAAAATTTATAAAATCTGGTTTTGTACTGATGAAGTAAATGGAAGAAAAACCTGTTGTTGAAAATTGCCCTTAATGTTGCTCCCAGCTAGTCTCGAGGTTTTATTCCAAAAGAGATACTTTTCTGGGAGGCATAGCTTTCAAAGGGAAAGAATTGTGTGTCTATTTTACATTTTGAATATTTTTATTGCATTTAAAATAATATGAACATAAAAATAAATGGAATCCTAAAAGTTTCTCTAAATATGACATCTGTTTCTTCTATCGATGTTCTCATTTCACATATGGAATCTTAAGAAATGCATGGACCTATATACCAGTATTTCAAGTTAATTTTATCAGAGGTACAATTACCTAGACTTATATGAAATCCAAACAAAGTATGTACTTTAAATATTAAAGAATATTCCTTTACATTTTCACTTTTTAAAATAAAGAAGAAATACAATTTTTGTGTCTGGTCAAATTATGTAAACCAAACACACACACACACACACACACACGCGTGTCTGTGTGTCTTGTATTATTAAAAACATGTACTACCCGGGAAAAAAATTAGCATGATGAAATAGGCACAATTATACATTATATCAGACGCCAAAAATTGGAAACAGTAGTGTTCCAATAGCATTAGTACCAGCAAAAAGATCACCAACAGTTAATCTGGCAGAAACATCAGAAGCTGTATGTGTTTAAATTAAGAACAATTTAGCAGCCTGGTTTTTCCAAACCCACAAAATACTAGTGTAAATCAGCATAAGTCAATCTGAATTTAGTCCACTGCTATCTTCCCTCTAAATTTAGGATTACATTCCACTGGAGTTTCATGAGGAATTCCTTTTGAATTTACTGTATTCCTCTATGCTTGGAGCCATCTGTGTAACTATAAATGGTGAGCCACATCTGGCTCCATTTTCTTTGTAAAGGCTGTGTACATGATTAAATCTGCATATGAGAACAGGCTTTGAGAACCTTTTATTCATGAAAATGTTTTTGTATATTGCCTACAGTGACAACAGAGGGGGGGATCACAGTTGGTCTGTGTGCACATTTCATTGTTATATTCTGTTGCAGAAGTGAGAAAATGTCAATCGAATGCCCATTGGTGCCTGTGGTCATTGGCATGGCCACTGGCAGTCACGGGTCAGCATACAGACTGCTGAACAACATGATCGGACAAAAATAAGAGCTGAAGAATTCGTCTCCACCTTAAGGCCTTTTTTCTTACAGAAGAAATTCCATGTATTCCAATGTCTAAGGGCAACCTAACGTGAGAGAGAGGGAAGGATAAGCTCTAAGTCATCCACAAAGAAATCCATAGGTACTTTAGTTAGGACCTAATGGAAATTAAATACGTATTTACATAGGGATATCTCACTTACTGAAAGAAAATGATGCTCCAAATGTACTCAGTTTGATTTCTGGGAAGCACAAAGTACTCCTATTTGATCGCATGAGCTTTCATGATTCCTAGAAGATTGCAGGGGACAGGTGCTCACTTTACAGAAATGGAGCCCAGAGAGTCTATGGGTGGTCAGCAGTGCTCCATTAAATTCTGGATAATAGATGACTACTAACTACATAGTAAAAACCAATTCTTAAAACGGTTAATACCATCTTCAAAAACTAGACCAACTCTTTTAAAAGTAGGTATTAGATTAGTGTCTCTTAGGGAGTCAATACCTTTTAAAATCACCTCTAACAGATTCTCTGGATCCTATCTCAAACTGACTAAATCTGAATCGGATGGTGGTGGGAAGCAGGGGAGGGAGGTTCCAAAAGTGGTGAAACCTACATTTTGCTGTTTTCCAGGTTATTCATATATACTATAGTGGAAGGACTATTGTATTCATCAGTTACACCATCCTAAAACTATACTAACTTTAAAAATGGGACATAGCTTTATAATATTGTAGTATAAAGTTTCTCTCTGACCCCACAGATTTAACTGCAAAAAGTTTATTATGAATTTTTAAATGGAATATTTCTTAAAGTTATACTTATTTCTTGGCATTGTATCAAAAATGTTCTCGCATATTAAAACAAGCTCATACCAAATACTAACATGAGGGTTTTATCTTACCAGATGATTTTCTAATGTCATATGTCAAGTAATAAACACATTCAAAATTTCATTTGGAAAAGGAAGATGAGAATGTAATCTGCAAATCATATTTTTCTCCTGAAAACTAGCCAATTTTGAATAACAAACAAATGCTCTCCTTTAAAAAACATGCTATCACTATGACTAACCAAACAGGGAGTAAAATTTATTTAGTTTTTGATGAGCACTAGTTGTTGGCAATGATGAATAACAGTGCCATGAAACCCAAAAGCTGTAAAGAATCTTAAGGACAATGATGATTTTTGTAGACGCTTCTCCAACTCTGCTTCTGCAAACATATTATATATTAAAAATTTGTATTAGAGAATTTTATGGTTCTATTTCCTATCATGTGTGCTTGCTGGGTTTTGTGCTTAAGTGACATTAAGTTTATTTTTGGCACAAAATGTTTTGACACTCATTACACACATTTACTTCCATATATCTCACACAAAATCCGAGTGTAAGCAGTATAATGAAGTCTGTTTTTACTGTGACAGGAAAAAAATGTAGCTCAAGCATAAAACATTAAAAAAACCCTTCAAAGTCAGATTTACACTCTCAGATCATCTTCTAATATGGAGAGATAAAGTTTCATGGTGATAAAGTAAACATGAGAAAAACATGTCTCCCTCAAAATTTCATTTATGCACTATTCCCAGCTAAGTTTAATGTTTTTTATTCCCAGAAGGTTATATTCAGTAAATCCTCAAATTGGGAAGTAGAAAATGTGTAAGTAATGGCCAAATGGCACTTATTTTCTTGTATTAAGACCATATTAAATTATTTGAAATTACAAGATGTTGAAGATAAATATAAATCAATAAAAAATTCTGAATGTATGGTAGTTCTATTATTCCATGAACATTTCCCTTCCACAGAATCAGTTTTCCAATGCAATTAAAACCAGAGAGATAGTGAAGCATAGTGAAAAAAAAATTCAAGTTTTAGAGTCAACAGAATTGGGTTTGGGTCCTATATTGGAGTCTCAGCAATGCTGTGTGAATCTGCACAAGTTTCTTAATTTTTCTTGAGTCTCAGTTCCCTCATTTCTAAAATATGGGGATAACATTATTTTCTCTGCCCTATAATGCAGTGGTTGTATGATCTACATACTGAAATTTGGAAGTTTCGAACACATAACTACTAAATACTTAGATATATAACAATATAAACCTTGTATCATTCTATAGAAATGAAAATATAAAACAGGAAGAATAAATGCTTTAGGTAAAATTAATCGGGGCTGATGAGAAAGAAGCCAGAACAAAGCAAATAGGGCCAAATGATCTGGAAGGGGTCCAAGGTGGATCCCACATAAAGATTTTTAGCCAGCCTATCCTTGCTGGAAAGCCCCAGATATTATTTTAACTGATGTCTGAATCTGCTATTGATAACTCTTAATATAATGAGCCACTGTGCAAAGGTAATCAACAGTAGTAGGTAAACAATATAGATGATCCATGCCACTGGAATGATGTCTAACAATTATCTAGGTATCTTTTCAAGGTAAAAATCAATAAAAGCCAAACCCTGCACTCTTTAGGTATGATTTGTTTAATTTATAAAATGTAAATTTAGTTTATAAAATGTCCAAAACATACAGTTAAAAAGAGGTGACTCTGTACATCAGATGGCTACTTTCTGACGTTTCAGAATATGATCAGTAGAAGCAGCTATTGAATATCAGCTCTAACGTATATCTTCCAATATATATATTAAATTTACTTTCATGTAAATTTGTATTTATCCTTTATCAGTTATTGTATATTGAAAAGACTTAAAAATACACACGTATACACAGACACAGACACACACACATATAGATATCTGAACCGCTTAACTAAGCTTAGCTGCGGTGTAGAATTTTGTTTCTAACGTTATCAGAAAGGTTTAATTTTTAAAATACCATCACTATGAAGTAGATTAAAAAACAAAACTGAAGTAGCTCTTTAAAATTTATCTTGAGGGGTGCCTGGCTGCCTTACTTGGAAGTATGTGCGACTCTTCATCTCAGGGTCATGAGTTTGAGCCCCACATTGGGGGTAGAGATTATTTATATAAATAAACTTAAACAAATTTATCTTGAGATAAAGATACTTATGATTCTTTTTATAAGGAACAGAGACAATTGTAAGTAGACACCTTTGTTTTCCACTAAGAGAATCACTCTCAGCTAACAGGCTGGGTAGCCCAGTGGAAGACACCAGGCAGGGCTTGGAGAGACCTTGAAGAGTGTAGGCAAGTTACTTAATTCAGTTTTACTTTCATTGCCTGCAAAATGGGCATTTACATTACCTACATTTCCAGGTTGTTGTGAGAAATTTATAATAATGTATTAAAGAGTAGTTAGCACAGGGCCTGCTCGCTTATCGTCTATATTCAATAAATTGTAATAGCAATTGTTACTGGCAACAAAGTGATATGGTTTTCTAGTAATAGACTAATGCTCAGCTTAAAGAACTTCTTACCAACGCCTAGAAAAAGCTTATTTCTCTTTTATAACACATATATATTTTTTGCAATCATCCATTGCTAATTCGTTAATAAATATTAGATATTCTGACACCCACTGCTTTGATATATAAGATCTCAAACAAGAGAATGAGAGAACACATGTAATCATGATTTACCTGTTATAAAGTTTATCATAGTTTTCCTTTAAAAGTTCCCGTTCCTTTTCTAAATCATTAATTCTATCCTGCAGCTAAAATGAAAAGAAAATGACACATTAGGTGATTATCGAATAAAATCACATGGGGGTAAAATAACATGAGAGGAGGCTAAGATGTTTTAGTCTTGACTTCTAGATTGCAGCTGCTAACTAGTCAACTTTTATTGTCTGTATTTAATTTAGTATTGATTTTTTTCCAAGTTGTTAAGTAAACATGAAATTAATATTTCTGTTTTAATTTAGTAGAAACGTATGCATTGCTTTATGGTGACATGTGCCAAAACTCAATAAAGAATGTGTTAAAAGTTTGCTGTGAAGTCTGGGAAACAGTATTTTTTACTTTCCCCCCTGATGAATTCCATCATTATATTCATTTTGTATTAATTTTCAATTGGCCCATAAAAAATAAAAGGATTAACTTTTCTTTTGGTTCGTGGTTCAAACAAATTATGTCAATCAAATTGTGTCAATCACAATTCACTCTGAAGACAAAATTTCTTACGTTACCTGGAATTTACAAAGATCCAGTAGCACATCTTCTAAATAAATGAATGAATAAATAAAATCGTATACCTTGTTTTATCCTAAAGAATATTTTTAGAAATAAACTCAGGATAAACATCATAGCTTTATGGCTAAAATGTAGCTTTATGTATTTATTCCTAGCATTCATGTTTAAGTTTTATTCACCAGTATATTTTGTAGTTACAACCTTTCCCCGTGGGTCATTATTCTTAAAATTCATTTCCATGTTCATAATTCCCTTTTGATGCTAGTTTGAGACACAGTAAGGATTCTCTAAAGATCAGAACAGAATGTAGGCATCTTATTTCATTACCATGCTCTTTAAGAACAAGTTTAAAAGACGACAGAAAGAGACTGTGCTAGCTGGAAGGCACGAGTAACAACACCAATAGAGAGATGAGTTTCCAAACAACTTCCTAGAAAAAAAAGGAAATAATTTCACAGAACTGCTGAAGTTGCAGAACACAATATACTTCTCTTCAGAAACAGATGTGTATTCGTCTAACGTGGTCTTGGTATCTCAAATGGCTAATCGGATGTTAAGACTGAGAAAGTTAGGTTCCACAGTAAGTTGCAAAATGTTATGTGTTCTTTTTCCTCAAGAGTCAATCCTTTAGGTAAACAGTGGTTATCAGCACATTTGTAAATATTTTTAGGCACTGAGTTGGCATGAAGTTTAGGAACTTTTTTGGAATGTCTCTATTTTACTTTTTTGAAACAGTGACAGAGAAGTTTGAATGCAAGGAACGGCTAATAAATTTTTTGGAGCTTACCTCTTCTATTCTTCTTTCAGAAAATGTCATGGAATGTAACTGTTTCTCAAGACTGCAGCATTTTAAACGCTGCTCCTTGAGTTGCCTATTTAGTTCATCCCCATTTGCCATCAAGGCATCATGGCTGATCCGGAGACTTCTTTGCTTCTAAAAAACAAAAAGAAAATCTTTTTGAAATTAATTTTGGATTCTGCGTTAAATAAGTGATTACAATTTTATAAGTGAATTTACTCCTAAAGCGCACATTATACAATTCATTCTTCACCTCACAATGTATATGTGCTACTTGTCCATGGAGACACTCTTGACCCAAGTGTATCATTAGGGGAAAAAAAATATAGAGTTTTCTTAGCACAGAGTCACATAATGCAAACTTTTTGTCCTTTATTTTATTTCCTCCTAGTTTTTGACTGGTTCATTAGTGACCAGTGAGTAAATTAGTTTTAGCAATTTTTTTTTTCTTTCTGCTGTGGTTACAGTGGTTGGACATGCTGTCTAAAAATGCTGCCACATGGGTCAAAATAAATGTTGACCATAGATAATCAAACTTGAAAGGATTTGTCACCACAGCACATAAACAGCCTAACAGAAGGTTGTTTTAATACAATTAGGTTGAAATTTTCAATGCAGTAAAATAGTTACTGAAGTCTTCTTAATTTTTTACAACAGATTTTTATTTTCATTTATTTATTTTTAAGTAATCTCTATGCCCAACGTGGGGCCTGAACTCACCACTCTGACCCACCCAGCCAGACATCCCAATTTCTTAATTTTTAAAATGGCATTTATGAATATGTTTTGAATTCAAATGTATGTTCTTAAATGCCTCATGCTTTTTTTAATAGATAAAAAGATGATCATACTGAAGTCTTTTCACAGAGACCATACAACCGTAACATGTAATGGCTCATCTGCTAATTAGTATCACTTATGTTCTACTGAAGTTCTCCAATCACTTAAAGGAAACATGGCTATCGAGTAACTTGAGTCCAATTTTTGTTAATCTTGGTATTATCATAGCGCGCTATCTTTAACCAGCTTTTCCTGGGCTTCCTACCTCATTCATTGAAGCTGTTGGTCTGAACCTCTCAAATCTTTACCCAATATCAATCCCTCAGAGAGGAACCTGTGTCATGGCAGACACCTGACCTAACAAGGTCTTTGAACAAATACCTGGCAGCACCGTTAAATGGAAGCCAAAATGGTCAAAGTGACAAAAGAAGGTAAGCTCACTTTTTATTTCCTTTCCTAATTCCCCATGTTAGAAATGGCCCTCAGCTCCATGTTTTCTTAATCTCCCTCTTTTATCTCTAGGCAGACAGTGCTATTATCTCCATTCTCCAATTCCTCTTCTCTCTTTCATAAACTCTCACATTTATATGGAAGGCAGTTATTACTTCACATTTAATCAGGGGGGGAAACACTAACCAGAATACATTTTAAAAATATTTATCTAATTCAATAGTAAATTTAGGTTTCAGAAGACCCTATGCTTTCCATCAATTTACTGCTTTCCTTGTCTCAGTACTTCAAAGAAAGTACTGCTTAATATGAATTCTGCTCATCTGGAATGATTTGGAGTTCATTAATTCCAGAACTTATGTTAATTATGCAGTGCCAATAAATAGGCATCTTCTGATGGCACATTCCTGTGGGGCCACAGTCCTAAGGCAGCCAGGATGAAGAGTCCCAAGTATTGTCAACCTGAATGGTCAAGATTTAGAAAAGTACCCTGATAGTTGACATGATGGGTACTCAAATATTCTGTGATAATAGATAGTGACAAAACAAAACACCTCAAAGAAACATTGAACAAAACCTGATTACTCGTATTTTTTTTTTTTAAAGATTTATTCATTGGACAGAGACAGAGACAGCGAGCGAGGGAACACAAGCAGAGGGAGTGGAGGAGGGAGAAGCAGGCTTCCTGTCAAGCAGGGAGCCTGATGTGGGGCTCGATCCCAGGACCCTGGGATCATGACCTGAGCCGAAGGCAGACGCTTAACGGCTGAGCCACCCAGGCGCCCCTGATTACTCGTATTTTTAACTTGATCTATCTTGGATATCTCATAAATGCTTATAACTGAAGATAGATGGAAAGACATCTAACCCTTCAGTGCTATGTGCCCATATGAATTCGGATAAAAGGAGTTAAAAATACATTTTCTTGGCATGAGATAATATATGATAAATATGTTTTATTTTGAGATGACACAGATATTTATGAAAAGTCCAAGCAGTTATTTCTTTAGTCATTAAGTTATAAATTACAAATAATATATAAAGTGAAATCATACACATTTAAGAAAAAGAGCATCTTTAAAAATAACTTTTTAGTGTTACTACCATTCTATTTAAAAAATACAACTGAAACACTATCTTTGATAGTGTACCTATGTATACACTTTGTGTACACATAGATAACTTTGTATTTATGTATCACCATAATAAAATAAATGATCACAGTACCTCTTGAAGCTGAATAAATTTTCCTTCCATTACTGAAAGAGCATTGCTTTTCTCCACTAGTTGTTTATGAAGCTTAATCATTTCTACATTGTCCCGAATGTTTGACCTTCAACAGTGTATTTAAGAAAAAGAGAGACAGAATAAAAAAATGCAAGGCAAAAGAAAAAAATCTGTGGTTGAATCACAATTTTTCATTGAAACGTTACCTAGGTTTTTAGTTTATTATACACTTAGGGTAGATTTATTATTTAAAACAACCAATCATTGTTCTTTAACTTTTATACTCATAGACTCTCAGAGTTTGAAGGGAGACTCAAATGTGAGGACCTGTGTCACCTCTACAACAACTGATAATAAGCACTTAAAACCCTTTCACAGCATCCTGAAAGATGGTGCAAAAGGACATCAGTCCATAGCACAGCAATCCTCCCACCCCCCAAACTTCACACTTATTTTAAGGAGGACGATCATACTATTTTTCCCTAAGAGAAAAATATGAAAGCCACTCATCTTCCTACCACTCCCTTGAAACAAATGGTATCATAAGATTACCATTTATTGGAGTTTCCTCCTGGAGTTTCAACTTTTCAAAATATTTCCCAAAAAAGTGACTTAGCATTTTATACTAATAATGCCCAAAGCTGGCATTTAAATATGTTGCAGATGTGCCTTTAGCTGTAAGAGATCATTTAACGTCCACAGGGTATATAGAAACTCTATATGCTGCAATACTAGTTTGTATTTTTCCTACTGAGATTAAAGCAAATGTAGAATTTAACAGGAAGATCTTGTTAAAGGTTAATCATGGATCTAAATGAATACCCGTTTTCAAAAGACATTTACTTTCCCAAAAGAGAAAGGCTCCTTAATTTCATACGTTTTACATTCATAAGTATTTTAAAAATTGTGAGGCTCAGTTTTAGACTTCATTTCTTTAAAAAAATAAACCTAAAAATTTTAAATTCAGAAACATATTTCAGGATTTAAAGTAAGTAATTTTACTTCCAAAACTTATCTAGTATACACATATTGGAAAAATTGTCACAATGCCCTACTGGAACCAGAAAATGGACTACAAAGCTCACACATCTGTAAACCAGCTGAGGACTTGAAATACTTAATTTTCCTCTTTGATATTTGAAAGTTCATTGTATTTTGGCATCGGACAGTTAGTTGTCCTCACACAGAAGATAAACAAGTCCAAGAACCTGGATCTTACCCAGGATACAGTCTTAACACAATGTTAAAATAATTATGTGTCTAAAACACGTTATCTAGTAGTTCTGAGCACACATTCAGCAGTACACTCACTATTCCTCCCCACAGCATGCTCTTTACTCACTAAAAAAAATTACAATATGAAGGGAAAATATATTTTACATAAGTCTAATAAAGAAGATATTCACTTTTTCATAATTAGATGTCAAAATATAACTTAATCTGCTTTCCCCAGAATTACTTGGCTTGACCACTCAATGGTGACAGTTATTGACATGGAAGGACAGAATGCTATTCAAATAATTTCAAGTCTTTTCTTATATTTTCAGTTGTCTCTGACATTTTATTCTTCTTGTTTTTAAGTATTTTAATATTTTCAAGAAGATACATGTATATATGTGCATATATATATATTTGGGTAATAATTACTTAATATATTAATAAAGAATTAAGCCCCAATAATCAATTCAGCCACACAGGGTCATAGAAATAAGAGGTTCTAATTTTGAATTTTCTTTGTTAGGCGAAGGCTGGTAAGCATCTTTCAAAAACTTTTCAGTGTGGTTTAACTGGTAGATGTTTTCCTGAATATTTTCCCAAACTCCTTGAGGATTAAACTTTTCAAAATGCCAACAAAAGTGACTTAGTATTTTATGCTAATAATGCACAACAGGTGGGTACAAATACAACTTCAGTAGCAGTTAGAGAACAACAAAAATAATGTGGTCCTTTAAATAAAAAGTCAGTTTGCTTGGGAGTACACCTAATCTGGGATAATGCAACACCTGTAAGTCTTTAATGATTATTTTCAAGTGTCTTTAGGAGCTTCATCTGTAAGAGTCATTATTATGATTTGGTATTTTTAAAAAAAGATTTATTTGAGAGAGCGAGTGAGAGAGAAAGAGCACACAAGTGGGAGGGGCAAAGGGAGAGAGAATCTGAAGCAGACTCAGAGCTAAGCGTGGAGCCCGACGAAGGGCTCAATCTCACAACCCTGAGATCACAACCTGAGCCAAAACCAAGAGCCACCCAGGTGCCCCTATAGTTAGATACTTTTAGAAGGTAATGGTGGGAAGGAAAGGATGGCCGGCTGTTCAGCTGAAAGTGCTGACATAAAAGATCAAAATCAACAAAGTGGTAAATGTGGTCTTTAGGAAGGTGTACAATGGAAAATCGTCTCAAACCTGACAAACGACTCAACATTCTTCATAGATGAAATATGATAAAAAAAATAAGGGTTGATTGAGAGGGAAAAGAGGGAAAGGAATGTCACAAAAAGCTGACAAAGAATGTGAGGATGATGGAGGCAAGAGGGGGCTAGAGTTGGTGCTTAGAGGCTTGTCCTAGACCTCTGTGCACTAGGAGGAGGGCCTCAGGTTGGTTTCCTTTTTTATAATTTTCTAAGCAGTGTTTTAAGTGACCACCAAATCATGCTTTCTTGCTCTCTTTCATGCACGGTGATGGGAACATCAAATTTTCAGGATGATGATGTTCTAACAGAAAGAACAATCCATGGTAAAAGCATTCAGATGAACTCTGACAGTCATGCAACAATTCATACATGCTGCATTACACATGGTGAAATGATCTGCAAACAGATATCAAGCAGTCTAATTATGTGCTTTGTAAAAATAAATTTCTCAAATTTTTCAACAAGGATTTTGCAAAAAACCTTGGACAAGTAAGTTGGAAAATGTGGTTTCTTTTCTTTTTCTTGTTTTTTTTTTATAGACATATTATTTAGAATTATGATCAAATCTTCTAAAACTATTGGAAGAGTTGTTGGCCCATCTCTAGATTAAAAACAAACTGAAATAAATTAGATTTTATGTTGAAAAAAGTAATCCAGTTCAACAACCTATGTGCCAAGTTTCCCTCATATAATTGGAAACAGTCAAGCAAAAAACTCTGAAAAAGGAATTTCTAATGGAAGCCTTGAAAACACTTGACTCCAGCTTTGCTACTGGGTGCCATAATAAATCCAGAAACTTAAAACCTCAGATACACAGGAGAAGGAAAAACTTTCAGTGGAGCTATGTAATGTATAGTCTAATATGAAATCTTGAGAAGCAAAAATCTTTCCTCCAGTGAAAGATTCTTATACTTCATTCCCCAGGCATATAACTCTCTCACACTACCCGCCTCCCCCAGCACCCATCACCATTTTACTCTTTGTTCCAGTAGTTTATGAATGCTCAAGAAAGCCTTTTCATTTTTTGAGACAAAAATGTTATAATGTAGTATTCAACACCATTTAGAAGAGAAGACTGTAGAATACAGGAGCTAGGCTATGAGATTCTGGAAAGTAGTTGAGTAAAATATTTATGACAGAATGAAGAGGCTGTTTTTTTTTTTTAAGATTATTTATTTATTTATTTGACAGAGAGAGAGAGATACAGCGAGAGAGGGAACACAAGCAGGGAGAGTGGGAGAGGAAGCAGGCTTCCTGCTGAGCAGGGAGCCCGATGTGGGGCTCGATCCCAAGACCCTGGGACCATGACCTGAGCTCAAGGCAGATGCTTAACTGACTGAGCCACCCAGGCGCCTCCCTCCCTCCCCTTTTTTTAAGAGGCTCTCTTTGATTCATAGTTTTAGGCTGACTAAATTTGGGGGATAAGGTTGAAAACAACCTTAGGTTTAAAACACTTCTACAATTTTTTTTTAAACAGTGGCAGATATTCTGTAAGTGTATTGTTAAAAGCAATGTAGGTCATTCAAAGCTTTTACTAGGGGTACACAGACAATAGTCACTAGCAAAGTAACACTACTGAATAAGATTACAGAAGGTTGCTAGTAAATTAACTGGAATAAGTTTCACTAAGAGAGCTGAGAAAAGTTTATTTGAAAGGTAAAAGAGACAAACTGCTACCTTAGTTCATAGGTGAAAATACTGCTCCCTGATTTAAGATTGCATAAAGGAAAAAATTTGTCTGTGTATGTTTATTTGCCTCTGGATCATACCTTTCTTGTGGTGGTGGGTCAAAACAGAAATCAGAGCTCAATATTTTCTTACTCTCAATACCCACAAGGAATGGAGAGAAACAGTTTTGTCAAGCACTCTACATGCAAATAATCACTCTCTTAAGAAAATGGAGGAGGCACTCCCAAGGACTGGTTGGAGACAGGAAGAACTGAAATCCGGGCTGATTTTCTAAAAGGGATCATTCTGAGGATCAAGTTTAATGGATTCCAACTAGTAGTGGGAATCTGAGAATTACATTCAATATATCAAAAAGCCCAATGGGAAATGTAGGTTTACTAGTAATTAAGTTGCCAAAGTGAAAGTTTTGTATTGTTTTTATTTTTTGATAAAATTATACCAAGTCAGTTCAATGACACAGGTTACTTCACAATTATCAGAAGCAACAACTGGCATAATATAGTTCTTTGATGAATAAAAGGGAAAAAAAACCCCTATAAGTTGATTAAATTAATAAATACCCCTTACTTAGTAGATAAAAATCTTTCAGAAACACAAGGTCCCTAGGAACGAAAGTGTGCTATTTACAAGGTAGGGAGCCACTTACCCGTTTTAGTCTCTTTACTTTACAGCTGAGGTAGCTAACCGAGGCTTAGTGAAGTAAAGAATTTGACCAGAGTCCTTAGTTGAGGGAGCCGCCAGTCAAATCCAATCCTAAGAGATTACTTCTTCCCGTTCTTCTAGGCTGTCTCCTTCCTTGGAGATATTCCTAGTTCTAGCTGTCTCTCCACTCTCAAGTATGCACTAATTCACTAGTTACTATAAATTGTGGTAATTTCTGTGGTTCATATTAAGTGCTGAGAAAATACATCAATCTGCTATCCCAGAAAAATCTTAGATATTATAATAATAATGACGATGATAATAAATAATAATAATAAAAAAACACAGGGATACTTTCCATTGGGCAAATTCTAAGGTTTTCAAAACAACAGCAAAAGCTTGGTGGATATATTTTTAAAAAATGACAGATCACCTGCCTGTGTAATAATAATGTGTGTATGGTTATCCTTGGCCCCAGTTACCCTTCCATCCAAGGACCAGATGTGCCCTCTAAATTAGGGGGCTGGGCAATCAGACAAATACAAATTGAGGGGCATTCTGCAAACAACTATCAACGGGCTGGAAATGGGGAACCACTCTGGAATAAAAGAAACCTAAAAGACATGACAATTAAATACATGACCCCTAATTGGATACTAGATCAAAACCAAGCTAAACAAACCAAAACTAGCTATTGAAAAAACAAAACAAAACAAAACAACCAGCTATAAGGGATACAATTGGGAAATTTGAATATGGACTGTGCGTTAGATGATGCTACTGTATTGTCAAGTGTCTTCAGTATGACAGCTATACAGTGGTTATGCAGGAGGATGTCTTTGTTCCTAGAAGACACAGAGAACGAAATGATACATGTGTCTAACTCTCAGATGGGGGCGTGGGAGGGGGAGAGGGAGGGCAGGAAGGAGAGAGGGAGGGCAGGAAAGAGAGAGGGAGAGAGAGGAGAGCAAAGTGCTCATGCATGTGCGTGCAGAAGGCAGAACAGGTTCTGTCATTCACAAAAACACAAAGACGTAAAATGTACGTGAGTGTTCACGTGACTATTCCTACAACTTTTCTGTAGGTGTGCGATTTTTCAAAATAAAAATCTGGGGAAGAACTTAAGAGTATCAGGAAGTAACCCTGTGTGTGCCCAGAAGGGAAAGATGGGAGCCCCTAGAGCCAAGCTGTTTCTTACACTGCATGGGTGCAAAAGGATTCTCTAAGATATGACAGTCTGCTGTCAACCAAAGGGAAGAGGGCCAGTCAGAGTGTCTGGAACATTTATATGTTAAATTTCCTCCACTGGAATATGATGGAACTTACATGATTTTTAATTAAGAAGGTAAACACCCTAACATTTACTAAAAAAACCACTTAGTACAAACTAGTTACACATTTGGTAAGAGTATAAATACTTTTGGAGTTGAAAAAGCTAATAAAAGGTAAAATCATTCTGATTTTAATGTTCATGTACATGTGTTCACTGGTTACTGCTTTGCATTTAATTTAAGACGGCCTTTTTAATAAGCAGAAAATGTGCATTTTTATATTGTTTAAATTTTAATATGGATTTTTGTTCAAAACAACACAGACATTCAGGCTACTTGTAAATGATACAAGATTTTTTGCTAATGAGGCATTATGTAGAACATATGCAAAAATCACAACTCAGTCTTCCAAAATAGACCACAATAACAGGAAAAAACATGATTTTAATAAAAAAGAACAGCACTGGGCTTTTACTTCAAAGCAATTAAGGGCTTTGGATAACCAAAAGTTTATGTCAAGTTGATGCCAAACCAAACTGGTCTATTAAACACATACTATGAAGAGTTTCTGTAATATTCTATGAAAAGGCTCTTTGCCATAAATATCAAGCACCGCACTCTGAAGATTACGACTATGTTAGGTTCATGTTTGAGAACAAGGAGCCCAACATCCTGATCAGACTTCTAGAATTTCAAATTTGAAATAATGTATCCGTGAAAGAGAAGTTTAAATATGTTTTCCATTTTGTGATTTTTCTTTACAGTAAATTATACCAAGTTTTATATTCTCTCCAACCTTTTTTTCAAGTTTTCCATTAGTCTCAAAAAATTGTTGTTACACATAAAATTTTGAGCTATGTGTAAACATACAAGAAAAAAAAGACTTAAAGACCTTTATTGGAAGTCATTTCTTCAGTTTTCAACAACTGTATTTCAAGGAACAATGTGCTATTTACTAAAGGTACCTTTCCTTTCTAAGCAAATAACGTGATTTTCAAGATTATAAAATCATTGAGGTAGGATACAAATTGGTTTATTTCTTTGGCCTCTTCGACAAAAGTTCCTTTACCTATAAAACTCATTTTGTCTTACTTCTAATTCCTGATGTGACAAAAGAGACTGTTATCAAGTGAATAATATAGTTCCCTAAGGAGGGCCTTAGTTGAGTTTTTAAGGTGAACTCGTCTAGGTGTATATGTTGGTGTCTCTTGTTGACAATATTTATAGGGGAAACCATGCAAGCCTATCACTCCATTTCTTCTGCTGTTCTAGTCCTGGATGGAAGGACTTTTGGATCTGTCTTTTAATGAACACTGAACACTTCAGTTCCTAGACGGTCATATCCCTTTGGAAGAGACAATGGCCAACACAGTGTCCATCTTACTCTTTGGGAATTCAAGAAATGTAACAGA
This sequence comes from Callorhinus ursinus, assembly GCF_003265705.2. Classification (NCBI taxonomy): domain Eukaryota; kingdom Metazoa; phylum Chordata; class Mammalia; order Carnivora; family Otariidae; genus Callorhinus; species Callorhinus ursinus. The sequence continues at coordinate 2,445,035 of NW_027397118.1, read as the reverse complement.
GGAAGTAGTCTCTGATAACCTAGTACTCAGCTGTTGAGTAAAGGTGATAGAGGTGGACTCTAAGCTTGGGCTTGGTCTAAGCATAGAATTTTTATATTTAGATAACTTAAATATGGCTGTTAGCAATTTATTAAGATCACATTCAGTGTTGGGGTCTGGTCCTTTAGCACTGTTCCTCATAAGGAATCATGCCTTGGTTTTCCAAGAAGACCAAGTCTAATCAGTTCTTCTTCCTAGAGGAACAGAGATAACTCCTAGGTATTCAAGCTGGTTCAAAGCCAGGATTCAAACTGTATCACCTAATATAATTCTCAAAAATACTCAGGTTTCTTTTGCCCTGCCCTTAGAAGGGCATATAAATATCACTAAATATACAGAATTTTATTATGTAATTTAACTTTATATATTATCAGAGATAATACTAATCTTTTGAATCTTTGAAATATAAAGCCTCTTATATATTTTCAGCCCACTTTATTGTTTTTAAAATAAGTCTCATATGATGCATCCTTTCCTAGTTTTTTCAAATATTACCATGGCAGGTTAGTTTGTTAAAGGAGGATTAAACTCTGAATCCAAGATGAGAAACTAGAAAATCATATTGGTTTTTCTAAAGGAGAACCTAGCCACATAAGCATCAGATCATATACACTGGAGAGGGGAAAAACAGATAGAGGACCGAGGTCTGGTTTAAAAAACATTGGGAAATAAGAGACACAAGAGATGTCAAATGCAATGTGTAGACCTCATGTGAATTCCATTTCAAACAAACAGGGGAGACACGTTCAGGAAGTTTGAATGTAGACTGGTTGTTAGAGGGTATCAAGGAATTGCCGTTAATTTTTTCACGTGCGATAATGGCATGGTGTTATGTTTAAAAAAATTGCCGATCAGAGATATATACTGGAGTATTCCTAGGAGAGATGACATCTTATCTGGCTGGGGTTAATTAACTGAAGAAAATAAAGGTGAAGGGACAGGTGAAATAAGATTGGGCACATGTTACTGATTGTTTAAGCTAAGTGCTGGGTACCTGGCAATTTAATGCACCACTCCCTCCACTTCTGGGTATCCTTGGTCCAAGAAAACAAACAGAAAGGCAAGAAAAGGAAACAAAGGAAAAGAAAAAAGGAAGGAAGGGGAGAATGACTCAAGGAAGAATATAGTAAGAAGATAAAGTTGTTGGAAACACAGTGTAGAAGTACAAAACAGGGGAAAGGCATTGGGAACCAAAAATGACAGAGGAGGATGCGAAAGAAAATACAGTTCATTATAAAATATCCAAAATGAAGAGGCAGCAAGGAGACTGCTGAAGGGTCCCACCGGACTCCACAATAATCAACGGAATTTGAAGCAAATTTTGAATGTTAGGAGAGGAAACAAACATCTTTTTGGGACTCAAAAAACTGGTACCATGTTATGGAATTTTTTTAACTTTGAAAAAATTATATGAGGCTGGACTTATTCACAAGATGTGTCAACAGCAGGGTCCTTGTCACGCATATTTCCCTTGGTAGGTGCAACCAAATGGCATCAGAACTTCCTGCAGTTATGGTAAGTGCAACAAACGGACAAATGAGGGGGGGAAACAAGATGAGGCAGAGTAGGTTAGGGAAAAATGCCCTTCCACTCGAGCTGTTGAGAGCAGTTAGTAGGTCTAGAGTAGGCTTATATGAAGAATGTTAAGTGAAAACATGATTTTTAAAATAGGCTAGACTTATCCTTCTATGGCACATGATAAAGTATTTTAAACTAATTTTGACCTTATCAAAGTGATATTTCTGTTTTAACATACCTTTGATCTGTAGCCTGCTGTTCTCGAAGCTGAAGAAGAGATAACTCAATTTCATTTTCTTTTCTCCTCAACTGAGTTTTCAGGATCTCAGCCAAGTGCTCTAACTCTTCAATCTGGCCTCTCTGCGACTGAATAACATTTTCTCTGAAATAAAGAACCTTTACAAGAATTTGTAGTTTGAGGAAAAACCTGCAATATTCAAGATCAGTAAAAAGAAAGTTCTTCATAATAAAGAGCAAGCTAAAAATTTTAGCTTAAGTGCCTCTGCATATAGTGAATAGTAGATTAAATGGGATGATTTAGAAATGCATATGGAATAATTCAAAATACTCCTTTTTATACAATAATGTCCTAGATGATAACCTGGACTTCGGTTCAATTCAATTCAATTCAGTATTTATTGGTTACCTACTACGTACTCCACAATCTGCGCATCTTCAGATAATTTACACGCTTTTGTTCTTTCCTATGTACATCTGCCTAGATCACTCAATTTAACATTTCAGTGTTCAATCTCTTCAGAGAGAGAGCAAGAATTTGCAAAACATAACAGCTTTTTTTTTTGCACGTATTTATTTATCTCTACCATGTTTGGCAGCATCCCAGGGTAATAAGCCTCAGGAAACTCCTATGAACCCTGTTTTTTCAGCTGATTAGCAGGTAACAAGATTAGGTTTAGTCTTTTGCTTTTATTCCTTTGCAGGCTAGTCATTGCTGTAACTGGTATTTAAAATATTCAAAAGAAGTAATTTGAAGCCCATATTATTCTTAAGCAACTGTCTAAAGTGTGATGCTATTTCATGTTTTCTTTCCTCATTCAGAATTGTTACTTTTTGATGATCCAGGTGAAGGCCTATAGGGAAGGTGGAACCTTATCTTCATTTGTGTGACTCACAGACACTGAAACCATAAGGCTTTGATTAACTGGGAAAGTAAGCTAAATGTGGCAGGAGTAACCATAGTATGATGAAGAATGCAGTACCGTAGAATCACAGTGAAACAAAATCTGAAATCCATATGTATTTGATAACTCCAAACTTTTAAGCCACTCCCTCCAGTTTTTTTTTTTTAACCGCAAAAAGGCTAATTAATTCAGGATCTAAAAAAAAATTACCTGTAATTTTTCTGAGAATGGAAATGTTGCCCCTAAAGCTTATACTATTCTAAATGACTGGGCTTTATGCCATTCCTTTGGGGGGAAAATTATAATATAGAGGACTATTCTATAAACCCCTCCACTGATGTAGTTGGTTAAGTTGTTCATTTTCCTCATTTTATTGGAAACATGTTATATAATATCTGTTCTTACCCCATAGATCTAGATGTATTTAGTGGAGCAAATTATTTGTACATAAACCAATTGTGTTTAAAATAAAGGAAAGGGAGGGATCAAAAAAGACATGATCAATAAACAAAGTTCTAAAATGACCACAAAAAGAATACATACAAATTTCTTATTTCTCCTCTGGCTTCCTCAAGTAAACGGTTGCCATATTTTGTAAGCATGGGTTGTAGAGTTTCTGCTACATCGACATCTTGGAATCTAATACCTAAAAGTCAATCAGTAAGATTATAAAAGTGAAGTTGGGAAAGAAGGGCTCTTGATTTGCTATCATGAAGAAATTTGCAATATAAGAAAATTTCTTAAGTACTGAGAGATGTGCTTTATAGTACAGAGATCAGAAATCCATTGCCAGAGGGACTACCATTGGCATTAAATGTACATAGCAGCAGGTATTGCAAATTAAACAAACTCTACCATGGAAACCAAATTACTAGAAATATTTTGATTCAACTTATATTTAGGACAACTAAATTCATTTTTTTTTTTAAGATTTTATTTATTTGACAGAGAGAGACATAGCGAGAGCAGGAACACAAGCAGGGGGAGTGGGAAAGGGAGAAGCAGGCCTCCCGCAGAGCAGGGAGCCCGATGCGGGGCTCGATCCCAGGATCCTGGGATCATGACCTGAGCCGAAGGCAAATGCTTAACAACTGAGCCACCCAGGCGCCCCTAAATTCATTTCTGAAAGAACTAAAGTCAGGGCTTTACAATATAAGCCAAAGTATGAAGGAAAAAGATTTCAAAATCTTGACTTTTTTTTGGTATTTTTGATATAGATTTTTAAAAAAAATTTTAAGTAGTTATTCACATTCCTTGACCTTATATATTGAACCTTGTCTTCATCTGTGTGACTCACAGATACGTTTAAGTCAAAATGTTTCCTGTACTTTCGTTTATTCCATCTCAATAAGAAAATACATATTTAAACAGAGGTAATTCAAAAAGGGATCACCAATGAGATTCCTTTAAATAAAACATTTTGCTGCTGCCCTTAAAATATTTTTCTTGTAAAAATAGATACATTTTTACAAGTCTGGTCCCATTGTTAAAAATGAGACATAATTTTAGTTATATGACTACTTTACACTTACAAAATAAATTACTAGAGCTTAAGGTAGATAAAATTATGACAAATAATTCAGATTTTTCATGGAGCATAGTCTCAGATATAAGGTACAGATAAAATTCACTCTTTTAAGAAAGTTTATTTTTAATTAGGGAACTATTATTTGCTATTTCCAAAATTTTCAACATCTATTGTTGTAGTCCAGACGAAAGACCAGAAAACTCTGCCTAAAACCATTAAAATAGTTGATTGTGTTAAAATTTGCCAATTTTGGCCGTAATGCTAATTCTTAAGCTTTTCCTACATAAATCATGGAAAAACTAAACATCACTAGAAAAATTAAAAAAAAAATCTACTTATCCTTAAAATAATCTTTTTTTAAAGATTTTCTTTCTTTTCTCTTTCTTTTTCTTTCTTTCTTTCTCTCTCTCTCTCCCTCCCTCCCTCCCTCCCTCCCTCCCTCCTTCCTTCCTTCCACAGAGAGAGAGAGAGAGTGAGAGAGGGAACACAAGCAGGAGGCAGTGGGAGAGGGAGAAGCAGGCCTCCCGCCGAGCAGGGAGCCCGATGTAGGGCTCGATCCCAGGACCCTGGGACCATGACCTGAGCCGAAGGCAGATGCTTAACGACTGAGCCACCCAGGCGCTCCATCCTTAAAATAATCTTAAAATTTATTGTGTACCAGTGGTTTGTCAATGGTTACATTTTAAGGCATACACAGCTTATAAGAATCTTTGTTCTACTGGTTCCTCACAATAAGGATTGTTTCTATATTACAACAATCACACCTTAAACCAGTACTTTCCATTCCTTCTCTTGACCAGGAACATATAGAAAAATGGAATATGTGTACCGCAGCTTGGGGGCAAGGCTGCCTGTAGCCAGGGAGAGTCTAGTGTTCTCACCTAGCCATGCTACCCTGTGATACTTCTGACAAGTATGGCGTAAGTCCCAGGCTCAAAGGTGGTCTTGAAGAGGCTATTAAGATTACTAAGGTATCAACCCTGATGATGGTGCCTCAAGTTTATTCAGAAAGATAATGGTTGAGAAAACATTCATCACTATCGAGTGCTTTGTGCAGCTTCTACATCTTGGACTCTGTACCAGACAGTGAAAAAGGTCTGAATTACTAAGAGTGTATAAACACAAGGAGAAATTTAAACTTTCTAGTCACATTTTAAAGACTGTGCTGCTCTGTGGCTCCTTTTTTTTTTTTCCCCTATGGAAGAACTTCCACCAGACTCTTCTATTTAAACAGCAATTCATAGCAGTAGATTAGTTTGCCACGTTAATCTACAATTTGGGCATTGCTTCTTTATTTAGTATCAAAGACCTTACAGACCTTAGAGATCATCTTGCCCTGCTTCAGTTACAGATGACCAAACTAAGGTTGAGAGAGGGTAACTGACTTTTGGAAGGTAAAATACACTACCATGGAGTTGCTATCTTTTGACCTTTTTTCTCATCTGGTGTTATAACTCCATTTTACAGATGGGAAAAATGAGGCTCTGAGAGATCAAGTGCTCTCTTCCAAGTAGAAAGTTAATTAGCAGCACAGTGTATTTCCTAACTTATAATGTGCTATGATTGCTTTGGTTATATCAAAGTCTACTGCCAGTCTCACAAGCTAGGTGTAGCTGAGCCCTTTCATTCTGCAGCTGCCTCCTGCCTATATGGAGGCCTTACTGAGTTCAAGGGAACTTTGCCTAGGGAAGAGATAGTGTCCATATTTTGGCTTGGAGAAAAGAACAGAAGAAAATTTTCTCCTTTTCTGTTTATATGGCATTTTTTGTCCTCCTTGATGAACTGAAAGTTTTACATGATTTTTTGTGTCCCTCAAAATGTTTGGTCTTTATGTGAAGCATGTTCCAAACGAAGATCAATTGCAGCTACAATTTTAATTCCTTCCCTAGGAGTTGAAATTTAAAAAATGTTACTTAAAATATTTATTGACTTTTCACCTCATTGTAAATAAAGTTTGTCCATGGGTGGGGAGAGTTGGGAATTTTTATTAGAAATATTTAGGTTCTTCCTATTTTAAGTTTCATCTATGCAACTGAATTGCTTTGTGTGGGTAGGTTTTAGGTGATTCATTCTCAAAATGAGGAAAGTGATTGACCTATGATCATTTTTGGAGATGGAGGAGACTTTTATGGTCCCTTGCATAAATCCTTGTATTTTACATGGAAGGAGCAAGTTCAGAATGATTAGATGACTTGTCCAAGGTCACCAGATAGTAAGTAGAGGAGCAAGAACACAATTTTTTAAATCCTTGTTATGTGCACGTTGCGTTGTCATGCTACCTCCATACGATGAGAGATTTAAACAATTCTGCAAATTTTAAAAGAGGTCTTTTGACAAAGAAATTGTGATCATTCAAAACAGAAAGTGTGATCATAAATAAGCAAACTAGCTGGTTTCCCCATTTGCTTGAGTCAATGTGATTTCTGTGTGCAATACAGAAAACCAATTCAAACTAAACTATTTTATACAGTTTCACACACGTCTCTCATATCAGGATAAATAATTATGTTCAGTGTTTTACTCAACAAATAGTTTTCATGTTATTATTAACATTTTATCAAAACGCAAGTCATAAAACTATTTTCCTATTTCTAAAGGTACTTAAAAACCTGAGAAATACAGAAATACTGTGTGTGTGCATGCATGTTAAAACAGCCTACTAAAAGACTACATTTAGGATTTAATATAAGCTTATTTTACCTTTCCTGGGGCATTCTTGTACGCCTGCATTTTCATGCACTTTTCTACGCCCAGTATTAACACGAGATTGCACATAATTGTATGGTGTTTGCCTGTAATCCTGGATTTGAAGTTGCTGTTTGGCTGAAATGAGTCTGTTTTTGAGGACTTCATTCTGTCTTTCAAGCTCATGAACTTTATCTTGCAGCTGCTCCATCATTTCTTCCATTTCCACATCTCGTCCCAGCCGCTTGGGGCCGCCACCAACCCGCTCATATCTTTTCTTGTCATTAACTAGCCGTATTAACTTGGTGGCCATTCTAGGGAAATAATAAAAAGATGAAAAGGAATGTGAGAAGTCAGCATAAAATGCATTCTGTTGAAAGGAACATAATCACTGTGAGGACTTCAGTGCAGAACCTGAATAATAAATTTCAGGTTTTGATGTAACTATTACTGCCTGTGAAGAATCCTTTGATGATAATTGAAACCACTGGGCAACAATCTGCTTTATAGCACTGACAAATAACAGTTTCCTAAGGCTTATCATTTAAGGTTAGTAAAGAGAGGACACATATTTACTCCATATGTTCCTCAAATGCAATTTTTAACGCATGACCTTATGTAGGAATGCTGTATGCACTTAAATGCAGCTACAGATTGTGGATGTGGTGGGTTATAGATGTGAGCCACAGTAAGTTATAACTTTTGAAAAGTGTGTTAAGACTATGGAGCATGTAGGTGATATGTTTTAGGTGAACTGTTTTCAGGTTCTCTAAGATTAAGACATGTTACAAATACAAAAATGTTAGGATGCATAGGTACACACAGATAAAGAGCCCAACGAAAAATTCAGAGAAACCAAAACTTGCCACTAAATGTTGCTTAGTGCCCAAGAAACATTCATGTTTAATGGTAGAAAATACTGAGATGCAGAAAGTATTATTTTAATGCTACCTTTAAATTTAGACATAAGTTGTGCTTTTGACATCTTAGGAGTTTATACCTTTCATTCTTTTAAGTTTTGATAAAAACTGGTTAGACAGAACAAAAGACAGAAAGGGCACATGGGGGTGATGTAATATACACGTACAGAAAACATGCCTGACAGTGAATGGAAAAATCTTGGCAGGACAAGAAAGAAAAGGTGGCTTTGATGAGAGACACAAGTTCAAGACTTTACAAAATTGGTCGCACATCTTCAATAGCTGATTCTAGTTTACAGTGAATCTATTTTTATAAAGAGCCAGACGGAGATTGAAAATAAAAACTCACTTCATTTTTCTTTAAACGGGGTTTGCTTTATTTTAGCATGGTTATGGACAGAAGCTTTTACTTAAGAGAACAAAAGTGAAATAAAAAAATGCTTAATAGCTTTGGGATGTCATAGAACAACCTTTTTTTGCCCTAAGCAGAGTCTTCTGTAAAAGCAGTAGTAATACATGTCTATCTACACTTCTGGCTACTCGGCCTACAGCATGTGGCATCAGGGAGAGCTATGCATAACATAATCAGTTAAGATTGTTTTCTCTTTCCCTTGAGGCAAATCCATTAAACATGCTTTATAAGGGATATAGAATAATAAAAACCAAGATCCAAGAGTACCACAAACACCCTAGTAAAATAATCAATGGATTAGTTCCTTTTCCACCGAATCCAGAGGATGATATATCATTGGGAAATTTGGGCAGGTATCATAAGCCCAGCAGAGCCACACATTCTATCTAGCCCTTTAATGAGTTTAGGATCTTTTGCCCCGCCCAATGGCTTAGCCATAGAAATATGGTTGCCATCTAACTGAGATGTCAACCTAAGTATCTGAATCTTTTGTTTCAGAGAGACTATCACGGAGATAGAGATCACACTCAAAAGACACAGGTATAATATTATAAAAAAAAGACAACATATGGAGAATAATAAATGACCCAAATTTTTAAGGAAAGAAAAGTACATTAGTAGAGTGGTTTTAAATTCCTTCAAGGATGTTCAAGTAAACTTTGTCAAGAAACAAGATTACATGTTTGTCCAGTAAAAGCAGTAATTTTCATTCGTTTGATGTTATTTTGTGGTATTAACGCATTGTATGTGATCTGGTAAAGTTTGAGTACTTACTTAAAAAGGTGGTTTATCCAATCTACATTTATGCTAATGTGATACTAATTACATCTTAAGGATAAGTTTAAAAGCAGTTCTGGGGCATCTGGCTGGCTCAGTTGGTAGAGCATGCGACTCTTGATCTCGGGGTTGTAAGTTTGAAATCCCATACTGGGTGTGACGATTACTTAAAAATTAAAAAAAAAAAATAAGAGCAGTTCTACATGTGCCTCTAGGTAGTGTCCATGGTGTGAAATTCAGAAGGATTTTAGAGCTTTGGGTCAGAGTGGTCATTGGATCACTGCTCTCAAGGCTAAGTAAAATAACATTGCAGGAGGTTAAATGGCTTGAACATAATACCACAGGCCAGTGGCAGAGAAATAATAGAACACATGCATACAGCTTGACTCCTAGCCGAGTCCTTTTTTCATTAAGCTACATGGCTCATTATTAGGTTGTTTTATATTTTCTGGCTAGGACAAATTACTAATGAGGTCAAGGTTGTGAATTCAATTATTTTAGTGACCAATTAGGCTTACAAAGGAAAAAAAATTGCTCAGTGGTCACAGAGTTCATTCCTCATTCTGATAGGACACGTGTGTGTTACTGGTCAGAAAAGGAATCAGGCAAGTGAGTCACATGTCTTGAGAAAAGACATTACCATGACTCAAAAACGAACTCAAAGTAAAAGCGCCATACACAGTAGGTCAGTGGGTCATTAAAACCAAGTCCACAGAGTAGAACCTGAACTAGAATCACCCCTTTCGGATGCGTTCTAAGCAGAATCCTCCCAACCCCCTGCCCCCCGTCTTCTTTCCTCCACAGCTGTCTGGCCTTTTCATTTTACCTAGAACATGAATATGAATACAGGCCTGTGGAAGCTTACAAATGGGAATGTGCTTTTTTGTTTTTAATGCCACACATTCAGAAGATAGTCAGTGTTTCTTGAACAAGAAGGTATGAAAGAATATCTACTCTTAAGAAGTTATCCCAGCAAAAATTTTTTGCACACAAATCAAGTGACAATGTTTCTTCAGAAACAGTAGACACTCTTTGAAATCGAGATTCTAGACTCATCCAAGCAAGTTAAACATGTTCCAGCTATTGAAGTGATGTTCTCATTAGTAAACCCCAAATCTTAGGGAACATGCATTCTAACAAATTAGGATAGCTAATTACTTTTTTGAACTTTCATTTTAAACCAAGGCACTTAAAAAACAGATGCTTTGGTCATTTGCTTATTAAACTATAAATATTAAACCATAAGTTATTTATAGATATGATATACTTGTGGCACTCTTAGCTATTAGCTCTTTCTTTCAAATAGCAACTTAAGACATAATAAACACTCATCATCTTTTTGGTTTATTATTCTAGTTTTTAAGATCTTCCATTTTTAAAAATTGTATTTATTTACAACCTGCCTTGTTCCAAAAAAGATTCCAGGTGGAGTTTTCAATTAAGTTTATAAAAAAGCATATCATCCAAACTTTACAGAGTCAGGAGAAAAAGCTAAAAGCTTTTTATCACAACCTTTTAATTTTATCCTCTTGCTTGCGGGCATGCTGTTTAAGCAAAATGTTCTCATCGTGCAAACGCAAAAATCTGTCTTCCAGTTCCTCACGACTGATACGTGACACTGCCTGGCGAGACTTCATTGTCCGTGTTGTTGAAGTTTCTGTAAAAATGCCAAGGTAATTAATAGTGGGATTACTTAAAACAGTCTCTAAAAAGGATAACTGTTGATATTAATATAATCTCCGATGCACTCATCTTTTTTCCTTTGTGACCCACTATTAAGATTGTTTTAGAAAATATTACAGTGTTGTTTACATCACCAATCACAGGGGAGAATAATAATCCTTGCTATTAAAAGTTTACAAGTAATATTAAGGATTTGAACAATAACGGTATCCATTCAAAATGGTATTTAGGTAACCATTCTTTAAGAATGTAAGATGGAACCCTGATTCAATAAGACTTTTCAACTTACATGCTCAATGTTGAAAAAAACAAAAGTCAGATTATCTAAAAGTATTTTTTTTTTTTTACGGAGGCAAGAGTTATAATTTGGTGAACATAGGATATTTTTCAGAGCTATGTATGGGTTTTGGGTTCTAGAAAATAAACTGTAATTTGCAAGTACAAACAACAAACCTTCAAAAATCATTTATAAGCTATCTTATGTATTATTATTAATTTTTTAAGATTTATTTGACAGAGAGAGAGATAGCAAGAGCAGGAACACAAGCAGGGGGAGTGGGAGAGGGAGAAGCAGGCTTCCCGCCGAGCAGGGAGCCCGATATGGGACTCAGAACCCTGGGATCATGACCTGAGCTGAAGGCAGAAGCTTAAGGACTGAGCCACCCAGGCGCTCTATCTTATGTATTTTTAAAGAACTTTTATGCCTTTTAACATGTGTATATGATTTTTCACATATGCTTAAATTTAGTATTTCCCATATCACTGGCTAATTTGCATTAATCATCCAAAAGAAACAAAGAGCAAGTGGACAAAGGTTAAAGCCCCTATGGCGGGTTACTGAGGACAAGAATTGAACTTAAGGTAGCAAATTCCAATAAACAGCTTTGCACAAGTGACATTTATTTGTATTTGAATACCTAGTACTCCACCAAAGATCTAAAGCAAAGCTTATACATACTTTTTACTTTCAAAAATAAAACCTGTATAGTCAAATTTATCCTTTTCAATGAACAATGCATTGACCACCTTTCTGTGGTAGTTCAAGGTGGCCACTCGAATTGTTCTAATTAACAGGGGTATGAAGACACCTTAGTGGAATATATTTGATATCACAGCAGTCTCAATGACAAATGCAGTAGCATGAGAGCAGAGCTGACATGTAAACAACAAACAAAAACACAACTCTACACTCTGAATTGTTCCTCAAAGCAGTGTTTTTCATTCTCAATTTGAAAGTGACTTTTTAGCTCTAGGGCAACCACTAAGTGATAAAAGGATAAAGGAAACCTTTAATGTATAGTAATTTGATAAAACAAAGTCAGTATCACTTGGATAAACAAACCATTTTGAGATACTCTACTTGAAAGGCAAAATTTTTTAAATATGGCATTTCCCCCCATATAAAATTTAAACATAAAGAAACATTTTAATGGTGAATGTGATTTAAACCAGGCAATTCGGTTTGGAGGCTTGATACTCTCTGTGTAGTTTCCACTGATGTGTGGAATTTTAAAAAGATGATTTATAACAATTCTTTATCAGAACAGAGGGGGATTTTACATTTTCTATGAGCTGTTGATAATTGATGCATGCAGTAAAATACCATATGTTGTTCTAAACTCTCCGTGTTCCTGTTTAGTCCAATCAAGAGCTATATAGTTACTTAAATGGCTTCGTTTGTAAGGATATCAGAAATATTTTAAATTAAAAGAAAAGAAGTTACTGATCAAAGTTCATAACGATAATAAATAACAGCTGGCCATACCTTGTAACCCTCCCATTCCAGAGAGGTTTAGACCTATATCTTTCACAGGCAGGTCTCCTGCCGTCTCATCAGTGGGACGAGACATGGCCTATCTGTGGAGAAAAGAAAATTCAAATAAGATCTTTCCAACGTATAATATTAACTATGCAATGGAATGGACCAAATAAAATGAATAAAGCATTATGACTTTAACGGACATCTATTGTCCAGATGTGCTGCTTGAAGAAGGTGAAAGCTTCTATTTTAAAAACAATACTACATTCAATCAGTGTTCCTTTCAACAGTATATTTCCTATAGTTTGCTTAGGAAATGAGGTAAGAATATCATTCTTCCTTCTCTCATTTCTTGATCTGAACAAAAACAATTCCCCCAAATTTAAGAAATACTTCCTCTCTGTCCCCCACCCCCTTCCCTGCCCCCCAAAGCAAGCAGGTATCTTGGAAAAAACCTAGTCGGAAAACTTGATTCAAACGGTTGTTCTATTATTTACTAGCTGGTCGAGTCACCTAATCTCGCTGAGTTTCAGTTCCTTAATTTTATTTTATTATTTTTTTAAAAGTCATTTTACTTTGTTTTATATATACGTATATATATAAACATTTTATTTATCTGTCAGAGAAAGAGAGGGAGCACAAGCAGGTGGAATGGCAGGCAGAGGGAGAAGCAGGCTCCCCGTGGAGCAGGGAGCCCGATGTGGGACTCGATCCCAGGACCCTGAGATCACGACCTGAGCCAAAGGCAGACGCTTAACCGACTGAGCCACCCAGGCGCCCCTATATATATTTATATATATATATATATATATATATATATTTTTTTTTTTTTTTTTTTTTTTTTTTTAAGTAAACTCTACCCCCAACACGAGATCAAGTCACACGCTCTACTGAAAACTGAGCCAGCCAGTTGCCACCGTTCTTTTAACTTTAAGGATGGAGAAAATAACAGCTATCTCACAGAGTTATTCCAAGGGTGAGATGGCAAATTAAAAGCAGTTAGCACATTTGCCTGGGATGTCAATATTACTTGAATATTAATTTTTAGCTTGGTGTACAAATGAGCGGGTAGGTCCAAGTTTTATCAAAGATGTTTCATAAATTCACCGGCTGCGTTTGTCGTTGTTGTCCTGTCTTTGTTGCCATGAGTCCCAGTCCCGGGGCTTTCGCCCTCAACATACAAGCTGTGCAGTTAATTCTGGTATCTTTACCGTTCCTATTCTCCAGAGATGCACCACAGTGACTCAGTTTTGTATGTGGTTATTATAAACGGTCCGTGCAATGTCTAGTATGTAGAAAAAAAAAGATTTTATATTTTCATTTCAAATCACCCCAAAAGCCAAATGAAGATGCCCTAAGGCAGAGGTTCTCAATCTCTAGAATGTTGGGCCTAGAATGTAAAGTCCAAGAGAACACGTGGCTTATTTGTCTTGTGCATCTCTGCATGGTATTCTCAGAGGCCAACACAGAGCTTGGCACATAGCAGGCATTCGCTAAATAGTGGCTGAATGAATGGAACCCATGGAGCTTTAGGGTCTGTAGACCCAAGAGATGGTTTATAAGATCTTGTATGCATATGTGTATATGCAATATCTTTAGGGAAAGGGTTCATAACCTTTATTATAACTTGTCAAAGGTCAACTGCATCTAACTGTGGCATAAACAATGAACAGACATATACCTGAGGGATCACTTTCTACTTCTTTTGGAAACATTGCTCCAGGAAAGATCAGTTTTATTTATTTATAATGCTTTATTCATTTTATTTGGTCCAAATTGTCAAGCAGTTTAAACATAGGACACTTGTGAAAATGATTAACTCTGCCATGATAGAGTTATGGTAACTTTTACAATAATGATGATGGTGGTGGTGGTATTAACATTTACTGAATGCTTACTAAAATGTGCCAAGCGCTCTTCCAAGTGCTCCGATAATACGAATTAATCAAGTATCTCACAATATCCCTGTGAGGTTGTTACTCAAATGATTCCTACTTTACAAATGAACAAAACCAAGACACAGCTTAGGGAATTTGCCCAATGTTACGCATCTAAGAGGTGGCTGTCTGGTCATATTTTTGATTGTCACGATTGGGAAGGTGGAGGGCAGTGTTACTGGCATCTAGAGGTCAGAGATGATGTTAAACATCCTACAGTGCACAGGAACCACGACAAAGAATTATCTGGCTCCAAATATTAATAGCGCGGAGACTGACAAACCCTGTACAGTGCTGTCACACCTCTTCAATACCATCTAATGTTATCCTTCCTTGCTCTCACCATGCTCCACTCAACACTCCTCCTTTAGGTTCCTCAAATCCACGTTACCCTTGTCTTGCTCAAAGCCTTTGCATTAGCTGGTTCCTCATTCTTTGGGGCTCAGCTCAAATGTCACTTCCTCAGAGATGCCTTCCCTGATCACCTTCTGTCAGAGTACTCTTCCTCCCAAATTCTTCACTGTTCATTTCCGTGGTAGCAATCATCTCTACCTAAAATTATCTTGTTTACTAGCTCATTACTAGTCTGTCTCCACTAATAAAGTATAAGCATCTCGAGATGGGTATCAGCCCTATTCACAGCAGTAGGGAATAGTGTCTGGGGCAAGGTTGGTCCCGAGATTAATATTTACTTCATGACTAAATGAATACCTGGCATTGAGACTAAAATGGTAAACAGAATCCCTGCCTTTATGCAGTTAATAAGCTATGGGGGTAATCAGACGATAAACACATAATTATAAATAATTAAGCAAACAATAGGCCATTCAGGAAGCTTAAGGGTCTACCAACCAACCCTTAACCCAGGGCTAATGAAAGAATTGTGTTTATGTGCCCTTCTACTTGAAGGACTTGGAGAGGCACGGCAATTAGCATCAACTCTCATCAGCTAGGGTTTAAGGCTGGGATATATATAAAATTTCAAACCGGTGCTGGGCGTGGGGATAATGCGCGGGCTGTGATTCAGGCCTGAGGATGTGGTCCCGTGCTGGGCTGCTTTTCACGCGAGCAGAGCTCTAGTGCCTTCTCTAGGGCGTAGAGCTGACCCCAGGACCCCGACCCGTGCTGCAGGTAGAGGGTGGGCCACCTCCGTCCCCCTTGACTCCCCCGGAGTACTCACCGCCACTCTCTCCCCGCGGCTAGCTACCGTTGCTATAGCGCCGACGGCGTGTTGGGCGGCTGGCCGAGAGGAGCACGGGAAAAACATGGCAGGCTCCGTTGCCTCCTGGGAAATGTAGTTTTGCTCCAGCCCTAGCCCGCCCGCTCGCTGAGGAGCTGTCGGCCCTGGGAAATGCTCGTGCCCCAAACCCTGAGGCGCTCTCGAGCGCCGCCGCCTTGCATCCTGGGAATGGTAGTTCTCATGGCTCGGACGGAGAATGGCGCCGGGCGGGAGCAGGACGCTGAGAGAACTACAAGCAGGAGGCGGGGTCCAGGGAGAGGGATCTACGCGGCTAGCAGTGGCGAAGGCGGCTGTAGCGGCAGCATGAAGCGGACTCCGACCGCCGAGGAACGAGAGCGCGAAGCTAAGGTATGTCGGCCTCTCGGGAGTCTGGGATCCTCCGTGCACTTGTAGCTAGGGGCCGGGAACCGGAAGGGCTTGGTTGCATGGCAAGCGGACTCAGGGTCTTAAGCCAAGGGATGACAGGGCCTTGTCAGTAAGGGAACCAGAGACATTGGGGGATATACATTCATGCTGGTCAGGATGCAGGCCTAGTCCTGTTGGATCTGCTCACCAGTGAGAATCACGACACCCATTTCCTTTTCCTGCTTCTGCACCTCGTTCCTTGGTCAAATCTGGAGCTACCCTGGTGCCTCAGTTTACCGGGATGACTGTGATCGTAACAGTTGTTCTTTCCCTTCAGTAATGGTTTCCGAGGACCGGGATTGGTTCAGATGAAGTATCTGTGCGGTCAGATGTGTTTGTTTGGAACAGTTGTCTTCAGTGGCTGCCTGTTGTCTTCAGCACAGCGGATATGAATCTAACTACAATCCTGTTTTCCACCTTTGGGGTTTGGCTTCTGGTAGTTGCCATTCCATGGATGGCAGTAATAACATCTACAGCGACTTTTTTTTTTTTTTTTTTAGCTTTTATTACATGTCAGGATCTGCCTTAAGTTCGTAAAATTTATATTATTTCATGTTCTTACCATAGCAGATTGCGAGATAGATATTATGCAGATGCAGTATCAATAGTCCTGTTTTACCTATGAAGACTGAAGGTTCAGAACAATTGTTTTCCTTTCTCTCACTCCCCAAATCAAGTCCTGTTGGTTTTTTACATAAGTCGGTAACCTGTGCACTTTTTCTATCTCCACCACCTTGGACCAAGCTACCATTATCTCTTTAATGGATGTTACAAGAGTCTCCTTGTTGGTCTACACTTACTCTACACCCTAACAACTCCCTTGTCCCCTTCCACACAACCAGTCTCTTCTGCACACTATGGGGAGTGGTATTTTCGAAGTGCAAATCTAATCATGTCCCTTTCCTTCCTCCCCCCTCTGCCAACCACTTGTTTAAAAATCTTCCATGACGTTCTGTTGCCCTTAGGAGAAAGAGAAAACTTCACATGGCCTACAATGTCTTGCATGGTTTGGACCCTACTTATTTCTACAGCCTCATGGGACATGACACTCTGCTTGCTCTCTACCCATCAGCCACTTTGGCCTTCTTAAAAGGCCCCCTTTCCTGCTTTATCTGTTTACATAGCCTTTACACATGCTGTTATGTTGCCTACTCTATATTAGGCAAATATTAGAAGTGAGGACCAGTGGTAACTAAAACAGACACAATTCTTGCTCTTGTAGAATTTAGAATCCTGCAAGTGAGTTTGTCTTAGGGTGATACTTCTATGGATTTAAAACATAAAATCTGGGGGCGCCTGGGTGGGCTCAGCTGGTTAAGTGTCTGCCTTTGGCTCAGGTCATGATCTTGGGGTCCTGGGATTGATCCCCGCATCGGGCTCTCTGCTCAGTGGCGAGTCTGCTTCTCCCTCTCCCTATGTGATTTCTCTCTCTTATTTATTTATTAAATAAATCTTTAAAAAAAAATAAAATCTGTCCTATAATGTCCTGAGTTGTAACAAGGTTTCACCAGGGGCCTGAATTTTTCATGCTAGAGTCTGCCTGTGAAATAGTATACTAAAGATGGATTTAGAGGGGGGAGGATCCTTCTGCATTAGTCTACAACAGTGCAGAGAAAGAGGTAATTGTCACCCAATGGTGCTGTGTATGATGTCTTTCTCACCTTTTAGCTTTACATTTCTGTTACTCATTCTGTTGATTTATTGAGCATCTATTATTTACTAGACACTGGGATTATGGCTTAAGCTAAGATAGAATCTCTGGACAAAGGAGCTTTTACTCTACTGAAACCTTACCCTTTGCCTGTGTGATAGTGTCATCCACCTTTTATGGATGTGGAAACTGAGGCTTGAGGAAATCATGACTTGCCCAAGCCAAGTGTGGAACTAGGGCCCAGAACCAGGTCTTCTGACTCAAAGCTTTTTTCCATTTTCAGCATGGGAAACATGTTGAATTGATAGAGCAAGTTGTCTTCCTGTTTAAAGAATTCCTTTGATATTTATTTGAAATTTACTTATGAACATATTATTGGTTAGAACAAAGTGTAGGCCACTAAGTTTTAAATCTTAAATAGAAAATGGTCAGTTACTCGTGACTTTATTTTCTAATCAACTTTATTGAGGTATAATTTATGTATAATAATTTGCACCCATTTATAGTGTACAATTGACGAGTTTTGACAGGTGTATACACCTGCGACACCATCATCATAGTTGACATAGATAACCTTTCAATCCCTTCTAGAAATTTCCTCTTTATTTGTAGTCAGTGTCTTCCCCACTTTGGCTCCCAAGCAATCATCAATAATGTTTTCTGTCACTGTAGATGAGTCTCTATTTTCTAGGATTTCATATAAATAGAAACAAACTGTATGTACTGTTGAGCCTGTCTACTTTCACTCAGCATTTTTGAGATTTTTTTTGAGATTCATGGTGTCCTGTGTATCAGTAGTTCATTCCTTTTTATAACTGAGTGATAGTCTACTGCGTGGATCTACATGTATTGTTTATTCATTCACCTGTTGCTGAAGAACATTTGGATTGTTTCTGGTTTGGGGCTGTTACGTAAAAAAGCTGCTATGACCATTCATGTATAAGTCGTTGTCTTTGTTTCTCTTGGATAAACACTCAGGATTCCAATTGCTCAGTTCTTTGTTTAGCTTTACAAGAAACTGCCAAAGTGATTCTGCCATTTTCATTAGTTTTTTAGGGCTGCTAGAACAAGTTTCCATGACCTTGATGTCTTAAAACAACAAAATTTATTCTGTCTTAGGTTTTTTTTTCTTTTAAAGATTTTATTTATTTATTTGACAGAGAGAGACACAGCAAGAGAGGGAACACAAGCAGGGGGAGTGGGAGAGGGAGAAGCAGGCTTCCTGCAGAGCAGGGAGCCCAGTGCGGGGCTCAATCCCAGGACCCTGGGATCATGACCTGAGCCGAAGGCAGACGCTTAATGGCTGAGCCACCCAGGCGCCCCAATTCTGTCTTAGTTCTAAAGGTAAGTCTGGATGCAGGGTTTTCACAGGTCCTGGTCCTTCTGAAGGCTCTAGGAGAGAATTCTTCCTTGCCTCCTTTAGCTTCTGGTGTCCCCTGGTATTTCTTGGTTTGGGCCCCATAACTTCAGTTGGCTTCTGTGTTCCCATGGCCATCCTCTCAGTGTTTTTCTGTGTGTGTGTGTGAAATCTCCCTCTCCTTTCTCTAGTGAAGACACCGGTCATTATATTTAGGGCCTGCCCTAAACCCAGGATGATCTTAATCTCAAGATCCAAAGTTTAATAACACCGACAAAGACCCTTTTTTCCCAAATAAGATCACATTTACGATAACCGTGGGTTAAGATTGGACATATTATTTTGGGGAATGTTATTCACACCCAGTACACCATTTTATGTCTTCATCAGCTGTGTATGAGAATTCCAGTTGTTCCCTGTCCTCACCGATACTTAGTATTGTCAATCTTTAAAATTTTAGCCATTCTAGTGGCTGTGTATTGGTAGCTCATGGTGGCTTTAATTTGCATTTCAGTGACAACTAATGAGGTTGAGTATTTTTTTAAAAAAGTTTTTGAGGTATATCTTATGTACTATAAAACTCTCCTCTTTTAAGTGTACAATTCAGTGATTTGTAGAGAGTTGTGCAATAATCACCGTAATTTTATTTCAGAACATTTCCATCATCTCCCAAAGAAGATGTATTCATTTGTAGTTTATTCTCCATTCCCACCTCCTATCCCTAGGCATCCACTAATCAATTCTCTGTTCTCAAAAGTTGCCTTCTCTGGAGATTTCATGTAAATGGAGTCAGACGATATGTGGTCTTTTGTGTTTGGTTTCTTTCACCCAGCATAATGTTTTGAGGTTCATCCATGTTGTAGCATGTATCAATACTTTGTTCTTGTTTATTACTAAATAGTATAGTATTCCAGTGTATGAATATACCGCATTTTATTTAATCTGTTCACCAGTTGATGGATAATATTTGGGTTGTTTATGCTTTTTGGCTGTTAGGAAAAATGCTGCTGTGAACATTCATATTCTACTTTTTGTACAGACACATATTTTCCTTTCTCTCGGGTAGAGGCTTAGGAGTGGAATTGCTGGTCACATGGTAAATCTGTATTTAACATTTTGAGAAACTGCTGTACTGTTTGTTTTGGTCTGAATGTTTGAGGCCTCCCAAAATTTTTATGTTGAAATCCTAATCCCCAAGGTAATGGTATTAGAGGTAGGGCCTTTTGGAGGTGATTAGGTGATTAGGAATGGGATTAGTGCCTTTATGAAAGAGGCCTGAGAGAGCTCCTCATCCCTTCTGCCATGTGAGGACACAGCCAGAAGTTTAGAGCCTGCAACCCCGAAGAGAGTCCTCACTTTAACCCAACCATGCTGGTACCAAAATCTTGGACTTCCAGCCTCCAGAACTATGAGCAATAAATTTCTGCTGTTTATAAGCCACACTGTTTGTGGTATTTTGTTATAGCAGCCCGAATGGACTAAGACATTGTTTTCCAATGCGGGTGCACCATTTTATGTTTCCACCAGCAATGCTTGAGGGTTCCAGTTTCTTCACATACTTGTCACCTCCTGTTACTGTCCTTTGATTATAGCCATCTTAGTCGGTGTAAGGTGTATCTCATTGTGGCTTTTTAAATTTTTTAAAAAGATTTTATTTATTTATTTGAGATAGAGCTTGTGAGAGAGAGCATGAGTGGGGAGGGAACGGGGGACAGAGGGAGAAGCAGGCTCCCCTCTGAGCAGAGAGTCAGACACTGGGCTCTATCCCAGGACTCTGGGATCATGACCTGAGCTGAAGACAGATGCTTAACCAACTGAGCCACCCTGGCGTCCTGTCATGTGTTTATTGACCATGTATATATTTGTTTTTGTGAAGTCGCTGTTCAGATCTTCTGCCCATTTTTTGGGTTCGGTTGTCTCCTTAATACTAAGTGTTATGAGTTGTTTATATTTTCTAAATGTAAGTTCTTTGTCGACGGTATGTACTGTGAACATAGTTTTCCAGTCTTTTAGTTTACTAAATGGTTTTTTGAGGAGCGAAAGTACTTAATTTTGATAAAGGTCTAATTTATTGATATTGCTTTTTATCATTAATACTTTTTGTGTTATATCTATGAAATCGTTACCTATCCCAAGGTCACAAAGATTTCTTGTTTGCTTTTTAAATTAAACTTGATCATCCCCATAATGGGTAATATTACTTTTGGTTTTCTTTTCTCTTTGAAATAGATTGTGTTTTCTTCTTGTGATTGCTTATGCTGTAGACTTTTATACAGTGTCCAAGTCTGGAGGGTGAATGCAAAGGCTGGACTAAATTTTATCTATTTTTCCAGATAACGTTTATTTAATCTGTGTTATAGCCTAAGAATGCACCAAAGTATATTCATGCATTTTTAAAATGAATTTTTCTTGTAAGGCATACAGTGGCATGGTCCCAATCAGTATTTGGTAGTCTCAGTTGGAACCATGGCCTTTAAAATTTCCTTGCTGCTGGGCAGTCCCTGTTTATCTGGGAATGACGGGGTTCGGGGGACATGGGGCTGGGGAGGTCCCGGGCAAACTGGAACAAGATGGCCACCCCACCTAACCCCCCCATCCAAGGTGCCAATTAAAGGATGAGAAAGACAACCAGCCATGAGCACAGGGACACTGTAGGCGCTTAATAAATATCTGTGGAAATGAAGGAACAGTGCCTAGCCCAGCACCTGCCACACAGTACAACTAGTGACTTGAGGATGATGATGATGATTACTATTGACACTAATGATTAAGCACCTGCACAGCACTTTTCTTAAATACTGAGGGTAGCAGACATTCTCCTAGGTCTGTTTTTAACATTTTAAATAAAATCTCTGATGTCCGGTTTGCCACGCATACCCATCAAAGTGGGCTGCAGTTTAAGAGATGAGGGGTTTCGTTGTTTTGTTGTTGTTGTTGTTGTTATTGTTTGGGGGTGGTGGGTTGCCATAAAATGAAAGGAAATGTTTTGACAAAAACCTCGTATAATTGCTGTTTATTTTAATCCTCTGTATTATGTAGAACTCGACTCCAGTAAAGGACAGTGACCATCAAAGCTAAAAAAAAAAAAAAAAAAAAATTTCCTTGCTGCTGGGATGGAGGGTTGGCACCCCGTGCTTCAGTTTCTCCAGCCAGAAAATGGAGTCAAGCATGGCTTCTTGTGTGGGTTGCTGTGAGGATCCATTGTGATGAGGTTTGGCTCCTGTGCCAGGGACATAGTAGACTCGGCTTGGAATGAGTTTGGTTGTCCAAAGGGCCCTCTACTGATCCAGGGTTGCCCCCATGCTTTTGTTTTTCACAGGTGACATATTTGTTGTTTTAAAATAATTCAAAATTCATAGAAGAGCTGCAAGAGCAGAACAGAGAGCTCTCACAGGCCTATCATGCAGATTCACAACTTGTTAACGTCTTGCTTTTTTGCTTTCTCTCTCCCTGTATATACCCATGAACCATTATTGTTATTATTTTTAAAGATTTTATTTATTTATTAGAGAGTGAGTGAGCAGGAGCCAGAGGAGCGGCAGAGAGAGAGGGAAAGGGAGAAGCAGGCTCTCCGCTGAGCAGGGAGCCCAATGTGGGGCTGGATCCCAAGACCCTGGGATCATGATCATGACCTGAGCCAAAGGCAGACACTTAACCAACTGAGCCACCCGGGTGTCCCTGTTATTTTTTTAATGAACCATTACAGAGCAAGTTGGAGACCTCAATCCTCTTTACCCCTGAACACTTCAGCATTTATTTCCTAAGAACAAGGACACTTTGTTATATAGAAACATAGTGAATTGTCACATTCAGAAAAGTTAACATTGTTAGAATATTATTCCAAAGTCCATACGTAAATTTTGCTAATTGTTCTAATAATACCTTTTATAGCTTTTTTTTTTTTCCTGGCCCAGGTTCTATTCCAGGACCACACATCACCTGTAATTGTCACGTGTCTGGTTTCTTTTAACCTCCTTTAATCTCGTCTCCTTAATTTGGTTCCTCATGCTTTCTTTCATGACATTGATATTTGGGATGAGTAAGGCGTTGTTGACATTTGTGATGAGTACAGGCTGTTTGTTTTGTAAGCTATCCCAGTATTCTTATTTGTCTGATATTTCCTTATGAGGAGATTCAGATTATGCATTTTTGGTGTGTATATTTCTACAGAAAGATAGGAGCCATTAGAGATCACACATTTACAATTCACATATTCATCCTGCCTGTAGATGTGTTTTCCTTGGCCCAAACTATGTTTGAAAGTTTCTGAATTATTTTCTAATACAAAGTGGAGATAAAAATCTGTATGTCCAGCTTTCTTGAAAAACCAGACTCTCTGGTGGCACCGGGCATGCGCTGCACTAACTGGAGCTGAAGAATGGCTGCCCCTTGAGAGGGGAAATGGACTTTGCATTTTGCCGCACTCCAGCTTTGCCCATTAGCAGTTTCGAGTATGGGGCTTGAAAGGCAGCCTCCTAGAATCAAGTCCAGCTCCATCACTGATTTGGGCCCACAGCTTCATTGCTCCAAACCTCAGGTTCTTCACCTGTAAAATTGTGATATTTATGGTCATGGTGAGGATTAAGTGAGATATATGTAAAGCACCTAGAACATTCCTGGCACATATTAAAAATAAAGGTAGTTGTTACCACCATCATGTCATCGGCCTCATAGTTACCACCTATCTGGTCCCTGTACATATTTTAGCCTATGTTCAGGATATTTATCCAGGACACTTACATCGACTGTCTAATTGGACAGATTTTCTCAACTGGGCTTCCACTAACGTCTGTGCATCCCAAATGGTATAAATTATGTACCTCTCTTGGGAGAATTGAGAAAATAGTCATTCAAACCATTTTCTGTGTTCTGTGGTTCAGATGAGGAATCTGGTTAAGTGCCAGGTAGCACTTACCTGGGACTGGGGGCACGTGGGTAAATATGGCAGATTTGGTTCCTTGGAACTGGCTGCCTTTCCATGAAAGGCAATAATTAAGTAGCAACAGTAGAGTGGTGAGTTTTATCATGGAAGCGGGACATGGGAGCAAGGAGGATGTAATGTGTTATGGAGGTCACGGAATTCCTTCCTCAGCAAGATCTATTTAACTTGGTCTTGGGGTTATGGAATTCCTTCCTAAGATCTGTCTAAGGATGTATCCTTATGAGGGGACTGAGACTCCTTTAGAGGTTGTTCAGAAATATTAGACCTGTTCTTTTTTCTAATTCCAATATAGTTAACACAGTGTTACATTAGTTTCAGGGGTACAGTGTAGTGATTCAACAATTCTGTATATTACTCAGTGCTCATCATGTGAGTGTGCTCTTAATCCCCTTCACCTATTTCGCCCATCCCCCTGTCCGCTTCCCCTCTGGTAGCCATCTGTTTGTTCTCTGTAGTTAAGAGTCTGTTTTTTGGTTTGTCTCTTTTTTTCCTTTGTTCATTTGTTTTGTTTCTTAAATTCCACACATGATTGAAATCATATAGTACTTGTGTTTCTCTTACTTGCATTTTGCTTAGCATTATACTCTCTAGCTCCATCCATGTGGTTGTAAATGGCAAGATTTTGTTCTTCTTTATGGCTGAATAATATTCCATTATATAGATACACCACTTTTTTTTTTTTTTTTTTTAAATGAGTAGGCTCCATGCCCAATGTGGGGCTTGAACTGGTAACCTTGAGATTAAGAATCTCATGCTCTTCTGACTGAGCCAGCCAGGTGCCCCTATACCACATCTTCTTTATCCATTCATTTATCCATGGGCACTTGGGCTGCTTCCATAATGGCCATTGATATAGCTGCTGTAAATATAGGGGTGCATGTATCCCTTTGACTTAATGTTTTTGTATTTTTTGGGTAACTAGTAGTGCGATTACTGGATCATAGGGTAGTTCTATTTTTAATTTTTTGAGGAATCTCTGTATTGTTTTCCATAGTGGCTGCACCAGCTTGCATTCCTACCAACAGTGCAAGAGGGTTCTTTTTTTCCCATACTCTTGTCAACACTTGTTATTTCTTGTGTTGTTGATCTTAGCCATTCTGACAGGTGTGAGGTAATATCTCAATTGTAGTTTTGCTTTGTATTTCCCTGACAATCAGTGATGTTGAGCATCTTTTCATGTTTCTGTTGGCCATCTGGATATCTTCTTGGAGAAATGTCTGTCATATGCCCATTTTTTAATTGGATTATTTGTTTTTTGGGTGTTGAGTTTTGTAAGTTTTGTTTTTTTTTTGTATTTTGGATACTAACCCTTTAGTAGCTAAGTCAACTGCAGACATCTTCTGCCATTCAGTAGGTTGTCTTTTAGTTTTGTTGATTGTTTCCTTTGCTCTGCAGAAGCTTTTTATCTTGAGGTAGTTCCAGTAGTTTATTTTTGCTTTTGTTTCCCTTGCCTCAGGAGACATATCTAAAAGGAAGTTGTTATGGCCCATGTCAAAGAGGTTACTGCCTGTGCTGTCTTTTAGGATTTTTATGGTTTCAGGTCTCACATTTGGGTCTTTAATCCATTTTGAATTTATTTTTGTGTTTGGTATAAGAAAGTGGTCCAGTTTCATTCTTTTGCACGTTGCTCTCCAGTTTTACCAACACCATTTGTTGAAGAGACTTTTTCTCGTTGCATATTCTTGCCTCCTTTGTCAAAGATTAATTCACTATATAATCATGGGTTTATTTCTGGGCTTTCTATTCTGTTCCATTGATCTATATGTCTGTTTTTGTGCCAGTGCCATAGTGTTTTGATTACTACAGCTTTGTAGTATAACTTGAAATCTGGAATTGTGATACCTCCAGCTTTGTTTTTCTTTCACGATTGCTTTGAGGGGCACCTGAGGGGCGCCTAAGTGGCACAGTTGGTTGAGTGTCCGATTCTTGGTTTTGGTTCTGGTTGTGGTCTCAGGTTCCTGAGATCGAGCCCCGCGTTGGGCTCCATGCTCACTGCAGTCTTCTTGGGATTCTCTCTCTCTCTGCCCTCCCCCTTCCCCCAAATAAATGAATAAATCTTAAAAAAAAAAATTGCTTTGACTATTTGGAGTTTTTTTTCCGGTTTGTTTCCATACAAATTTTAGGATTCTTTGTTCTAGTTCTGTGAAAAATGCTATTGGTATTTTGATAGGGTATTAGAACTGTTCTTTAGTCATGGAGTGAAAAGGTATAGATGTTGAAATCCAAACTAGTTTCAGAGGTTCTTATGTTGTCTTGGGTAAGATCATCTTTTTAAAAAATACTGAAAATAGAACAGTTTAGATTTATTACTGAGAGGGTTGTATACATTTAATAGGAACATAATAAATTTGTTTAAGTAATGTACATTTTTATCAGTGAAGGAATATATCCAGAATAAACTTGTTGTTTCAAATAAATCATTAAAAAAGTCTGTTTTTGGTGGCAGTTGTCTTAATATCATTTAATAAGATAAACCGTAAGTTATACACTCTAGTGAGTTATAATAGCTGAATAAAAGGAAGTTTGTTGTTTATGTATGTACTCATTAGGTCTTTTTACTTCAAATTTATTTTATTTTTTCCAGTTTGGCATTGGATTATTTTGCCAGCTTATCTGTTGCTAACTTAGGAGACTAAATGTAGAACATTTTTGGTGGTGGCCAATGACCAGGGGACTTAAAAAATTAAAACTTCTCCTGGCAGATTCTGCTCTGTGATTTTTTTCCCCCCAAAAGTCTTTCTTTATTTTTTGCCTGATCTCTCTTCCAGTGTATGGATCAACCTTTAATCACCATTTGGTAGTTTTGATTGCCTTCTCTAGATAGAAGGGTTAGTTTATTTGTTCATGGTTTCCAAACCACTTTATATACCTTCCTTGGAAAGTCCACTAGCTAAACCATTGAATCACTGTGAATTCTTGTCACTTTGTATGATTTCCAGGTCTGTTTCTTAACCACGTTAGTGTTGGTTTTGAAAACTAAATTTGGCATTTGGGGAAAGTCTTAAGACACTTTAAACAACCATTAGCTTCCTTGAAGATAGCATTGGTGTCCGATTCATCCTTCCATCTCTTCAGTGTACCTAGCAGAGTGTCTTGCACATGAGAGACATTTATATGTATCTGTTAAAGAAAGATTGAATGGTTGAGAGCCTCCAGTGTCTGATACAGGTTATGTGTGACCCTTAATAATTATCATATCAGGTCCCTGGCTGCCGATTGGATTTTATTGTGGCTGAGTTTGGCAATGCACTTACTGGTGTTTAGACTGTATGCTTTAGGAAAGTGGACACCCTGTCTGGTTAGTTTGGTTATTCCCCATTCTATCCCTGGCACTTAGCATTGTGCCAGGCACATAGTAAGTGTTCCATACATATTTATCAAATGAATGAATGAATTCCGTGAAGCATCATGGAATTCGTGATCATCACGGAATCCCACCTGTCTGTTGGTCATCAGGCTTTCCAATAGTGAGAGCTGAAACTGGAACCTGAAAAAAATAATGGAAAAGGGTTAAATACTTCATGGATTTTAAATTACTTGACATAGGTGTAGGTATAGGTATTAATTTTGAGAATCAGGATTCTTCTTTTCAGCACATGCTTAGCAACTGCCAGCAATTGTTTTCTAGTCCTCTCTCTCAAATTTAAGATGCTATTTTACCCTTGAGGGTTAGTGTATTTTGTAGTTGTTAGTTTATTATGGTAGATTTCTTGATACAATTATATTTAAAGTGTGACTTTCTAACCTCCAGAAGACAAGAACTTTACAGTTGAGATGGTACTTTTGGAACCTCAAAGAAAGATATAGTTCGGAGGTAGATTTGGAGTTCTGCTAACCACATTCACTTGACCTGTTATACACTGATTTGGTATTATTTTACAAATCTGTCTCACCAGTGGATTTTCTGGTGTAAGCTGGGAGGAATCTTGGGGGCTGTTGGATTGGATCAGGAAATGTTCAGGAGATGATGACTTGCATTGGTAGGAGCTTGTTTCCAAACCTTTGTCCTTGGCATCGTTTTTGTCTGCAAGGCCAGTGCATGTTTTTGAAAGCTGACTCTTGAATAGGTGCTATAGGCTTGCATTTTTGTTTATGCTATGAGCATCTGCCCTGTTGTCATGCACATCATTTATTTGCTCTGTAGTTTTGGAAATGACACGCTTTCAAAGTGACCATGCCTTCCTTGCTGTTAAAGAATGGCCATATGGCTGAGTGGCAGTCAAGACCCTTATGGCTGGTAGAAACCAAGTAGAAAACTCAGTCTGAAGGACCAAATTATGTTGCATCTGGTCTGAGGAGGAGATGTGTTGCCAGGGCCTGAGTGTTTTCATAACTGTTTGTGATCAGGAAATTTGGAGCTCTGATTTCTGCATTAGCCCTACGTCTCCCCCTTGGCACCTTCATTTAGTGACTGGATCATTCAAAGCTGAGGCTCAAGGGCCAGCATTTCTTTAATAATCATAAAATGGGCTGATGTGGCCACCTTAACTCACTCTGCTGAACTGGGCATGATTAAAGTCTCAAGGCCGTATTAATATGGATTTTCTGTTTCTATGCATAGCAGTATATTGTCTCAAGTGTTTTCCAGTTGGCCATTTTTTTGAAAACAGAAGACGGAACATTTTGCTGATGAATCCCCGCTCCCCCTCCCCCCAGCACGAATGTTCTGTTTTTGTTCTGTTTTGTTTTGTTTTTGCTTGAGAATAGCACTGGACAAATGCAAACATTCCAGTTTGTGTGGCCTCTAGCCTGTCGTCATGTCAATCTTGTTACTTAGGTAAATAGTGTGCAGTTTTTTGTTTTGTTTTTTTTTTTTTGCAGAATCAGCAGCCACTGTGCTTCAAGCACTTTTTGTTTCAGTCACATTATTGACCGGTAACACTATTAATGAGACAATAATTGGGAAATCGGAGTCATTGTTCTCATAAAACATGATCCCGTAGTGGAAGCAGCCAGGCAGAGGCTTTGCATATGCAGACTGCAAGGGAGGAAAGGATGAGTAGCCAGTGTGCCCAGCTTTTAAATTCATCAGACCCCTGCTGCTTAAATTGCCCCAGCTGTTAATGCTGGAACCATTACAGTAATGGACTCAGCAAATGAAGGAGAACGAAGACACGCACGCTTTATTACCAGAGGGGCAATTTTCTCTTCATCTGTAATAGCAGCGGTGCCTCATATTGATCAGACCATCAAGATACTAATCCTCTGTAAAATTACTTGTTATAACTGAAAATGTGTTAATCCAAATCAGTCTGTGTCCTGACTGTCTACTTACTATTGAATACAGACTATTAGATGGTTTATTTTTCATGATTTAAAGCCTTTGCCCTGAAAATGGTTGGCGTTTCCCTCGCAACACTGAGTGCTTAATCTTAGCTATAGCCCAGGGTTGTCTTTTTGTTTTAAACAGAACATCACCCACTTAATTAAGGAGTGAGTGTCTGTCTTGCTGTCTGAGTTATGCTGGTGTTTTATGTTCCTCTGGATTTATTAAGCATCTTGTTTTACATTCAGTCTGTGGTTTGTGCTGTAAATAAAAATAGGCCTATCTTGCACATATTAGAAATTTGCAGGTAGCAAATGTCAATAAGTACCAGGGATGTAAGGTTCTTTGATTTATATTTCAGGCATCACATTGTGCTTTGTCGATTGAACCCATAGGCAGGATGCATCCTGGTGTCTTCTGTGTAGCAGATGTGTTTTTGCATCGTTGTCTGAGAAAGTTTATGGTTATTTCTGCATCCTTGGTTCAGTAGATTGCTTTTTAGACAATGAGGCAGATCTACTCCCCCTCCTTGTGTTTTGTGAAATGACTACAGCTAGGAATTATTATAAGAAGACCTGTTAAAAACTGAGTTCTGTCGTCCTTAATATTTAGGATTATAGGAATTACTCCCTAAAATTTCCATTTTTTTTCCATTATAGTTTCTGCCTACATTAGATGTTTATCTGTATACAGACTCAGATGCCCTCTTGGTAATATTTTTATTTATTCTCCTGTACTGTCATTGCTCAGAGCGTTTGTATGGCATTCTCTGTAGCATTCATTCAGAAATATTTAATTAGTACTCTTTGTGTGACAGGAATTTTGTTAGAGGCTGGAGATTCAAGGATGAATAAGATACAGTTTTTGCCTTTGAGGACCTCGGCTCAGTAGGTCCGTAGGCATATGAATAGCAAATGGTGAAATCTGCCTGTGAATGTTAGTTCCTGGGAGCGGATACCAGTTATGGGTGTAATAGTAAAATCAGCCTCATCGATTTTTCTTGAGGTGTTACCAAAAGCAGAACTGTGCAGTGTAATCACGCTTAAGACTTTGCATCTGAATGATTCCTAGCTGTTGGGAAGAAATCTCTTCTCACTGGAGACTTGTTTACTGGCCCCTGGAGACTGTCAAAGGAAGGATTTCCAAAAACGTTTTGATCAGTGACCACATTTTTGGTTAGGTATAGTTTCCCATGGAGACTACTTTATTTAAAGGGGATAGTGCTTATTCGATTGTTTATGTTCTGACATTTATATTATAAATCAGTCTTGTTGCTTTAGAGTATAGTTTATCAGGAGAGACGGTAGCCTGTTGTGGTTAAGAGTGTGGATTTTGGACCCAGTCTGCCTTGTTTTTCCCCTAGCTTCCCAATACTTATTAGCGGAGCGATCCTGGAGTCACCTCATCTCCTTCAGCCTCAACTTCATCTGTAAAATGGGAATAATAATAATTGTGAGGATTAAATGATTTAGTATACGTATTTAGAATAGTGTTGGGTGTATATAAGTGTTTTATAACTATTAGCTGTTGTTACTACCAGAGGTGTGACTTAGGTAATAAAATTATTTTTTAACATGTGGCTAATGAAAGATAGCTTTGTAAATGTATGACCACAATATGTGTAGCATATAAGATAGTTAAGCATTTCTTATTTAAAATATTACTTTTTTCCTGGTAAATGATAGTTTGTTATATTAGAAAAATTAGAAAATACAGAAAAATACGAAGAAGGGGAAAAAAAAGCCTAGAATTTTCCAGAGATAACCACTGTATTTGTATATGGGTGTATTTGTTAAAGTACTGTATTATTATTGTGCCTATTATATGTATAATACTGTGAGCCCAGTTTTATCTAAAATATATGATGCATATTTAGATAAGGTATTTTAAACAAAGCTGTACAGTATTTTATCATATGGATTTTTATTATCTAGTATTTCATCTTACGGATTTTTTTTTCCTGCTATTATAAATTATCTTTCAGTGACACAAATCTTTGTGTGAACCTCTGGTATTTTCCACAGGATAAATTAAAAGAAGGCAAATTGTCAAGTTAACATTTGTAAAGAGATTTGGTTTGCATTGTCAAATTGCCACTCAGAGAGGGAATGCCAGTTTCTACTAAATAAGCAATGCCTAAGAATATATATTTGTTACCTTCTCTCCAACACTGGGAATTATCATAAAGTAAAAATATTTGACAATTTGGAGATGAAGTAGGAGCTCATTGTAGAGTTATTGTATTTTCTTTTTTTTTCTAATTTGTATTTTCTTAATTACTAAGTATATGGTTGAATTCCCTCGCACTGTGTTTATTGGCCAAAAATATATTTCCTTTGTGATTTGTTTGTTTATATAGCCTTTGTTCATTTTGCTAATGTGTGTTTATCTTTTCTTATTGACTTGTAAGAACACTTCATAGATTAGGGATATTATTTGTTAATCAAGTGATGGAAATATTTTTCCTAGTTTATTGCCTGCCTTTTACTTTTGAATTTTTGTTATTCAAAAGTTTTTCAACCTAAATATCAGATGAGTCACTTGTATGTCCTAGTTATTTTGTGTTTAAAATTTTTCATGTCATTCTTGTAGTGCATTGAGAATTTAGTTGGTGTGTAAAATGGAGTAGATGTCTAACTTTTTCCTTCCAATGGTTAATGAGTTTACCCCCTGCATTAATTGACTAATTTGAATGCCAGAATACCCAGATCTGCTTTTTTTGTTTGTTTTTATTTTGTTTTATTGTTTCATTTGTTTTGTCTGTTGTTCTTGATACACCATTTTAAGTACCAGAGTTTTAGGATGCCTTCCAATTTCTGGCAGTACAGGACCCCCATGACTGTTCCGTATTTTTTTTTTTTAAGATTTTTTATTTATTTATTTGAGAGAGAGAGAGAGAGCACACATGAGAAGGGGGAGGGTCAGAGGGAGAAGCAGACTCCCTGCTGAGCAGGGAGTCAATCCTGGGACTCCAGGATCATGACCTGAGCCGAAGGCAGTCGCTTAACCAACTGAGCCACCCAGGCGCCCGACTATCCCATATTTTTGGAAGGTCCTTGGCTCTTCTTTTGTATGGAGAAGACAACAGTTTTTCCAGATAAACTTATCTGGATCTCCCAGGGTCTCCCAGGTACATCAGGGTCTTTTCAGGGTCTCCCAGGTACATCAGCCCTTTAATATTATAATTGTTATTACATTAAATTTATAACTTAATTTGGGAAGCACTGAAATAATTATGGTAAAAAAGTTTTCTCATTCAGCAGTGTTACTTGTCTTTTCATTTATTTAAGCTCTCTTTTATGTTCCCAGAATGTTATACAATTTTATTCAATTAAGTACTTTTTATTACTTCTTGGGTTTATTACTGGATATTTTACATTTTTTATTACTATTTTTGGTTATTGCAAATGGGTTATTTTTAAATTATACTTTTAAAGTGGCATATGAGAAACTTATTTTGTGTGCTGTTGTTGTAGTTGGTCACAAGATAGAATGATATTTTTTGGTTTGATTTTCTTGGGTTTTCTAGGTATATACTAGGTAGATAATTTAATATCTGCAGATAATATATCTGCAAATATAATTTGGTCTTTCCCCCTTCAGTAGTTCAGTACTCTCCTTTTTTTTTTCTTGTGTTATTACATTGTCTAAAATGTTACATTTTCTAAATGTATTACATTGTCTAAAATATTACATTGTCTAAAACCTCTAAACAGAGGCAATAGAAGATAGTCATGCCTTTACTAGTTGTGTTTTAGGATTCTAGTGGTAAGTATAATGATCGTTGTTGGCAATAATCTTTGATTTTTAGTTTACTTTTTTACTAGGGACTGAGGTTGAATTCCTGTTGAATATATTTTTGACATTTATTTAGATGGTAAATGTCTTTACTTTTACTGATAGAATATAACCTATTAATATAGTTTCTAATATTGGTTCCTTGGCATAAATGCTACTTGGTCACATTATATTGGCTTTAACATACTGCTGAGTTCAGCCTTTTAGTATTTCAATTAGGAAAGCAAGATGGGTCTATAGCAGTGATTATCGATTAAGGATGCTGGATGGTAGTACCCCCTAGGGGGATATATCAGAATCTTAAGTGAGGCATATTTAATATATATGTTATGGTCATAATTCAGACTACAGTTAGTAAAATTTAATAAAGCTCTTTTGGGTGATGAGGATAAGCTAATGGTAGAGGGAAGATATTTACCTGTTAATATATTGGGGAACTTTCCTTTTTGTGCTTTCTTTTGTCAAGTTTTGGTATCATAGATAAACCTGTGTCATAAAATGAATTGTACCATTTTCCTCTTTCTGTGCTCTGGAGCCTTTTAAAAAGCATCAGAATTATTTTTCCCTTGGATGTTTGAACTAAATTACTTGTAAAACTCTTCATGTGATATTGGGAAAGGTAATTTTGGGATAACTGTTCCAATATCTTTTCTAGGTATTGGTCTTACATATAGTTTTTTTTCCTTTTGAGTAAATTTTGGTCATTATGTTTTCTCAGAAATTGAAGCTTCATAGTTATTGGCATGGCACTGAACATAACATTCTCTGGCTTATAAGGTAGAGTTGTGCAGTTTTAGAATTAAAAAATTGCATATTCATCTTTTATATCACCTATAAAATTTTAACTTTCTGTATTCATGTACTCTCTTCAAAACTTGATTATATTTGGTTGTCGATTTTTTGAAAACTGTCTCTTGAATTTGTTACGCTAATTCACTAACTTTTACCTCAATATTTTTTTCTTCCTTCTGCTTTGCTTAAACTACTTTTTATTTTACTAAATGCTTGAGATAAATACTTGGTTCATTTATTTCCTTTTTCTTTAAATATGGGAAGCATTTCAAAATCCTAAAAATTTTTTTTCTGTGTTCCCTTAGCAATTTGTACATGTTTTTGTAGCACTTATCACTCAGTATTTCTCCCCCTTCCTTAGTTCTACAGATTATATTTTATCTTTTTACTGTGGTGCAGGCAGAGTCTTGAGCACAACTCTAAAAATACTATGTAGATAAATATGATTTAAAATATAAAACTTTTAGGATTCTTATCCACTACTTTACTAATAACTCCACTTACCAATAGAGTATCAAGTTTTTTTTGGAGGAGAAACTATTAAAAATACACACATACGCATATTCTCTGAAATATCTAGCACAGAACTTTGTTGACAGATATACAATAAATATTTATTGATTGAATGCTTTCTGAGACTTAATTTTCAAATGCTCATTACTAAGAGAGCCTTAAGTATACTAAGACCTAGGAGTCCTTCACCTACCCATAGAATTTCTAGTTTACTAGGATAAAAAAAAGCTTCTAGTTTACTTGGGGTGCCCTAGACAGCCACATCACCACATGGTGAAATGAATGTGCATTGCATGAGGATGTAAACCTTTTGGTTCAATCACATTTCCTCTGCAGAAGAATGCTGGAAACATACTCTTTTCTCCAAATAAAGGCTGGAAAGCTAGTGTAATTTATATAAATTGATAGCAAATTATAAAGTTGATAGAAATTCTTTTCCATTTTTACAAGACTTAGATCAGTTTTTTTTTTTTCTAAATTCTTATTTGGAGGAAAAACAAATATATGATTATCTCTTCCCTTTCAGTTATAGTTAATTATAATTTCATTGCTTCTCTTGCACTGAGATTTATTTTTATTTTTAACTTATTTTGTTTATTGCTATGGGGGGGTGATATTGTATCATTGTCTCTTACTTAAGATTGCCCGTGTTTTTGGGGAAGTGAATGCCATCTGATAAGTAAATCCTAGATTAACAGGTTGATTTTAAATTGCTAAATGCCATACAAATGCAGAGTGATTGATAGATTTTTGTGTAGTTATGAACTATTTTCTTTTAGAATAATATTCATTGAAGGACTTCATGTAACCCCTGACATTTCAGTGTTGTGGTTTCTAGTAGAGCATGCGGGACTCCTCCCATGTCCTCCACCCCCATATTTTGGCAGTTCATTGCAGCTGGAAAAAGTGGACATAACTTTTTGAAAATAAAGATACCCTTTAGGCTCTTTTTAAAGATTCCTGTTTGACTTTGTATCTCAGATAATTGATGGTAAGTTCTGTTTGGTTGTTTTTAAGCCCAAACTATGGGGATTTACAAAACAAGTTTCATCTCAGAGAAATGAAAACTAATGTGATGATATTCTATTAGATCCACCAATCCCTGAGGAACTGCCTCGAGTTCTCCCTCTTTCATGAAGCTTTTGAGGATTATTTCTTTCATCCCTTTCCTTGCTGACCTCATTTCCCATGTCAGAATGTATGGTAACAACAATAAGTGTGCATATGCTATACTTACTGGTGTATGGTACCCTACATCTTGACATTTGGTCATTTTAAATATGGCATCCTATTATTGTTTATATCTGTTAGTGTTTTCTGTAATTCTCTTTTCCCTAGAGAGATTATAAGCTCCCTCAGGCCAAGAACCACGTTATAAATTTATCTTATGTATCTAGCAAGGTGCTAAAGATACGGTTGGCTCTCACCATTTCTTGTGAAATGTTAAGTGTATATAGACTGGAAGGTTTTCTTTTTTCACACTTTATAGAGTGTTTATTTATCCCTCAACACTCTATTTGTTCTCCATCAGCAATAGAAAATAATTTGTTTAGAAATGTTTTGCTTAAAACCATGTGATAAAAAAATCTCAGGAAACTGTATTTGTGGACCATAGGAAAATCTTAGATTTTGGTGGCCCTGCCTATCACTGTGTTTTTTAAGAGTTGTATCTGAATCACCCATGTGTCCGGATTCATTTTACCATTTCATCTACTGCTCTTCCTCCTGTTTTTATTTAAGACTATAAAGTTACTTTAGTGTAACTGCTGCTGTCACCTTTGCCCTTAGCTAATCAAATAGTTTACCTTGAGGGAAGCATTTATCTCCCACTTTCATTATTATTATTTTTGTAGCTGTAAAGATATATATTTTATGTCTGCAGAAGGCTGTAACAGTGAAACGAGGTATTGATCTGCTGTATTTAGCAATTTCTTTCCACCTTGCCATCAATAGCGTGTCAGCATCTGT
The DNA here is from genome assembly GCF_003265705.2 of Callorhinus ursinus. Lineage (NCBI taxonomy): Eukaryota > Metazoa > Chordata > Mammalia > Carnivora > Otariidae > Callorhinus > Callorhinus ursinus. The sequence goes on along the minus strand of NW_027397118.1, from coordinate 2,408,703 downwards.
CTGTACCGTGGTTGACCTCACAAATAGCTCTTTATGCTCCCATTGGATTCAAATGATATAGTATGCTGAAAACTAAATCAATGAATGATTATAAAGTTTTTAGTATTATTTCATGACCTGGAGGCAACTGGTACTCCTTGCACTGAACAGCTCAGTGTACAATGAATATGGTAAAATGAGTGTCTGGCTTTTGTTCAGCTGAGAGAAGGAAAGCAGGGCACCTCCTTGGGTTAGCTCATACTTCTAAGCTGATGATCTCAAAGCAGCACTTAGGCACTTCACTGAAGCATCTTGCCTTATGGAATCAGACATAGAGACGAGGAGTCCCTCCATCGAGCTTTATTCTCCACCCTCTACCACCATGAGCATGTAGCAATGTTTCTAAAATTATTTGAACAAAAGGCTAGAGCCTTTTGGTTTCATTTACAAAAAAAAAAAGGTAAAATTAGATGCTGTGTTGTCGTATCACTGAGGGCCCAGTAAAAAGTCTAATGTTACAAGGAGGGAGAAGAACCTTTGCTCGGTCTAATGGGACTGTCTGCAACAGCTACCAGGATACAGTTGTTGAGGCCACATCCTCGATCCCAACTCCCACTGTGGAAATTCTGCTCATCTCCCCTGATCTGTGGAACAGTTGAAATAGCAGGAGTCACTGATTCGACTGAAATCAAATTTGGACTGAATTAAGCAACTTTTTAAAAATTCTTTATATATGTGGGTGAATCATTTAAGTAGTAAAATTTGGGCTATATGGAAAGGTGGGAGGAGGTGATAGTGAATGGGGAAAGTGGAGCATCGTAGCTGTCCTCCTGATCTCTTGAGGGTATGAAGCAGGTGTATTTCTCTCCAAGAAAACACCATTCTGGTGCATTCCCATTGTGCATCAACCCAAGAGAAAGTTTGACAAGGAGTATGGAGGAATTCATGCATCAATGCATTCCTCAGACATTTATTGAGTATCTACTATGTCCCGGGTTGGAGAGATTGGATATGAAGGCTACCTCTTTGTTTTGAATGTTCATGAAAAACTGTCCTGCTCAGCTTCATCTAACTCAGAATGAATGTGCCTGTGTGCCTTGTCTTATTCCTACCAACTGCCATTCTCTAGCCCCCCTCCCCAGGCCTCCCCAGGCTCCAGATATTTTGAAGAGGGGCAATGAAGGGTGGGTTTTATGACCACAGGTTGATGTCCAGCCAGCTTCTCCGTCTCTTTGTCATCTGCATGAAAGGATGAAGTGGGGACCCCCTCATGCAAAGTCACAGAGCAGGAAGACCCAAGGAGGGAATTTAGCCTAGTTCTTGGAATCTGAGGTTGACATAACAGATTGAGGACCCACACTCTCTTTCCTACAGTATAGGTCTTACTGATATTTTAATAATTTGAGCATTGGACTTAACCATGTGAAGTTTTTCTTGAGATCTGCCTCTCCTAAATTCTTGGTTTATTTTTGTTACTCCTTATGCATCTGTGACTAATTGATCAGCTAATCTGTTTTTGAAGGCATTTAGATTTTTGTTCTGTATTATCCTGTAGGAATATGAGTGCCATTAGTGGACTCTAGGGGTGTCTAAAGGAGTACTTTCTTTTATTTGCCCTGAATCTGTTCACATTAAGCTTTGAGGTTTGCAACTCAGGTCTAAAATAAAAGGATTTGGGGAAGAAGTTCCTATCTCTGAATTCAGTCTTTGTGATTTTGTGCACCAAATATGCCTGAATATGAGGTAAGGAATTTTCCTCCTAAAATAATCCCCCAGGAAAGAGAAGTCATTTCTTATCAAGTCTCTTATGTTGCAGAATGCTCACTTAGTTACTTTATTTTGAACAATATTATTCAAGTAGTTGTCCCAATAGTATGTGAATAAGCACTTGTGGCTTGTGATATTTCTCTTGATCAGAACTACGTATAGTAATCTGGGTTTATACACCATAATTTCTGGTTTTGCTTGAGAATGGAAGATTGATAGGTGCTCATACATTACTTAAAATAACTTGTGTTTGGTTTTCTGAATCTCTGTGTTAGAAACTAACTGTGTTCTTGTTGCTACAGCATAGGGCAATTGGTTGACCTCAGTCTGTACAGGCTTTAATGATGGGGTGTTTTAGCTTTGTTCCCTATAGTTGGTAGGTTATCTCCTCTCCCCAGGCTTATTTAAGGCAGGGCGGGTGATAGTGATCAGGGCTTAAAGAGTGACATTAGTGCTGTAGTTGGTGTGGACCAACACCTTTATATAAGGTTCATTTTCAAGTTCATTCCATTAAAAGCTGTCTCTGATGAGGGCCACTTATGGCTCTATTTGTGGATAGAAATCCTGTTGTTGGTGAAAAGGGTATAAGAAGACCTGTCCAACTTAATTCTTAATCCTAGCCAGTCACTTTTAGTGACAATCACAGGGCTTCTAAATAAGATGAGACATTTCTTTTTATTCAATAAAGATGAAATCTCTGTTAATATATATTAATACACACACCTGAGTGGGATCATGTAATTCCATTACATAAAAAACAAGATTTCAAACTTAGAATTGTGGATGTATTTGTGTCATATGTGAAACTCTGAATAATTTGTGAGTGATATTTTCATAAAAAACATTTTAAAATATGTTGATAAATTACTGAGTACTTAAAATTATACTGCATTCAATAAAATTCTACATATATAATTGTATTCTTATGCTCTCATAGTGATATGGTAATGTTAAGATGAAATGAGTCCTTTTTAAGATTATTTTCTTTTGTACACGTTTGTGAACTTTTCTAGAAAACTGACACCAGAGTTCTGTGCCATGTTGAATTATATACTGTATTAGGAACTCCCTAAAGGAGAATGAGTCAATTTTGCATTTTCTTTCCTTTTTTAGGATCTGAGAATGTGTATATGTCTGAGGCTTTGTATGTTTCTAAAAGCATAGTATGCTTAAAACCATGGCTGAAGAGTTATGCTTAACTGTATACTTTGCATGCATTTGTGATTTGCAATAGGAAAAAAAGTCAACTCGCAGACAGCTTGAATGGCATGCTGTCAGTTGGAGCTTCATGAATTGGCAGTGGTCTCATTTAGGACCTTCAGATGTGTCTCTGCCTGGACAGAATGAGAACGTTTTGCATGTTCTGGAGGAGACAGCCACTCCTTGCTGCTTCACAATAGGCAGTGGTGCATGACAGTTGCCCTTCATCGCTGGCTTCTTGGAGCTTAACCTCTGACCCTCCACTTAGTCGCTGTGCAGCCGTTGGAGCAGGTTGGAGATAGTGGTGAATGACGGGCATTGGCCTGCAACGTGCTTGTCATTATTGGACTGTCAAAAGGAGCCTGCCATTGGTTTCCATCAAGGTTTGAAGCCTCTGTGCAGCAGTCCATATTACTTAACTTCCAAGGCTGTCAACAACATGATCAAATGTGCATAAAAAATCCAAGGGCTGAATATCTGTTCAATCAGGAGAGAGGAAGTTTTCCCTCTTCTTTTCTTTCTCTCTCTCTCTCTTCATTTTCCTTTTGGTTAAATATATTCAGATGGCTTCCACAGGGCCAAGAGGTTGAATCTGTTGCCACGGTGAAAAAAGTGAACTGTTGTCTCCTGTGGTCTGAGTTTCCGATAACACAATGCAGATCTGAGTGGCTCTGCTAGTTAAGCTCAGCCCTGTCTTGAATATTCTGTCAGCTTTCAGCCATTGGTTTAAGGGAGGAGATGCCAGCCCAGTGGTACCTGGGGTTATCTGACAGGATGAAGCGTTTACTCTGGTCTTTGTGCGTGATGCAAAGGGACGGAGAGGTCCGTTTATGTGATTTGTGAAGCACGAATTGAAATTTCAAATAAAGAATGAAGGGGGGGATATCGGTGGTAGGTGATGATTATCTCATTTAAGACATTTTTTTCTTCTTATGGTAAAGAAGTTGAAACACAGGGAGTTTAATTGGCTGGGACTAAGTCTTAGAGAGTCAGTCTCAGGCCGTACATTATTGGATATAGAAAATTATGGCAGTGAAAACCATCTCTTCTTAAAAATTTGAAACTCTGAATTAAAAATCATTCCAAAGTGGAGGAGGATGAGGGAAAGCCCAACAGTGTACTTAAAGTATATGAAAAGTTCTGGTGACTAAATTTGGTTTGCTTCTGGTGTTGTGTAGTAGATGGCAGGAGTCCAGAGACGTGAATTTTAGTTTTGCTTCTGCCATTTTCCAGCCGTGTCACCTTGGGTAAGTCCATGAACCCCGCAGTTTCTGTGTCTTCAGATGATGTTAGTACTAGGAATACTAAGATGATACTGAGGGAGAAAGGAGATCCTGCTCGAAAAGTACTCCAGGACCTCCACAGGTACTTCTTGATCTCTTTTTTGTCTTTTAGCAGGAAAGACTAAAGATTTATCAGAGTGCAGTCTTTGGCCAGATAAAATATTCTAGAACTCAAAGCAGTTGATCTTTGTGTTTCTACTCCACACCCCTCAGCCCCGCCCATTATCCTGATTTTAATTCAATTATACCCCATTTTAGTCAAGCACTCAAACCACAGATCTGAGTGGCCTGCCCGCCTTCTCTCTCCTTCCTTCTCTCCTAGTCACTCGTTCATTCGCTCACTCAACAAATATTTTTTGAGCCCTTATTATGTGCCAGGTACTGTGCTAAGTTGTGGAATCTAGCCATGAACTGGGCAGGCAGCACCTGTCTTCATGGAGCTCAAATGCTGTAGGGAGAGACAGAAAATAAATAAGGAAACAGGTTTCTACTTTTGGTGATTCTGAATGCTATGAAGAAAAATAAAGCAGAGTATGAGGGTGAGAGTCCTTTGGGTTGTCAGGGAAGAGCTCTCAGTGGAGGATTCTTTCCAGCAGACAGAACTGACTGAAGGAAGGAGAGAGAGAGAGTGCTGGGAAGATGTGGGGAGGGGCTTCCGGAAGAAGGAGGGCAGCCCTTCTCTCTCCTGCTTCTCATCTAGTTGGTCACCAAGTCCTGGCCTCTGTCCTAATGTCTTTCCTTCTTTCATCTCTTCATCTTCATGCCAGTCCTGTGTTCAGGCCTTAGGCTCTCACTCAGCCTGCTGTTTCTCTACCATCAAGTTCTTTCTTGCCATCTTGAAAGGTCTGAAGTAGCCATGTCACTCCACTGTTTAGAATTTCTCAGAGATTTGCTCCTGGCTGCATGTTAAAATTCAGACTCCTGGGCTTGCCAGATGGCATTCCTCTTGTTTCAGTCTCTTATGATCTGTGGCGCTGACTACCTGCCCCAACCCTCACCTCCGCCACCTCACACCTGATCCTCTCTCTGTGAGAAGGTGCCGCCTCCCTGGAGACGCCAGCCTTTGTGCCTTTACAGACACCCTTCTCTCCCCGATCCCTCTTTTCCCATCTCACCGGCCCCTAGGAAAGGAGAAAATGCAAGCATTTCCTCCAGTGCCACCTCCTCTGAGACTTCTCTGATTCCCCAGCCCTCAGTGTTTTATACACTTGTTACCTTTTACCTCACTGCACCCGTTTGTCTGTTTGCTTGACTAGTTGGTGAGCGCCTTGAAGACAGGACTGGGTTTCCATTCATCTGTTGTAGTTTTAGTACTTGGCCTGGTTTCCGGAAGAAAACGGACACTCAGTAAACTGTCACCTGTTGTGGAATAATCTGCAGAGATATTTAGAGACACATTTATCATGGAGTTTAACTATCATGAGAGTGGGCATAGGCCTTTGGAAGAGCTCGTCAGTCAAAGTATTCCATTATTTTTATTTACTTTAAAAAATATTTTTAAAGATTTTATTTATTTATTTGATAGAGTGCGAGCAGGGGGAAGGGCAGAGGGAGAGGGAGGATCTCAAACAGACTCCGTGCTGAGTGTGGAGCCCAATACGGGGCTCGATCTCACAACCCTGAGATCATGACCTGAGCCGGAATCAAGAGTCGGAGGCTTTAAGTGACTGAGCCATCCAGGTGCCCCTTAGTGGGACTTCTTCCCTTAGGCCCATCTTAAGTAACCAATGTAGTTGTAAAAGGAAAAGGAGGGTGGAACATGAACACATTAGAAAATAGAAACATTGTATCGACTTCCCAATAATTACAATAATGCCAGGATACAGTGTCTCCCAGCAAGTTAGTCTCGGATAAACTTATGTTGATGTTTCTTCTGCCAGGGAAGATAGTACTGGATTTAGTATTCCAGTTCAGTAAGTAAATTTTATAGTTTGTCTGTCAATCCATTCATATTTATATTTTCTAGATAATACTTTATGGAGTTATAATTTTTTACATTTTTTTTGTTATATTAGAAGCATCGTAGTGCCAAAGCACAGTAGACACCATCGTATGGATGTGGTAACTTATTTAACAATGCCCTGCTGTTGACCATTTAGCTGATTTTGTTTGTTTTCATTAGCACAAATCATGCCATGTTTAATAGTTTGTTCAGCCATCCTGAGTGCATTTTTTATTTATTTTTCTATAAATAAATTCCTAGAAAGAGAACAGTAAGGTCAAAAGATAGGACTATTTTTTAAGGCCCTTTGATGCACATTGCCTTATTACCTTTTCGAGAAGGTGTATAAATCTTTGTCAAGATAGGTTGTAGAAAGTATCTGGTTTTATAGTGTGTTTCTTAGATTACCTGCAAGTGAATTTGGGATCTCACTGAAGATTTTATTTTATTTATTGTTATTATTTTTTTAGAGGCGGGAGGTGCAGAGGGAGAGGAGAGAGAGAATCTTAAGCCTGACATTGGCCTCCGTCTCATGACCCTGAGATCATGACGTGAGCTGAAATCAGATGCTTAACCGACTAAGCCACCCAGGCGCCCAGACCCTGGGGATTTTAGGTGTACGGGTGATCTTGAGAAACTACTGGCTACCAAGAGGAGATGAAAGAAGACATTGAGGAATAAAATCTCCAGTGTTGCCCTGGAAATGGCAGAGTGGTATGGAGGCTCACACTTCTACTTGTGACCTGGGCCCTCCTTGGACTCTGCTGCAGGAGGGGGGTGGGCTGAGAAGAACTTGGCCCCTTTTTACATTTATACGTTTATACCTTTGGGTAAGATTTCTTTCAAATTAGTAGTTTAAAACTTGAAAAGTTTAAAAGATACTGATTAGCAGATCACTTAGTTCACTAGTGCTATTTTCAGACTTGTGATTCAGAATGGACCTTGTTTCTGCCTCTGCTGTTTTCTTGAAAAGTCAGTGTTCTCATTTCTTATTGCCTTTTTAAAAAAAGATTTGTTTATTTGAGAGAGAGAATGAGAGCACGAGCAGGGGGAGGGACAGAGAGACGGAGAGAGAGAATCCACGAGCAGACTCCCTGCTGAGCGCAGAGCCAGATGCACAGCTGGATCTCACGACCCTGAGATCATGACCTGAGCCAAAACCAAGAGTCCACTGCCTAACCCACTGAGCCACCCAGGCGCCGCTCATTGTTGCCTTCTTAAAGGAACTATCTTGCTAGCCTGAAGGAGGGAGGAGTGACCTCCTGAGTTAGGCATCTCTACTATCCCTGCTGCACTTTGCTGCTCTCCTGTTAACCTGCTTGGGGTCTGTGTGGTTAAGGCAGTGTGATGTCAAATCACTTTCCAGAGCCAGCTCCACTGTAGGAACTGTGAAATATCTGTTTTAGGCTAGGTGGAGGTTCAGGCACCTTAAGGGCAGCCACTTCTTATCTTGCTTTTATTAGTATTGGTGTCAACATGCTCTAAAATGCGATGACCTGCTCTCCTTTCTGATAAAAAGAAAATGACCTGCCTGGCATGGATGCAGAGAGAGGTGCCCGAGGCGGATTACATTGTCCCCTCTCATAATAACAGCAGGATAACACACACACACACACACACACACACACACACACACACACACACACAGACACACACAAGCACGCATGCACACACACACAAGCACACACAAAAGCACGCACACACACAAGCACACACACACACACGCACACACACATGCACCCACACGCGCGCACACAGACACAAGCATGCACGCACACAGGCCTGCAGATTTCTGTTTATCCACGGAAATGTTTGACATTTTTGGCTCCTGATGAAATGTGCTGGATTCAGAGGAAGGAATGAATGAGTAAGGAGAAAAAGGAGTCTAGCTTCTTAAGAGAGATTTGCAGACACGAAGGGACTTAACTCGCGACCCTGGAACAGCCTGTTGGCAGAGCCTTAAGACCCAAAACCCTAGAGGGAGCTCCTTTTACAGTCTGTGTTTTATTCTAACCTACATTTATTTAGAGCCAAGATCTTTAACATGGCTTGGCTGACTTCTCTACAGGTGAACTAAATATAGGGCTACCTGTAGAGTTTATAGTCTCTGAGGAGATGACAGTGTGGAAAATTAGAGAGATAATTACCCACTCCCTAGCAGAGCAGGATTTTCTTCTCAGTTAAATGTATTTACTTACATGCTTTTGAGGACAGAGTCTGAGAACTCTTGGAAAAAGTCATAGCTGTTCTGAGATGTTTGGTGTAATTTAAACCTTTTTTAAGATAATAATTGTGCGGTTTCACCTCTCATCTTGAAATATAAATTATATAGACATAACATGAAAAGAAAGTTATATGTGACACTTCAGGTACCTCAGAAAAAGATTTGGGTTTGTCTTGTGTCTGTCATAGCAGCGCTATTTGAGTCATTATAAAGCACATTATATAAGGATTTCCTCTTCAGTTTTTTAAAATTTTATTTTATTATGTTAGTCACCATACATTACATCATTAGTTTTTGATATAGTGTTCCATGATTCATTGTTTGAGTATTCCTCTTCAATTTAAAAAAACATTTTTTTTTTAAGATTTTATTTATTTGACAGACTAAGAGCACAAGCAGGGGGAGCAGCAGGCAGAGGGAGAGGGAGAAGCAGACTCCCTGCTGAGCACGGAGCCCGACTGGGGCCTCGATCCCAGGACCTGGAGATCATGACCTGAGCCGAGGGCAGACGCTTGACCGACTGAGCCACCCAGGCGCCCCTCCTCTACAATTTTAAATCGTAAAATGTAACCTCCTTTAGCCAGAATAAAAGAGTTTTATATTAATGGAAGACTGTTGGGCAAAAAGGTAGACCACCCTTAACAATAACTGTAATAAAACAACAAAAGCAATACTGAACCCCCATCATATAAGCATGTAGATTCTACAAATTGAAGCTCTTTTTGGAAATTTGTTTAACCCCATCCTTTGAATCAACTCATGACAAACCAGTTTTCAAAAAAGTGTACAGAATGGAAAAAAACATTTAAAAAGCATTTCTTGTTGTAGTGGTATTACTAGGTCAAATCTTAACAGGGAAATTCCTTGCCAGACCTCTCTCTCCTTCTCCTTAAGATGTGAAGTTTTGCACTTGTTAACATAATTTGCAAGTGGTAAAAAAAAGGCGGATAATACCACAACTTCAGTTTCTGGATTTCTGGTCTTTTATTTAGGCTTCTTATGAATGAGAGATTCAGTCTCTTATTTTTTAAAGGAAGTAATCTGTATTCCTAGCACTGTTCATCCTGTTCTGCAATGTTATGAATCCTAGGTACAAAATTTGAGAAGAATAGACATTCTGTGGTAGGGACTCTTTAATATTTCCAAAATGACAGTTCTCTTCTCCCAGAATAGAAGAGTGTAGTGTTCACTTGATTGCAAATCCCAAATGTCTACAACTCAGGTTGGGTGGCCAATATCAAGTTAGAGTGGATGTGCATTAAAGTATTTCATGCATTTGCTCAGTATTATGAGTTTGAAAAACCCTACTACATGTGACAATTCCCATTTATTTATTTATTTAGTTATTTAAAGGTTTTATTTATTTATTTGTCAGAGAGAGCGCAAGCAGGGCGAGCAACAGGCAGAGGTAGAAGCAGGCTCCCCACTGAGCAGGGCTCCATCCCAAGACCCTGGGATCAGGACCTGAGCTGAAGGCAGACGCTTAACAACTGAGCCACCCAGGTGCTCCCAACAATTCCCATTTAACAGTGGCTTAACCATGACTTTTCTCACATCATAGAAGGAAGAAGGAAGTTCTTCTGGAGCAGTGGCTTAATCATTATAATCACGGACACTGGCACTTTCTAGTTTGCTGCTCTGCTATCCTAACCAAGTGGACTTTTTGGCTGTTGGCTAGTGATCACAAGGTGGTTGTAATAGTGCCAAACATGGTGTCCTCATGTAGCTGTGTTCAAGGCAGGAAGAAGAGGATGGGAAGGCACAATTTTAGGATTGGTAAGAGAAATATGTGTTTGGTCATTTCTCATATATATTTGGTGTTCATCCCATATTCTCAGCTCACTGCTCCCCACATTCTTGGGATTTCCTAAGTGGTGAGCCTGATCAAGGTGTTTTTTGTAATGTTAATAAGATGACCTTTGCAAGGCACCTAAGGTGGGGCTGAGCATAAGGTTAGAGGGTTGGAACTTTCCCATTGTCGCGTCCTTCCCCCGCCCCCCCATTCAGAGAACTTCGTGTTGGGAAACACAAGAGGATTTGGGGCAAGTGGCGCACCTGGAGGGAGTGTGGAAGCTCCAAGCTCCTTTCTCTATACCTTGCCCTATGGGTTTCTCCCATCTGGCTGTTCCTGAGTTATATCCTTTTATAATAAGCCTGTAATCTAGTAGGTAAACCGTTTCTGGGTTCTCAGAGCCGCTCTAGCAAATTAATTGAACCTGAGGAGGAGGTCAGGGGGACCTCCGATTTATAGCCAGTTGGTCAGAAGTACAGGTAACAGCCTGGACTTGTGACAGGTGCCTGAAGCCCATGGTGGGTGTGGGAGCCTCCAATGACACCAGCAGTAATAACCTGGGCTTGTGATTGGCCTCTGAAGTGCGGGGGGTGGGGGGGGGGGGGCGCAGTCTTGTAGGACTGGACCCTTAACCTGTGGGCTCTGAAGTGCTCTCTAGGTAGACAGTATCAGAATTGAGATGAATTCTCAGGCACCCTGCTGGTGTCCGGAAAATTCCTTGGTGCTGTGTAGGATTCCCTTGTGCCAGTGGAGCTGGTATCAGAACCAAAAGAAGATAAGAGAGAGTTTTTATATTAGGACAGTCTTTCCCACAGGCCTTCTAGCAGACTTCTCATTATGTCCTCTTGGCCAAGTCTGGATTACCTGGCCATTCCTGGTTGCACGAAAGCCTGGGAATCCAGTATCTTGCAAAAGGGAATGAGATTTCTGTGTGTCATAGGCTGAATGTTTGTGTCCCCTCACATTTGTGTGTTGAGTCCTAATCCCCAGTGTGATGGTATTTGGAGGTGGGGTTTGGGGGAGGTAATTAGGGTTAGATGGGGTCATGAGGATGGGGCCCTCAAGATGGGGTTAGTGCCCTTAAGAGACATCAGAACGCTCATATGGTCTTTCTCTCTCTTTCCCTCTCTCCATCCTCACCCTCCCTCCCACCGTGGACACAGAGGTCCTTTGAGCATGCAGTGAGATGGGGCTGCCTCAGAATGAAACTTACCTTGTCAGTACCTTGATGGATTTCCCAGCATCCACAGCTCTGAGAAATAAGTTCGATTACACCATCCAGGCTGTGGTGTTTTTTTATGACAGTCTGCGCTAAGAAGCCTTATCTGGCTTCTGGCGCTCTTGATCCATTCCTTGGAATTGTGCTTGTTGCTGCCCTGTTCATAGGGATGGAGAAGAAAGAGGTGGTGAGCAGACAGCCAGTGGTTTCTGCCACATTCAGTTAATGCGTAATTGGAAAGGGGACTTTTATCTTTTGTTCCAGAATGGCCAAGGAATGTGGCCTTTGTTAACCATATAATACAACTTTTTGACACAAACACATATAAAATCAGGATTAGAACTTGGAATCATTCATGCAACACATTTAATTAACACTTCCAGCGTTCCAGGTTGGTGCTTAAAGCTGAGGATGTTGCACTGAATGAGATGGACAGTCCCTGAACTCACAGGGCTTATCGACAAGTTGGACAGAGAGATTAGGAAAGAGACGCTTGCCAAATAGTGGCATAAATGCTTCGAATGGGGGAACACACAGTTTGCTGTGCAGTGAGTGGACGTCCACTGACACTGATGTCGGGGGTCAGGGAAGGCCTCCTCCAGTCCTTTCCCATGTCCTGAAGCAGGACTCCGTTCATGCATTGACCACCCTCTTTTTGTGCAGGTATTCTCGAAAAATCAAGGCAAAGCCATGTGGAAGCTGGCAGTTTGGGAATTCCGCGTACCCCTTGGAGTGTAATTGAATGAGCAGCTCAGGAAGCAGCAGCGGTGTAAATAGCATCGTCTCCGAAGCCAGGCAGACAGAAGTTTCTGCCTCTAACTGGCAGTGTAAGAAACAGGTCTTTCCAGAGCCTCAGTCTCTGATATAAAATGGAGGGAAATAACTCATCTCCGTGTAGGCGCCATAGTAGAAATAGCCAGCACTGACGTGGCACATGCACTTTATCGCACTTGATGTACATGTTCCTCCTGTGAAATAAATCTTATTATTAGCTCCGTTTTAGGTGAAGGAAGTGGGGATAGAAAGGTTAAATAATGCACTTGCAGGTCTGCAGCTGGTGGAGCTGGGTTGGTACGCGGGCCATCTGGCTCCTGAGTCCGCTGTACAGGAGAATAAGTCGATTGGACTCCTCTGGACTCCTCTGCAGTGGCCTACCAGCTTAGGGTCCTTGAAACACTCTGCCATCAGTGAACAATTTCTGCCCGTACCCAAGTCAATATGGATTCTTTTCTCGAAATCTTAGGATCATCCACTCCATCCCCATCTATCTTTAGCCAGGACCGGTCTCTCAGCCCGGGAGCAGCTCTTCCATCCCGCCCCTCCTCATTCCTGCCGCCTCTGCAGATCATCTCAAAATACCTCCTTCCAGCCCAGTTGCCACAGCCTCCTCCCTGGTTTTCTCACTGCTCTCCTTCCCTTCACCCCCAGCCTCTGTTTGCGGAGCCCTCTTCTGCTTAGCTAACAACATGGTTTTTCTCATTATTGGACTGGTAGGAATTCGTGGTAGGTCTTAGTTCAATGTATTCCCATTGCCTGTAGGCTCAAGTCCAAGTGACATAGGTGTGTGGGTGTCCTTTTAGTCCCAGGCCACTGTCTAACTTACCCTTCTCCTCCCAGCTCTGCCTCGCCTTTCCTCCCCCTTCCAGGTCCCTCTGTTTACTACTTATTTCATCAGGGACACCCCCTTCAACTTTAACTTCAACTTCACTTCGTCCCTCCCACCCTCTGTCCTCCTCTGTCCCCCCAGTTCACCTGGGGGCAAGTCCAGCTCCTCCTTGAGATTTAGCTCTAAAGTTTCTGCCTCTGCAAATCCGTCCATCCATTGTGCCCATTCATCAGTTCACTTTATGCTTCATCGCTGCATTGGCGTACTTGGTCTGTCTTTCTGGTGGCGAGTCCCTGGAGTGTGGGAATCCTGTCTGCATCTGTTTCTGCGGAGCGCAGAGCAGTTTTGGAAGGCCTATTGTGATACGTATTTTTAATTTTGCAGGATGGACACATGTTACTGATTTCTGTGTGCAGGAGATTCATATGCGGGCGTGTGCGCACACATACACCCTCTCATACGTGTGTGTACGTTGGGTGCTTGTTGTTACCCAGCAGCAATTTGAGCCTTCATTTTGTTTTGCCTGCGTGGAGCCCTCTAGGGAAACATATATTGGTTCTCCCGGCTTGACGTTACGAGGAAAGAGTGTGTATTCAGTGATGTCTGTACAGTTTTGCATGTACTTTTTCCAACACATTAATAACATGCTAGAAATCATCACATTATATAGATTATAATAGGAAATAACAACTATCACCTTTATTCCTCCCCAGCTTCCCCACTTAGAGATGACCACTCTTTTTTTAAAATAATACAATTCATTTTTTTTAGAAGCTTATTCACAGGGTTGTGGGGCCATCACCACTGAAATTTAATTTTAGAACACTTTCATCTCTAAAAAAACCCCCTTACACTCATTAGCTGTCACTGCCCATTCACTCCTATAAACCAACACTCCCAGCCCTAAGCAACTGCAAATCTACTTTCTTTGTTTATAGATTTGCCTATTAGAGGCATTTTATATAAATGGAATCATTTAATAAGTAGCCTTTTGTAACTGGCTTCTTTTACTTAGCATGACCTATATGTTTCAGGGTTCATCCATTTTGTATAAGTACTTTTCTTTTTATGGCTGAATAATATTCCATTGTGTGGATGTACCACAGTTTGTTTATCCATCATTCGTCACTTGATGGACATGTGGGTTGTTTCTACTTTGTGGCTATTGTGGATGATGCTGCTATAAACATTTGTGAACAAGTGTTTTTATAGAGATATATTTTCATTTCTCTTGGCCATATGCATAGGAGTGGAATTGGTGAGTCATGTGGTAACTGTATGTTTGTTTATTTATTTATTTAAGAGAGAGTGGGGAAGGGGAGAGGGAGAGAGAGAATCCCAAGCAGATTCCCCACTGAGCGTGGAGTCAGATGCAGGGCTTGATCTCACGACCTTGAGATCATGACCTGAGCCAAACCAAGAGTCGGATGCCACCGAGATCATGACTGAGACACCCAGGTGCCCCTGTATGTTTAACTTTTTGAGGAACTGCTAGAGTGTTTACCAGGGCAGCTGTACTATATATTACATCCCTGCTAGTGATGTGAAAAGGGTTCCAGTTTCTTCACATTCTTGCCAACACTTGTTCTTATCCATCTTTTTACTGCTCTCATTTAATTCTCATAGTTCAATGAGCGCTTAGCCAAAGAAAAATATTCTGACTCTTATTTTATGGATGAAAACTTCAAGTTGACAGACAGATGGATGAGATGCCTAGTATGTGTGTGAATAGAGGGGGAGAAGAGGCACGGATAGTTCAAAACAATAGATCATCCAAAAATAATTAAAAAGTTTTTCAATCAATTATTTAGAGCTATGTCAGGGATTATATTTCCCATCCCCACCTTTTTGTTCAATCAGTGTGATTGTGCTTTTCTTGCCTACATTTTTTTTTAATTGAGTTATAATTCACATAACATGAAATTAACCATTTTATGAGATGACAGCTCTTGCTCATGGGTATTTCTAGTAGTTAAATATAAAAATATTTAATCTTTAAAATCTTTAAAAATATTTGCATATGTTTAAAAATTCTTTTTTTTGTTTATAAAAAAAGCAGAGGGAGAAATACAAATTTGCTCTCGAGAGAGCCATTGTAGATATACAGAATGAACAAGAATATAAGGACCATAAGGCAAACCAAAAGTCACTTGTTTTGAAGTAATTAAGATAATTGGGTTGCCTTTCTTCCATCCTTCAGATACAGTCTTTTCAAAATTAGAAAGATCTGCCTGCCTTGTATTCTGACATGAATATTTAGCAGTGTCATCTCTAACCCTAGGATCACATGGTAAATGTTAACAAGAAACACCAGAACTTGTGTTTTTCCTGTCTTATTGTTTTTCTACAGGAATGGTGACAGCTAGAATGGCTTTATGACATTGTGCCTACAAAACCGAATGTTACATGTGTAGCTCCCTGGGTAGGTGTAGAGTGTATTTTTTTAAGAGCTGGACATACTGACTGGATGTCATCAGTTACATCTGTTTTGTAATCCTGAAGAATTTTACGTATCCTTTGACAAGAATTGCAAATAAGGATTTTACAATAAATTCTATTTGCATGTTAGGTTTCTGTGAAGTAAATGGAATATATTCTGAAAATATGAAACTTCTCATGTACACACAGGTGGGAGAAGTGCTTTATATAATATTTTCAGGGTTTTTGTGCTTATCTCTACTCATTGTGCTACAATTTTATTTTTTGGTGAGGAAACATGCACGTTTCACTTTAGGTTTTTTTCCTCATTCTGTTTCAATTCTCCATCTCCTACTGCTTGTTTTCAAATAGAGACGTGGTTTCTGTCCACTTCAGAGAATGATGAGGGCCACTGAAAATGTTATCTGTGGCTCAGCTGACAGTTTTTACTGCTTATCTGGTGGTTACCAGGTCTGTCACTTTTTCAGTGTGTTTTAGAGTCCCCGTGTCTCCCAAGACTCTTTTCCTCCTTCCCCTGCCCACCTCACCCTGAACAAAATTGCCCTGTATATTCTAGTTATAAAATGATTAATACATATACATTCATCCATATGGTACTGAAAGGTTTCCAGAAGAAAGCAAAAGTCATTCTTAATCTTGCTTCCCAGACAAACAGAACCACCGTGAAGATTTTGGCCTGTGACGGGGCTTAGTCAACTATGGCCTGTGGGCCAAATCGGGCCTGCCATCTGTTTTCAAAGGGCCCGTGACCTAAGAGTGGTATTTACATTTTTGAATAGTTGAAACAAAATCTAAAGGAGAATAATATTTTGTGATATGTGAAAATAATATGAAATCTAAACTTGAGTTTCCATAAAGGAGGTCATTGGAACACTGTCATACTCATTCCCCTCCATATTGCACACACCCTCTTTCATGCTAAGATGGCGGAGATGAGGAGCTGTGCCAAACCAATGGCCTCCAAATCTTGAGGTAGTTACTCTCTGGCCCTTTACAGAAAAAAATTTGCTGATACCCGGTCTGTAACCTTCAAGACTTTTTCCCTGTGCATTTATTTGAAGATGTTGTGTGTGTATTTTTTTTAAACAATGGAGTCATCCTGTGCGCTTTTGTAATCCACCCTTTTTATGGAGTATCATGTTTACCAGTAACTTCTGTTAAGTTCTTTCTGTTTGGAGGTGCCCAGGTGTTTCAGTCAGTTAAGCATCTGCCTTTTGGCTCAGGTCAAGATCGTGGGGTCCTGGGATTGAGCCCCGCGTCGGGCTCCCTGCTCATCCGGGAGTCTGCTTCTCCCTCTCCCTCTGCCCCTCCCCCCACTCTTGCGTGTGTGCTGTCTCTCAAAAAATAAAATCTTTTTTTAAAAAGTTCTTTTTGTTTTTTTTTCCACTGAATTGAAATGAGAACCATTACTTTTTTTTTTATTTAAAGATTTTATTTACTTATTTAATTAACACAGAGAGAGAGACACAGCGAGAGAGAGAACACAAGCAGGGGGAGTGGGAGAGGGAGAAGCAGGCTTCCCGCCGAGCAGGGAACCCGATGCAGGGCTCCATCCCAGGACCCCGGGATCATGACCTGAGCCGAAGGCAGTCGCTTAACCAACTGAGCCACCCAGGCGCCCCAGAACCCTACTTTTCTTATGTTTGCGTTAAATAAACCCATTAGATGTTACCTAGGAATAGTGGTGATAATAGTGATAACTGAATCACTTGAATTGATTTTAATTGTTTAAAGAATGAAAGAGATTTTTTTTTTTTTTTTCTGCCTGACTCATGAGATAGGTAGTGGTGAAGCTACCCAAGAAGGTCATGAGGAGCCAGGATCTTGTTACATCCTCTGTCTGTCATTCTCAGCATATAATTTCCCTGAAAGGTGGTGAATAGACTCTCATTGCTGTGTGACAAATTACCACAGAACTTCAGGACTTGAAACAACAAATATTATCTTACATCTTCTGTGGGTCATCAGTCCAGATACAGCTTATAGCCGGTGCCTCTGGCTCTGTCAGGTTCTCTCATAAGGCTGCACTCAAGATGCTGGCTGGGCCTGCGGTTATTTTAAGACTTGAGTAGAGTAGGAGGGAATCTGTTTTCAAGCTCACTCTTGTGGCCCTTGGCTGGAGGCTGTTGGCTGGAAGAGACATCAGTTCCCTACTACAGGGGCCTCTCCATCGGGCAGTTTCCAGCGTGGCAGTTAGCTCCCCACATATTGTTTCTGAGTGAGAGAGAAGCAGACAGGAAGTTACAGTCTTTTTGTAACCTAATCTTAGCAGTAATATTCCATTACTTCTGTAGTATTCTGTTTGTTAGAAGTGAGTCACTAGGCCCAGCCTATGCTCAAGAGGAAGAATTTCATGAGGTTCTGAATACCAGGAAACAGGGATTATTGGGGTCTCTCCTAGGGGCTGCTTACATCAGTCAGCGTCAAGTTTCATTTAAAGCTGGTGGATAGGGGCACCTGGGTGGCTCCGTCAGTTAAGCGTCTGCCTTCGGCTCAGGTCATGATCCCAGGGTCCTGGGATCCAGCCCCATGTTGGGCTCCTTGCTCAGTGGGGTGTCTACTTCGCCCTCTCCTTCTGCCCCTGCTTGTGCTCTCTCGTGTGCTCTCTCTCTGTGTCAAATAAATTAAATCTTAAAAAAAAAAATGTAGTGGATAGACCCTCAGGCATTGGTCTTGAGGTCCTTGCAGGAAGGGGAGGGTAGAAAGGCTTTTTTTTTTTTTTAAAGGAAAACAACAGTAGACTTGCATTCGTATTTCATCAAGTAGAATTGTGCCACATGACTACCCCAGCTGCAAGGAAGTTTGGGAAAGCAAGCTTTTTGGGTGGGCCCCTTGTGGCCCAGGTCATTATCAGGATTTTGTGGGCAGGAATAATTGTCAGAATAGACACTGGGTGGGCAACAGAGGGTATCTACTATACCCACCATTTCAGGTTTTGTAAGGGTTCAGTGTGGTAACAACCCCATGCTTGTCTGGTTTATAATAATGCACTCGAACAGTAGCTGTGCTTATTGCTATTACTTATAAGTTATATAAAGTAGCTTTGGAAGTTAGCTTGTTGATACAACAGGTTCTCTTGCATTGATACTGAAAGAAGTAGCACAGAAAGAAAAAAGAAAATAGACATTTATCGAGTACCTGGTATGTGCCAGGCATTTTATTAATATGCTGATTTAATCCTCATAATAAACCTGTGAGGTAACGTGGTGCCTGGGTGGCTCAGTCGGTTAAGCGTCTGCCTTCAGCTCAGGTCATGATCCCAAGGTCCTGGGATCGAGCCCCCGCATTGGGCTCTTTGCTCAGTGGGGAGTCTGCTTCTCCTTCTCCCACTCCCCCTGCTTGTGTTCCTGCTCTCGCTGTCTCTCTCTCTCTGTCAAATAAATAAATAAATAAATAAAATCTTTAAAAAAAATAAAAAACCTGTGAGGTAGGTTTATTTGCCCCATTTTACAGATGAGGAAACCAAGGCCCCATATTGTTGAAGGAGCACATCCCACTGGTATGCTTTGAATGGGTTATAGACTGTGTTGATCTCTAGTTTAGCTCTTAGCTCCTGGAGTGGGTGACTGAGGATTGGGACAGCTGGATCCTCTGGGCCCTATCAGCTGCAGCCCCAGCAGCCTCTTCTAGTTACTCCACGGTGCCTTGCAAATATCATTTTTTACATGCTTCATGATGTGGAACAGGTTTGAAAGTATTGCTCTTTCAGCGAGTACGTAGCTGAGCTGGAATTTGAACCCAGGTATGTGTAGGTCCAGAAGCCTTCCTTCTTTCCATGACTGGGCCCTTCCCTATCCCTATAGGTAGTGAATCTTAGTTAGGCTGAAATAGGAGTTAAAATCCAGCTTCATTGAATACATAAAGTATTGTATTTCTTTTTTCCTTACATGCCTCTTTTGATACATCTCTCTCTCTTATATTTCTTCCTCCCTTGTTTTTAATATATATATTATATATATATCAGATGCTTATATATAATATATATATTAGATGCTTATATATTTATATATATTATGTATATATATAACAGATGCTTAAAAGGGGTTTAAAAAGAGATTAAGATCTAAGATTATAAAGTTATTTAAGGTAACATTATTTGCTATTTCGCTGTTGTCTGAATGGAAACTTACTTGGCCACTAGGTGTCTCCTTTTGGTTCTGTCCGTTCTATGTCACACTCTTAGAAGGAGCCTAAAAGGGATAGAAGGAAAATTAGATAACACAGGATTAAAAAGTGAGTGGGACCTAGACTCTGATGATTCCAGCTGCCTTTTTGGTCTTTTATTCTGTACTTCTGTTCCTCCTTGCTCATGGGCTGATATTGAAGTTGTAGATCAATTCTCTGGAAACTTAGATGAGTCTTTGATACCTCCTACTCATTCATAAAAGTATGGTGAAGTGGGCAGAAAGAACTGTGCTCTAGATCTAGACACACTAGGTAGTAAAATAATCCTAACGTGTTTGCTGAGTATGTTAGGGACAATTTTTTTTAAAGATATTATTTATTTATTTATTTGACAGAGAGAGAGAGGGCACAAGTAGGCAGAGCGGCAGGCAGAGGGAAAGGGAGAAGCAGGCTCTCTGCTGAGCAGGGAGCCTGATTCAGGGCTCGATCCCAGGACCCTGGGATCATGTCCTGAGCCAAAGGCAGCCGCTTAACTGACTGAGCCACCCAGGTGCCCCTTAGGGACAATTTTAATAACAATTTATTCTCATGGGAATAATTGTGCCTAGGAGGCAAATAATGATTGTATTATTAATATAAATTTCCCTGTTCTTTAATAGAGTAATACTGGCTGTTACCTACCTGTGTTATCTCCTGTATTTCTCGCAGGAGCCCTACATCTTGCCATTCTTACCCTGATTTTAGAGATGAAGAAATTGAGGCTTAGAGATTGGTTAATTTGGCCTCAAGTTTAATAGAGCTTGTTTGCTTTCAGATTTTGTCCCCTCCATTTGGAAGTTGTTAATTAATTATAGTAGTGGGGAGAGTTCTATTTAATTCAATAAAATTTTAAAGTTCCCAAGAAATAATTCAGCCAGAAGCGCTTCTGGAACCGTGGTTTGGTTGTGAGCACACAACTCCCGTTTTCTGCAACTTGTCTTGTAGAAGTGAACAGTGTGCTCTGGATGTGGGCTCCCTTCAGGAAGGCTACAGGCTCTTTGCAGAATTACAAATTGTGTACACTCAGGGATCACTTCCTTTCACTTGCCTACAAATGCAGCACCCATTATCATAGAAACAGCAGGGCATTTGACAGCTCAGGTTCAGACCCGGTGCTTCATAGAATGGAACATTCTTCTTATTCAATTAGGGGCACACTAAAAAGATGGAAATGCAGCTCGGCCTAGGGTTTTCTGAGACTGCTGGCTGATGTGTTCTCTTTCACCTGAATTTCGATTCTGCATTAATTTCCGGATTTCGCCAGCTGTCTTAAAAAAAACATCAGCTCCTGCTAGGTTTTCTTTAGTCTCGAATAATTTAATTGTGCTTAGTATCTCTCCGGTTGACTCCCCAGTTGTGGTGGTGATTTCTGCAGACCACAGGAAAATGTATAACAAATGTGAGATGAGAGAACGTTGTCAGGCAGGTAGCATTTTCTCTGGGAAGTTGGAGCCGGGAATGGGAGCGGTCCCCAGTGCTAACAGGCACACCCCCAAGATTTGCCTCCAACACTGTCACTTCTCTCTCTTTGTTCCCCTCCCTGACTCACTTTCTGCCAGGGATTTGTGACATATTTCGTAGCAGATCAAATGAGCCCCTGACACCTGATTGCCGAGTGCTTCTTGTTTACAGTTGCTTTCCAAGGACACCTAGACAAGATGGAAGGCTTAACGCGCAGTAATTAAATTTGCATCTGCTCTGTGACAGGACTCAAAGGAGTTTCTTCCCCTCCACATATGAATCTCATTGTAGAGCTCCTACTGTCTTTGACCATGCAACATCTAAAAAGGCAAGATGTGGACAGGTAAACAAACATCGATTCAGTCTACTGCCTGTCATTATAATGATGAATATTAAATAAGATCGCTGATCTTCCTTTCTTACTTGACTTCCTACTCTTCACCTACTTGTGTAGCCAGATTTATAACTGGTCTTAAATTTAAGAACTGTAGCTTGGAGGTGATTTTTTTTTTCTTTTTAATCTTTTTAAAGTAAAACAAACATTGCTGAACAATCTGGATTGTTTTAACACCCTTTGGATTGTACATTTCTCCCAAATGCTAATGAATAATTCAGTAAAGCCAAACACAATCTGCTGGTGGTATCCAGTGTTATTCACACTTGCTAATGAATAATTCCCTTTGGCTTTTATAGAGCAGCTCTAAGGAGTGACTTCTGAGACTCAGATGGGTTATTATTGGGCTATTTGTCAGTGTCCTTGGGGCATTGTGAGCCAAAGTCCAACTTGGCTATCCACTCCACATCCCCTCTCTGATTCTTCTGGGAAACATGCCGCTCTTTCTCTCAGCCTTTTAGCCCTCAAATGTCGCTGCGAGAGAGGCAGTGCTCTAACAGGATTCAGCTCCACTATAATTTCATTGAGTCACTTCCTTCACTGTTTCATTCAAATAAAGAAGTGTTTATTGAGCACCTTATGAGGTGCAGACTACCGAGCATGGTGGCATTGTGTATGTACCAAGGTAAAGAGGGATTTTATGTGATAAGTCCTTAAGGAGAATGTGGGGCATTGTAGAAGAGGCATGGAGTCCCGGAGGAAGATGCTCAGGGTCTTTTTGTCAAAATGATCAGTTACCATTTTCTTATTATGTCCTCAGCTATGCGTTTCAGTGCATATTTGCTATTGATGGTGTTGTAGGGGGGTTATGTTGCTTTGGATAAGCCTAAAAATGGATTAATCTTGGAACTGCTTACAGGGTAAGCCCTATTGCATGATTCCGGAGACAGCTGGGTAAGTCTTGTTCATTTCTGCTGCACTGGAATCAGGAATGTGGTATGACCTGGTTTTACTAGCCTGGAGAGTCTAAGGATGGTGAATGTGGATTTATGCCTGTGTGGTCGCGATCAGACTGCATACTGTAGAACTGTGAAATCAGTGAGGCACATCTAGCTGTCGTGAGATTGGCCCTGGCATCCTGTGTCTACTTTAGCTTTTTCTGTTCAACTCCTGGTATTCCCCTCTTCTTTCTGAGCACACTGGAAGATTATAACTAGCAGCTTTCTTATAGTGAGGTGTGATCCTGCCATTCCTTCAGACCAATGAAAGGTAAGAGAAGGTGGCAGATGTCATTTTCTGGTCAAGACATTTAAGAGCTGATGTGACACTCGCAGGCATGCATTTTTTCTGCCACAGTGACCTTGGGGGCTCTGTGCTCTAGACCGTGGAGTCTGCATTAGGCTGGGTCCATGAATGACTGTGTGGAGTAGAGCCCAGCCTCTTCCCCATTGACCCATATTGGACACAGAACTTGAGCAATATGAACCTTTGTTGCATCAAGCCCCTGAGATTTGGGACTCTATTCACAATGTAGCCTAGACTCTTTTTTTCACTTAACCCAGAGGGATTAGTGCAGGGAGAGATGTGTGTACGTGTGCCTGTATATTTGTGTTATCAGGGCCTGGTATTCCGCAAGGTTTCAGCCAGCTTTGTGGAATGTAGTTTCAGTTGGGAATTGAAGGGTAGATGTAATTTAGGGACAGAGAAAGTTTACCTCATCAATGACCAAGGAATCTGTGGGAGAAATTACTTTGGTATAAACAGAGTCATGGAAATAAGAGAATAATTAGTAGGAAGAACCAGAGTTGAGGCTATAGTAATTCGTGTAATTCAAAATTAATGAATTTTAAATTGTGTCTAGCATGTTTAATTAGTAAGATTATAAACCTGTAATTTTTCTCTTTGCTTATAATTTATACCAGAGACTGTCCCTCGAGCGAAGAAAGGTTTTTACATTTTTAATAAATCATAGAGACAAGAAGAAGGAGGATATTTGGTAGGGGCTACATGTGGCCTACAAAGCCTAACGTATTTAATATATATATATAGTCTTTTATAGGCAATGTTTGCTGACCCCTGGTTTAAAATCTCCATACACTGTTATCAAAAAGTATCACATTCACTAAAACGTGAGCTTCTCAAGAATCAGAAGTCAAGGGTTTTATTAGTGTTGTGTGTCTTTCTGCCTAGCATGGTGCATGGCAGCACTGCGCAAGCTCAGAACAAGTTATTTGATTAAATTTCGCACAGAACACGGGAGATAAGACATTTTAGAGGGTGAGAACTGGTAAGCAATTATGGAAAGCCATAGGTTTGAAGAAATAGAAGTTTTCCTCCTCTGTTCTCTTGGCTGTGACAGTTTTGGATTTTTCTTTTTTAAACCTAATGTGTATGGACATTTATTTCATTTTATACTCATTTTCAAATAAGTGTCATATCTTGAAAGGTTTTAAAGATACTGACTTATCCTCTGGCATCACAGTATTGTTAGACTCTTGTAAATCTGTTCATTGTCAGTGTTTTCTCTCCCCCCACCATCCCCAGTTCTCTTTCTCCCTCCCTCCCTCGTTTCCTTCCTTCCTCTCTTTCTTTCTCTTTCTCTCCCTTCTTCCCTCCCTCCTTCCTTTTCTTTTTTTTCTTCCTTCCTTCCTTCCTTCCTCTCTCTCTCTCTCTCTCTCTTTTTTTTTTTATAACTTTCATGCAAGTTTCTATAGGTTCACTCACTCATTCATTTGCTCACTCATAGACCCATACCCACGGGAAATGAAGGCATGTCCACGCAAAAGCTTTTACACAAATGCTTGTAGCAGCGTTATTCATTATAGCCCAAAATAAAAATAACCCCAAATGTCCATCAACTGATGGATGGATAAACAAAATGTCGTATATCCCTGTGGTGAAATATTATTCTGTAATAAAAAGGCACGAAGTACTGGTATGTGCTGCGGCATTGATAAACCTTGAAAACATTTTGCTAAGTGAAAGCCAGATACAAAAACCCTATATATTGTGTGATTCCACTTATGTCTAGGGTCTATTATAGGCAAATCCATAGAGACAGAAGGCAGATTAGTGATTGCCTGGGGCAGGGAATGGGGCAAGGCAGGGGAATTGGGAGTGACTATTGGTGGGGGCGGGGGTTCTTTTTTAGGGTAATGGCGAAGTTCTAAACTTAGATTGTGGTGATTGTTGCAAAACTCCATGAATATACTAAAAACCGTTGGAGTGTATACTCTAAATGGATGAATTTTATGTTATGTGAATTATATCTCAATAAAGATATTAAAAATAATTATGCAGTAGATTGCTCATTTTTTGGTTATGCTGCTGATTATTGAAGTAACAGTTAGGATTTGAATCTCTTCTATTGTCCCTTGTTGAATTAAAGTTTTCTGGAAACAAAAATTGATTTATTTTCAAATCCCCTTTGCCCCAGCTATTTTAAATGAATTTATTCCACCTTATATACTGGCACATGTGCACGAATATTTACTGTGGTATTATTTGTAGTTGCAAAATGTAAGAATTTAAACATCCCTCACCAGGGACATGTTAAAATATTAAGGAAGGTGTAGCTGGTGAACCACTCTAGTCCCATTAAGAAGAGACAGTTCTATATGTTCCAATATGAAACAGTCTTCAAGATACTTAAAGCAAGACGCAGAATACTTTTTCCTATTTATATAAAATACTTGTATAGAGTATCTCTGGAAAGATTCAATAGTAGTTACCTTATTAGGAGGGAAAGTTTGGGTAGGTCAAGGAATAGGACAGTGACAGTCTTTTGCAGGGTTAGCTTTTTTTTATACACTTTTTTTTTTTTTTAAAGATTTTATGTATTTATTTGCCGGAGAGAGCGAGCACAAGCAGTGGGACCGGCAGGCAGAGGGAAAGGGAGAAGCGGGCTCCCCACTGAACAAGGAGCCCGACGCGGGACTCAGTCCCAGGACCCTGGGATCTTGACCTGAGCCGAAGGCAGACGCCTAACCGACTGAGCCACCCAGGCGTCCCACACTTTTCTTTTCATAGCAGCATTATTCATAATAGTCAAAAAGTGGAACCAGTGCAAATGTCCATCAACTGATGAATGGGTAAACAGAGTATGGTATCTCCATATATGCATGGAAGTAGAATAGCTGGGTCAAAGGGGATCTGAATATAAGTTTTGTTTTGGGGAATTTTAAGTCAAGAAGGTAGTATTTGAGTATTACTAAAAATATTTTAGGGGCACCTGGGTGGCTCAGTAGGTTGAGCATCCGACTCTTGGTTTTGGCTCAGGTCATGATCTCAGGGTCATGAGATTGAGATCGAGTCCTGTATTGGGCTCGGCGTTCAACAGGGAGTCTGCCTGAAGATTCTCGCCCTCTGCCCCTCCCCCCCAAAATAAATAAATCCTAAAAAAAATCGTTTTAAAAGTTGATTCCTATCTATAGCTGAGCAACCAGTTTTGCATGTTTGTGCATACCCCTTTTTAATGCACGTGGAATAATTTGTTTGAAGATTCTCCCCCTCTCAAGTCCCTCCCCCGCCCAACCACTAATGATGGAGCAATTATGTGGTTCCACAGTAATTTTAACACCATCTTCTAACCCAGCTGTGTGGCAGCAGTCTGTCTTCAGGGCAGGAATGTGGCTTGCAAGGGACAGTATCACACTGCCCACAATTATTTTAATGTCTCCTGTGAAATGATAAATGAAGTTTATAGTTATAATAAAAGTAAACCCATTTCCCCCAAGGTATAAAGAGTTTGCAAGTAAAATTCATGTCCGTCAGATGTGCTTTTTTTTTTTAAGAATCCTGCATTGAGGGCTTAAAAAGAAAAAACAGGGATAGGTTTTCAATGTGGGCATTTATTCATCAAGCCCTATAAGGATGTGAAGTATGAAAATGTTATAGGATTTATGGTTGTATGAAAATGTTATGAGATTTATAGCTGCCCCTCTAGGAACTTACGGTTTTTGTTGTTGGTATAATTGAAAAAATTCTTCCAAGTTTGGCATCAGTGTGCATGCTTTATAACATTAACTTCATGTAATTTGCAAAATATCTGCTGGGATTTTTCATGGTCCTAGGAGGTCCTGTAATTTGGCTGTAACTCCTGCTTATTATTATTTGGTGCCACTTTGGTTTGAGTCTTTCTTAATTACTGTAAATCCTCCAGCCTATGCCCAGTTACTGGGTAAGACCGCAACCTTGAGAGGTGAGCATCTCCTGTTCACAGTATTTGACACAGTGCCCATTATGGTGATTTAAATGTTGCAAATGCTTTGCAAAAGAGCTCATTGGGCTAAGTCTCCCCATTTTCTCAGCTGGGAAGCGTGGGGCTGTAGAAGCAGCTCCCCTTCTCCCTACATCTGTAGCTTTCTGCTATCCCAAGAAGCTAGGACTTCCAGGCTGTCTTACCAGCTGCAGGAGATCCGGCTGCTGTGTTGTCATTTAAAAGAGTCTCCACTTTCGTGGTGTTCCCGCTGCTCACTACCTACTGACCCCCAGCCAGTGCTGCTGCTCCTGCTGTCCTTCCACCATTTGTGTGACAGGGCACCTTGCTTTGTGCAATTTTGTCTTTAATTTTTATATCTTCTGTGCATCGTTAGTGAAGTGGGTTTGGAAATGTCTCTGACTTAAAGAAACCCTCCTGTGAATCCTCTCCTAATCCCTTTCTCAGGGAGGTCCTACATGGGAATTTTATAAGTTGAGGTAGATGTTGATGATGATAATAATGGTGATGAAGAAGTGATATGTCACTTAATATGGACTGTTTGTACTGTTTATTTTTTTTTAAAGATTTTATTTATAAGAGAGAGAGTGTGCCTGGTGGGGGTGGGGTTGGGGGGGGAGGATTGAAGGAGGGGGAGAAGCAGGCTCCCCGCTGAGCAGGGAGCCCAATGCGGGGCTCGATCCCAGGACCCCGGGATCATGACCTGAGCCGGGATCATGATCTGAGCCGAAGGCAGACGCTTAGCCGTCTGAGCCACCCAGGCGCCCCCATTTGTACTGTCTAACCTGTAAGGAACCATACTGCTTTTTTCAGTCAAACTGTCCCGAAGTACAGCTGAACCATGGCGAGGCCCAGAGAGTTGGTTCGCTTCTTCAAGATTACTCAGCTGTTTAATTTAGCGCTGAATCTGCATGTTAGAATTTCAGGCCTGGAGCATTTTCTGTAAACTAAACTGACTTGCAGGCTCAAAGATACCTTGAACTTCAGGGGGTGTCGAGAAATTACTGGTGAGTCAGGACAAACAGCACTCCATTAAAATACCTCAACAGTGAAATACTTTGGGGAAAAAACAATAATGCTCAGGTATTTAAAATTGTATTTCCCTTCATTATAATCAAAGGAAGTTAACATCTTGTAAAATATTTCTGATTGTCTTTAAATGGTCTTCTAGGTACTTCGGCAACTTACCGACAGCATGACAATATTGCTGATAGTGATCTTCCTCTTTATAGTATTGTTCGGTTAGACTGACAAGGAGCTTGTGCTAGAACAACTGTGCAAACCCATTCTGATGGCTGTGGGCAAACCAGAGGCCACGTCTTTCCTAGGTGAAAGGGCTGACCCGTTACCATGGCTAGTTGGCGTGTACAACATGTGTTAGAAGAAGTAATTATTTTTAGCCGACTGACTATGACCAAGATTAATAGCTCTTGAAAGAGCTATAATGAAAGACTGCCCCAACTGGCTTCTCCATTATTCTTTATTTATCCTGCTCTCATCCCTGTCACCTTTGGGCATCAGCCAAATGTCATTTATGTAAGATTTGCCCCTTGGATGTGAGAGGCTCCTCTTTCTTAATGATGGGAGGTGATTGGGCTGCAGGGCTGAGGAACTTGGACAGTTGACACGACGCAGAGGAGAGTCCCTGCAGGTCTGTGGGAGTCACAGGAACAGGGCACTCACTCCCTAGGGAGGAAGAACATGAGAGTATTCGGCTGTCTGGTGCAGATCATTGAGGTATACTTGAGGGGTTGTAGGGAGAAGTTCAAGGACTCCACTGTCAAGTCTGTAGATTTCAGTGACTTTTCTCTTTGCAGCATTTGCAAGTTTCCTATTCCGAAGAGGATCTTTTTTTTTTTTTTTTTTGACTGAAATCATCAACCATTTCTAGTTTCATAAAACATGGAAATCTCCATGTGGCAGAGACTTCGAATAAACTCCCAAATCCCTTTTGCCTCCTCCTGTCATGGGTTTTCCAGTGCGGCTAGCTACACAGAATCCAGGCTGTGTTTCCCAGTGTCCTCTGCAGCTTCGGTGTGGCCAGGTGACTAACAAGAGCCTGTATCCTGTGGTAGTTTCTGGGATGTTCCTTTAAGAGAAAGGTGGTGTATGCCCTTTGCCCTTTTCTTCTTAGGCCCTGCCTTTTACCTTGCTGCCGAGAATGTTCAGGGCAGCATTGGATCTTGAGAGCCAGGGCCAGTCCTTAGGGGTAGCAGATTGGGTTGGCTGGCAGGGGGCTCGAGTCTCTCCGGACAGTAGGAGAATCACCACACCAAGTCTGGCGGAGCCACTGTCCTCTTGGATTTTCTGTCGCTTGCAAGCCAAACCTAATCCTAGATAACACATGGTTTGTACTCGTTGTAGTAGAGGAAGATAAATCCCAAGCCCTCGGACTCTTGCTCTCCTTCTAAATAACAGTGTCCAAGTCGAAACCGTTCCCTCACTCTTCCTTCTTTCAGGCCTACAAGTTAAAGCAACCTAAAAAGATAATGCATTCATTTATTTAAGAACTAAAGACATGAGAGATATAGGAAAGATACATGAGAGCTAAATTAGCCAGAGGGCTGGACCAGGAGATCACTCATTTAGTGAGATGTTTACCGGGACTGGTCTTAGTGGCCCTCGGAAAGACTGAGGTCAGGGAGCCCTCACCCCTCGTCAGTGTTGGTGACAGCAGCAGCTTCTTTTCTCAGCTTAGCAGAGGGCCTTGGGGATTCAGCCTCATCTGCTTTCATAAGGACCCGGGGAGCTTTTGAAAATTTCAGGTTTCAAATGTCAGGTCTATTGAGTGCTTTCAGTTCCCTTGTACGATAGCACTGTTTCTATTTTGCCTGACTCATTGGTTTTAGGCCACAATGTTTGCATGTGGCTGTCCTTTCTCTCATACGATCCACATTAGATAAAATATACTGTATTAGATACAGCGGATTGCAAATTATTATTAGCACAAGCCTTTTAAAAGTGAGGCGGAGACGTGTAATTATTTTTCATGACTTTGAAAACTTTGGAAAGAGAAAAGCAGCTCTTTGGTTCACTGTTACATTAGCATTTGTAAAGTGAACCGAGAGAGGTTTTCTGTGCAGTGTTTTTCCTTGCTGTTTCTTGCCTTTTAATTTGGAGAATAGCAGGACCTTGTCTTTTGTTCGCACACGGAAAAGTCCATTCAGCTGGAAAACAGAACAGTGTGCTCTTTGTGTACTCAGAGCCTTTGAATGCTTTTGGTCACACACTAGTTGCTGTTTAACTACAATAAAATTGTGACCAAAGGAGATAAACATTTAAAGGATAAATGACAGGGCTGTTAATCCAAAAGCAAGTTTTGTAGCATTGTTATTTTTAGCTAATAGGTATATAGCCAAGAGTCATGGGGATGACTTTTAAGTATGAAACTGGTGAAATCGTTTCCAACCA
The DNA here is from genome assembly GCF_003265705.2 of Callorhinus ursinus. NCBI lineage: Eukaryota > Metazoa > Chordata > Mammalia > Carnivora > Otariidae > Callorhinus > Callorhinus ursinus. Next base: position 2,378,664 of record NW_027397118.1, on the reverse strand, counting down.
GTAAAAAGAAATGTCACTGGATATTTTTAATGGCTGATCATTTTGCGTTTTTTAAAAAGCCACTTGAACGTGTCTAAACAGTCTTTAGAAACTTCTAGGAATTTACCTGATGTATTTGCTAAGCTTGGCTTTGGCGCGTGCGTGCGCGTGCAGATATACACATATATGTATATATATAGATACGTATATGCTTCTATATTCATATTTATTTTATATAATGCCAAGTGTATTATATAAGAAAAGAGCCTTCAGGGCTTTTAAAAGTCTGTGAATTCAGAACTTGATCTGTCTTCATGCCTATAAAGCATTATAATTTGCCTGCCCCTTTGTGGAGGAAAAGCATTTTTGAGAATTTCCATTCCCTCTAGGAATGCAAAGGATAAACCTCTGTTTCTGCCCCAGCTAAAATCTGGGTCTTTGGCATATGACCCTTTGAGAAGAGCTGAATTCGGTTGTGGTGCAGGTACTCAGGTATTGGAGAGCTGTTTAATTTTGAGATATGAAATATACAGGGTTCCTCTTGTGATCGCCTGTTTGGTCTTACCTTCTCTTCCTTTGGATTATTCATCCTTTTTCCAGGATACCTCAAAATAAATCCAAGTATATTTTACAAATGTCTTTTCCTTTTATGCATTCACATCTCATTATAGCAGGAATCTTCAACTTTGCCCACCTATAGGGGCCACATAGGGGAAGATGATTAATAAAAGCGGCAACTCTGTCTCAATTTAGGAGAGACAGCAGGGACGGGTGGTTCTGGTGGTGAGACTAGAGGTACATGCACTACCCAGAGGGGCCCGCTCTAACTGAGCTTCAGTCTGTGAACACGGGCCCAGTGTTCGCAGATACTCTGATTGTTTTTGAAGGAAGCTCAAAATGTGGATTTTTATTTGAAAGCTCTTTATTGTAAAGAGCTCTCTGTGAATTGAATTTTAAAACTTAGTTGGTCCAAATAAGCCACACTTACTTTCTCAGGCTGGAAGCAGCCTAGGCCTGCCCTTTGTGATCTCTATTATTTAGAGTGGTTATGTAACTAACCAGAGAAGAGATTTGAGGATTCCTCTTCAAGGAAGCTGACCAGCCCGAAGAAGAATATATAGGTTGACATTTGGGGATATCTAAAGAAAAGGCCAGGTTTCCATCATACCGCCCTACAGCAAGGCCCAGCAACTGACAACCTCTGTTTCTGCACACACGGCTTCCAATTCCATTTGTATGGCTTCATTTGAACTTACACCTGATAGGCAAGCGTCATCAAGTATGGAGGAATGCCTCCAAAAAATAAGACAATACAAAGCAAAACAAAACAAAAACAAAAACCAGAGGGAAGGGAATACAGAGAAATAATATGATGTGGAGAGTTAAAGACAAAACTTCAAAACAAATTATAATTAATATCCTTAGATGAGGAAAAATAGTACTTACATGAAACAGGAACAAGATGTTAATCAAAAGGAACATTCATATTGTTAATTCTCTTAGTTGTGATAATGTATCATGGTATTTTAAAAGAGAAGTTGTCTTTCTGTTTAGAGGTACATACCAAAGAATTACAATTGAAAGATGATGATGTCTGAGGTTTTGAAGCAATTCAGGAAAAAAAAGGTAGGGTCGGAGAATAGATGAGTTAAGATGAGTAAAATGTTGATAATTGTTGAAGTTGTGTAGTGAGTACATGAGGGCTTATTATACAGTTCTCTGTACTTTTATGTGTTTAAAATTTTCCATAGCAAAATATTTTTTAAAGGAACATTTAGAGAGCAAAGAAGAACTCTCAGAAAATAAAACCATGATAGTAAAAATCAAAACTCCAATAGGATTAGAAACAAAGTAGAACTCAGAAAGTAGAACAAAAAGGATAAAGCAAGATATAAAAATAGAGGATCAGTCCCAGTGGTCCAGTATCCAACTCTAGGAGTTGTAGAATGAGATCCAATATATCAGAAGAGAAGAAATGATCAAAGAAATAATATAAGGTAATTTCCTTGGTCTAAAAGATACGAGTGACTTTTGAAATCAGAAGTGTCCATTGAGGGGCGCCTGGGTGGCTCAGTCATTAAGCATCTGCCTTCGGCTCAGGTCATGATGCCAGCGTCCTGGGATTGAGCCCCGCGTTGGGCTCCCTGCTCCGCGGGAAGCCTGCTTCTCCCTCTCCCCCTCCCCCTGCTTGTGTTCCTGCTCTCGCTGTGTCTCTCTCTGTGTGTCAAATAAAACAAATAAAATCTTTAAAAAAAAAAAAAAGAAGTGTCCATTGAGTGCCCAGCACATGGGATGAAAACTGACGCACCCAAGTCCTTCATCATGAATTTATGGAACCCCAGAGAGAAGAAGAAGGCCCTCATAGCTGACATGTAGCCTTCATTTCTGTTCTCAGGTACTCTAGGGTCCAGACCTCTCTGGGTCAACTGCTTTCAGACAGAAAACCATCCCTCACTTGGCCAGGGTTGTGCTGCTTGCCTGTCTATTGGGATTGAGAGGAAGGATGTGGGGTCTAACCTCTATTCATAGACTTCCCACCAGGCTTCCTGTTTTCACCTCCACTTCTGAAATGCACTTGCTGTCAGCGGTACCCAGTTCCTGTAATTCCTGAGCCTTCCTGGAGATGGTGGTGTGAATCAGCTCACTCCTTACTGGTCTTCCCCTTTCCCCCCAATCCCTGCCCTGCCAGTAGGTTTCGACTTTGCCTGTTCTGTTACACTAGTTAGCGTTCCTCTTCTATCTTCCAAAATGTGGGGTTGACATTTTTCATCTGCTGATACCATTTCTCTCATTCTCTTGGTTTTGGGAGGGAGCTCAGTGTGTGTTTTATGTCTGCCATGTTTAAATGGAAGTGAATTTGTTGTGTTAATCATTAATTTGGGCATTAGGGTTTCTTTTCCTACGATTTATTTGGAAATCAAAATAAAGCAAAATTTAATATGTAGAAAATAATTTCTTCCTTAACATCTTCCTTGACTGCTGACACTCAAATAGGCTTCTTCTACCTTCTCTGAAATACTGTGGCCCTCAAAAGCTCTCACTCAGTTTAACGATGAATTCTGTACTGTTTTGGGTCTTACTCTGAGCATTCAGTGTGTGTATGTACTCTGTTACCCAACTAGATTTAGTATCCTCTGAACATAGAGCAATGTGTTAGTCTGCTTGTATTCCCTATGGCTCCTGATAAATCTGAATTCAATAAACACTTGCTGATTAAAGTATACTCCTCAAAGTTTTATTACTTTGATTTTGTATGTGTTATATGTATTTCTATTTCAGTGTCCTCTGAGCTTCTTGCTCAGAGATCAGTAGGAAGGAGTAAGTATAATGAGTAGACTTTGGGAGCAATATTGTTAAGTAAAAAATGTCATTGGTGTACAGCTTCAAAAGTATTTTACTGAACTTGTAAATTTTCAACTGTATTTAGGAAGAGGAGACATGGAGACCTGAGTAGTCACACCGAGGAAGGGGTGATCTGGGGGCTTGATTTCTGATTTTGGGCTTCTGTAGAGGGCCATCTCACAGTGTGTTCGCTTAATGACTCTTACCTATAACCAGACTTGCGTTTATTTTAAATTCTTGCCCCTTAGCGCAGGATAGCCTCAGTCGTTCAGGGTATGCCTCTCTAGTATAAGCAACAATGCTGTCATTTTCTCTAAAGTCACCTTCTTTATTAAAGAAACTCTTTAATAGTTCCGCATATTCTGTAGTTATGCATTTCTGTGAGTGCTTACCGACCCCAGCAGTGTTTAATAAATTATTGAACTTTGAAGAACCTTTGAGAAGCAAGGGCTTTATGCGACTGAGCAGCAGACATGAAAAAACACTATCCTCCAGAGTATCTAACAGACAGAAATAGAGGCTTGATCAGACAATATAAGCACCGAGTGAATGATGGTAATACCATGAAATATTTACAGCCGTAGAGCGTGCTAGGGTGGGGAGCAGAGAGTGTGGGTTTTTATCGTTTTGGGTTGAACCTGATGCCACACAACTCACCATTCTATGATCTTAAAAGCAAAACAGAAAGAAAGAGAGAGAAAGCGAGAGGAAGGAAGAAAGGAGAAGGGAAATAAAGAAGAAGAGTATTGATTTGGTGCTATTTTGTTGTTTGCAGAGCTTTTCACAAAAGTAAGGCTCCTTTTGTAAACAGCAACCTTACGAAGAGCCAAGTTTTCAGTCAGTCCTTAAAAGAGACTAAAAAGTCATGGTTTCTTGCCACTACAAGTTTAGAGTTTTAATTTAATCGGTATCTCATGATTTAACATGCCTTAAAAGCCCTCATTTTATTATCTGTAAAAACAGAGGCTTAAATAGCAAAAGCACCAAATAGCCTAATATGTTCTTACTTTCAAACACAATATGCCATTTATTTATTTTTTCATGCTGTGCCATTTTAAATTGGCTTGTGGTGAATTTATTTAATAATGATCCACAGAGAAAATTAATGTAATGGAAGAAGTGTCTGGATTACTTAGGAAAGATCTGGAAGATATTTATGTGAGTGGATACATTTAGAGAATTTCTCATATCTACCAGGATAGAAAGGGCTAAAATGAACATGTCAGACCAATTTGTTTTGCCCTTCTACATGGAATTTTGTACGTAAATTTTTCTTTGAGAAATAAACCTTTTTAGATTTCATGGTTTTACGTAGTGTTATTGAAAATATTTATTGTTATGATGAATAAAGTTTGACAAGAAATAATTTGATTTATTAAATTTAATTTTACCCATGATTTATACAAAAAAACCCCACAGGTTGTGTTTTGGAGGTATTTTAATGTCATGTTTTTGCTTTTACATTTTAGGGGTGGTAGAAAGAATAGAATCATGTATTAGTAAGGAAGCTCAGACTGACCATAGACATTGGCCTTTCAGGGGGATCATCTGGCTTTGTGCGCTTTGGTATTTGTCATCACCTCCCTGGATGTTTGATACGTGTTATGCTGAACTGGGTTATTCCCCTGATCCACACTGACAATTTTGTGTCACTTGTAAAGTCAAGGTAATACCGTTGGAAAGGAAACTTTGGGGAGGCATTCCTTTGCATCTGTAATATTTTGCCTGTGGATTATAAGGGAACTTTGAAGGGAGTTTACTGTTTGTAATGTAGGAACCCATTGCATACAAAGAAGTTTATGGTCTAAGGACCCAGTATCAGTGAAATGTAATATGGCTCTATTTGTGAAAGAATGTTATTGATTCCCAAATTGAAACCATAGAAGAAAAATAATATTGGTATTTCTTGTTTGTTGCTAAAGTGAAGACTTGGAAAGAATTGGGATTTTAGAGTTTGAATGATGTGGATTTAAATCTTGCCTCTGCCACTTACCTGCTTGACTTCTGGCAAGTCACGGGCCTAAGACCACATTTTCTTATCTCTAAAAATGAGGCTAAATATAATTCTTAGTAAAAAAAGTTTTTGGGCATTCAGCACAATATTCAGCATATGGGAGATACTTGATAAATATTAGCTCTTTCCCTTTCTGTTCACTTAAACCACTTTATCTAGGAAGTGAAACTTCGGAGTTCTTGATGGATGGAGTGAGGGAGGCGGTGAACCAGAGGGCCACTTGAGGCCCGTGTGGACAATTATGTGAGATTGGTGAGAAGATCGTGTGTGTGTGCGTGTGCGTGTGCGTGTGTGTGCGCACGTGTGCGTGTGCGCGCGCGTGTGCGCGCGTGCGTGCGTGTGCGTGTGTGTGTGTGTTGTGATGGACAGGGAAAGGAAGAATGATGTGATGGTGATTGGAGACATCATTTGAGCTTCTGCTGTGTTCTCTGCGGCTCAGGATTGGAGTAGAGAGCATAAGTAAAGCTGAGCATTTATTTCTTCCTATTGTCTTCTTGAACAGCACACAGTTTTCAAATGGAAAACGTTAGAGATGTTTGACCCCATGTAGGGCAGTTCAGAGGATTCTCTGTTCTTAAATTCTGTCTCTGACCATAGTACTCTGAGTGAGAACACATCGCTGATACTTTTAGCCAGACTGAGATCAATAACAGATTTCCGGGTGCTACCTGGCTATTCATTCAGCAGGTATTAACCGAAGCCTATTATGTGCGCAGTGCTGTACTGGACTGGTGATTTAGTGGTGACAAACAGACCAAAGTCCCTCGTCTCGTGGAGGTTAACATTCTGTCAAGGGTAGGAAATAAGTAAACAGTGCTAAGGATGATACATACATAAGACCATGTCTAACAGTGATGAGCAGTATGGTATGATACTGAGTGAGGGGAGGGGCTGCTGTAGATCAAGTAGTCTAGGTGGCTTTCCATGTGAGATCTGAAGGGTAATGAGGCTATTCACTCCAGCCACAGGGACATGGCTCTGAGGTGCTGATAAGCTTTGCATGTAGGAGGAACAGAGAAGGTCAGTGGCCAGAACTTAAAGGAGAAAGAGACAAAAGAGAGAAAGAATGAGGCCAGGTCATGTTAGGGCCTTTGGGCTGTGGTAAAGATTCGGGTTTTACTCTAAGCCTGATGGGAACCCATGGGAGGGTCTTAAGATGGAGAGTGTGTGTGTGGAGTGCCTGCGTCCGATTGGCATTTTCCAAAGCTCACTCTGGCTGCTGTTTGGGGAATATTGGAGGGCCAGAGCACAATGAGGGGGAAACATCAGGAAGAGAGAGGCGCTCAGCGCTTGGCCCACATGGTGATGATGGACGTAGAGAGGAGGAGAGGGATTTCAGCTATATTTTAGAGGTGAAGCTGACAGGGTTTGAGAGAGTTTTGAAAGAACAGAGGAATCAGGCATAACTTGCACGTTTTTAGCATGATCCCCTGGATTGTGACCACATACCAAGACCAGAAGGCTGAGCGGGGAGCAGGTGCACGTGTGAGGTCAAGTGTTCTCCTTTGGACATTCACACACCTGGTGCCTGTTTGGCATCCAAGGAGCTGCCAGTGAGGCTGTGGGGTAGGGAGAATCTGGAGCTCAGGGCTGGAGATCTAACTCTGGGGAGTCATCAGCATGGAGCTAGCTGGTGGGTTTAAGCCTCGGAGCTCCTCTCTTGATGATTCGTTGCTGTTCCTCAGATTGTAATGTATATTTAGGCCCCAGCTTTCCTGAGCCAAAGTGTTATTCCTTCACCTTTCCTATTATTTCTGGGTTGCAGTGCCAGACTCTCTCCAAGCCCAACAAACGCGTTCCTTCCAGGCAAAAACAGAAGATGACACACACCATGAGCCAGATTTTCCATGACAGACTTGTAAGGAACAAGATAATCTCATTGTTCCTCCTGCTACTTAAAATAAAGGTAATATTGATTTTATAGTAGCAGTTCAGGTCCTAAGGCATGATATTGATTAAGCGTCTGACGAGGATTTGCAGGGTAGCCTTCTAGACCTACAGCTACAGGGCACCCCCCCACTGGGTCAGGCCTCTGCGCTGACCCGCTCTGTTATAAGTGGTGTTTTGCTTAGGAATTCTTGACCCTGTTTAGTCTTGGCACTGTCCAGAAGCATTTATTTTACCGGATAGATGGCTCAATCTAGCCTATTACCTTAATCTGACCTTAAAGATGGGAACTCTTTTGTTCTTTGTTATATATGAAGACTGATTTTGACACTGTTCAGAATTATTTTATCAGTAGCAGCGGATTTCATGTTGAATCTTTAGCTGTGAAACTTCAAGTAAAAGGCTGTAATCTGACTCCCCTCACCCCCGTGCTACTTTGGAGCAAGGCTCACTTTAAGGATTTTTTTTTTTTTTTTTAACGGGAAGATACCTCTTTTAAAGGTGCCATTATTAAGCCCATGGGACTCCTCAATTTTAATGTTGCATCAAGGAAAGTAATTTCCTTGTGGTTATTGTGGTATGAAGCATTCAACATACTCCATTTACAGGTTAGGTTTTATAACGTTTACACATCAGGTTCTGAGGATATTTTGAACAATTTAATAACAATCAAGGGATAAATTGTTTACTGGCCTAAAGTATATAAAGAATCCCCAGATATCATCCAAAAATAACAGTTTCATAGAAAAAGTTTTGACTTTATACTGTAATAAGACTCATATAGTTTCCCCCTGTGTCGAAATTCTGGCTGGATTGTTCACTGGGTTGATTTGAGGTTTAAATGAGTTAATACAGGTTAAGGCCCTTAGTATGGTATACTAAATGCTCAACTGAAATTCGTTAGTATTAGCTGCTATGGTGATGATATGAGAGCTATTCACTCCTTTTCTATCGTCCACAGTACCCAGCACAGGCCGAGGCACATAGTGTATTTAGCTATGTTTCAGCAACTGATAGATGTTTCCAACGTTTGGGAGTTCCTTCCACACTGGCAACATCACAGTGAATTTTATGTCATTTCTAAAATGGTCTGAGTACATGACGTCCTTTGATCCTTCACACGGTTGCTCTCAGAAGGGGCTGCGTGGATTTTGACCATTTCCGTATCTGCCTGTCTTCTTTGTTAGCCGCAAGATAGAGCTCAGGTTTTAAATTCTTTGCAGTTAGAAGAGATAATAAATGTTAGCATTCCTAGTATGGTACTGGGCACAGAATAGGTAAATGCCATTTGACTCAGCATCCTGACTGCTGGGCATTTCTGCCTTTGAGGAGACAATGCTGGAAAGTGGGGTTGTGGCTCCCTTTGAGGTAGAAGGTGAAAGAGTTATTTGCTAAGTTAGTAGATGATAGAAGGGAATCTTAACGCTTTTTTTGAAATTCTCTGATTGTTGCACAAAGGGGCAATTCTGTGTCATAGAACCTTGGTGGAATGGGTAGGCAGCTTTGTAAATGGAGAAATGGCCTCTGTTTGGCTCATGAGCAGAGTCATTTGGGGAGTGGTTTCTGAGTCATCCGAAATATGCATTTAATCTAGACTTGTGGCCTGCTGGTGAGGCTGCTGATTTTTTATGATCTCGAATGTCTTGTCCATGTCAGAACTTGCCTTGTTTCTCTGTTTACTTTGAACCAGGAAAATGGTCATGACCACATTTGGAATTCCTCCTCAAGTGTGCATTTGGTCACATCACCCCTGGCTACCACCAGTACATGACTGTTTATTTTGGATGTCCTTTTCTGATGTTCAGCTAATTTAACCCACAATGAAGTTAATCCTTGCTACTTTGGAAAAGTACAGATTTACTTATTAGCTGCTTTCAGAGACATTTGCATTTTCATGAAAGGGAGCATATAATTCCACTGACTTTTGGACCTATCTACCCACATAGGCAGCGGATGCCTTTTTAGTCAGGATTAGGGAGAGCATTAAATCATAACTGTCCTGAGTTACCTGAAGTCCTCTTTAAGGTTAATAACGAACATGTATGTGACAAACATGGGCAAGTATTCGCTTTGGTCCATTTATCTTGCCTCCTTGTGAATGAGAGAGACGATCAAGCTCTTTCGGAATTCAGGTTAATACCTCTTTCCTTGTACATGTAGCATACTGACTAAACAGCATGGATGCCACATCCCCACCACCTGGGCTTGAGTCCTGGCTCTGCCGCTGACTAGCTATGCAACCTGGGGCGGGTTACTTAAGTTCTCTGAACCTCAGTTTCATTACAGTAACTACCACTGAGAGTTAGGACAAATGAATTAATTTATATAAAGCCTTTAGAGCCCAGATAGTAAACAACCAACTAGTAACTAGTAACTAAACAACTAGTAACTGCTATACAGTGTTAGCTGTTGTTTTTTATTACCTGTTGGTCATTGCACAACTCAAAAGGTGAAGGTGTAAGTCATCAATCAGGGCCATTTGTGTCTAGCCCTGTGGGTTTATATTAGGTAGGACAGGTTACTGCAAAAAAAAAAAAAAAAAGTATCAAAATACTATATAATGGCTTGAACATAGTAAAACTTTATTTCTTGCTCATGTAACAGTAATAAGTATATGTTAAGCAGGTTGGGGGGATGGCTTCCTCTGTGCATTCACGTAGAGTTGCAGATGGAAGGAAGTTCTGTCATCTTCAGTACATTGCTTGTAAGGTCACCTTAGGTAATCTCCATTCCAGCCCGCCAGAAGGGGAAAAGAGCATGCAGAAATGTGTTTAGGAGTTCTGTAGGGCCGGACCTGGAAGTGGCATTCATCACTCCAGCTCACATTCCAGTGGCCAGAACTTAGCAGCTACCAGTCTCAGCCACCATTTTTCAGGGGTCTATACCAATGTATGAGCCCTGAAAAAAATGTCTTGACGCCAAATCCAAACAAAAAAATTGCAGAATTGAAGTGAATAAATGTTGAACTAAGTGTTTATGAAATGTAGTCTTATATTAGCTTCATAAGTTGTTATATTTAGTATTGTTCTTGCATTTGAGATTAATTTGTAAGTTAGGTTTTCCAGCTTCTCAGGAATTTCCAAGTACTCCCAGTGATTACTGAGAAATTATAGTCCATCATAAATGAGTTTCTCAAAGCCAAATAAATTCCAGTGCAAAATTACACAAATCCACTCAAACTTTTCTGTTGCAAAGAAACTTTTTAATGTAAAATGTGGGTTCAATTTAATGTTTATTTTGATGTTGAGTGGGGCCTTCAGAAGTAGCGATGATCCTGGCTTATGAAAGTCTTTAAACAGTTCTGTTATTGAGTCTTAGTATATGCAGACACATTTTGGTTGCTTTGAAAAGGTCTGTGGTGGGAGTGACTAAACACATTTTGCATTTTGAACTCAGATGTCCACCCCCCACACCTTAGGGTCCTCTTTTTTCCCCCTTCTCCTCTCTTAGTTTCTTAATGGATATTTGCTGCTGTGATATCTAAGAACATAAATTACCGTACATTTAATAAGCCGGGTTCTTGGTCTTGGGGATGCCAGAAATCTATGTCTTTCTCCTGCTAACGGTTTGGTGAAAAGAGATCTGGCCTACATTGGCCTACATTGGCCTACATTGGCCTACATTGGCCAGATCTCTTTTCGCCTGTCCTCTCTTTTCGCCTGTCATGTTGGAAGGCTAGGGTTTGATTGATCTTCCTCTTGAGTCACCCCTGGCCTCTTGGACCGTGGTTTCCTCTTCCTGAATTCTCTTACTCTCCTAAAGTGAGGCACTTCTGAACGGACATTTGGGAAATGTAGTTTCTTTCAAAACCTCTTTTTATGATGGATCTTGTTGGGGGTTATTTAATTATAATAGCTTTCGGTTCTTCTGTTTTTTGGTTAGTCCTGCCAACTGGAATTTGCTTACAGGAGCAAAATGTCCAGGATAGCTCTGAAGGGACTTTGATGTAGATTGGGGCTATGGTATAGCCTTTCTTGAAAAGGATAGGCAAAATAAGAAATAGGGCGGTGGCTTCTGATCCAGCATTGCAGGGGTCCTTGAGAGTAGAGAGTGGGAAACCTCCAGAGTGGTCCTTTCCCCCCCAGTATGTGGTAATTGCATCCTTCCAGTTGCTCAGGGCCAAAAATCGTAGACACATCCTTGACTCTACCTTTCCTATTCCACGTCTCATCTGTTAGCAAATTCTGTCCCCTCTGTCTTCAAACTATGTTTAGAATCCAGCCACTTCTCATAGCCCCTGTTTGTACCATTCTTCTTCAAGCTGCCAGTATCTCTGTCCTGGATCATTGCAGTTTCTACCTAACTAGCCTCTTCGTTCCTTTCCTGCTTCTTTCTACATGCAGCAACCAAAGTCAGTCTTTAAGAAAAAAGATTCAGATTATGTCACCCCTCTGCTCAAATGTTCTTATGGCTCCTCAAATCATAGTTACCCTATAATTGAGCAATTCCACTCCTAGTTACCCGGGACAAATGAAAACATAAGCCCACAGAAACCTTATACATAAATGTTTATAACAGCATTACTCATAATATCCCCAAAGTTGAAACAATCCAAATGTTCATCTGATGATGAGTGGATAATCTAATTGTGGTATATCCATTCAGTGGACTATTATTCAGCAATAAGGAGGATGAAGTAGTGATACATGCTACAGCGTGGATGAATTTCGAAAACAGTGTGCTAAGTGAAAGAGGCTAGTGACAAAAGGCTATTTATTATATGATTGCATATCCAGAATAAGCAAATCCATAGAGACAGAAAAAGATAAGTGGTTGCCAGGAGCTGGGGAGAGTGGGGTATGGAGTGACTGCTAATCGGTACAGGGTTTCTTTTTGGCGTAATGAAAATGTTCTGAAATTAAGTTGTGGGCATGATTGTATAACTCTGAATACACATTCTGAATCATGTACTTTAAAAAGGGCAAATTATATGTTATGTGAATTGTATCTCAATGAAGCTGCTATTAAAAAAAAAACCAACCAACCAACCCAACACCCTTCTGGCTTTCTATCTGATCTGTCCTCTGACATCTTCTCTGATTTCGTCTCATGTCATATTCCTCCTTTCTCACCCACCCAAACTGGCCTTCATTCTGTTCCTCAAACAAGGCAAGTGCTTCCTGCCTCAGAGCCTTTGTACTTGCTGTTCTCCCTTCTTAGAACCTTCCCCCGTACCGTACACCAGATACATGCATGGCTGGTTCCCTTACCTCCTTTAGGTCGATTGAAACACTGGATTCTCAGGAGGGTTTCTCTGATTACCCCAAAATAGCACTCTCTATCTCACTGACTTTTGGTGGCCTCTATTCCCTTTGCCCTTTCTTATTTTTCTCTGTGTCACACCATCATCTGCTGTCTAACAGATTTTGTTTTTTTCGGTCTGTCTTCCTCTGTTAGAGTGTAAACTCAGGAGGTGACTTTGCTTTTGTTCATCACTGTATCTGCAGCAATGTAGGCCAGATCTCTTTTCACCAAACCATTAGCAGGAGAAAGACATGGATTTCTGTGGCAGTGGTGCTGTTGGGGGAATTCACTATATTTGTGTTGATGTTCACTATATCTGTCTGATGCAGCATTAGCAGTTAACAGCCTGGAAATAGTCACTATGGGAAAGGTAATTTTGGTTCAAAGGGTGCAATGGAACTTCTCAAAGTTACTGTCAGGTAACTCTTGCTACAGATTGGTAAGTTTTCCTATTTTTCTAACCATTTGCATTATGCTAATATATTATGTAAAGCATGCTAATTTTTATATATGCCTTGCGGATTTAAAGTCTTTAGTTTTATTTAGTCTTTTTTTGAAGAAAGAATTTATTCAGGTAATCTCTCTGCCCAACGTGGGGTTCGAACTCACGGCCCCGAGATCAAGAGTTGCCTGCTCTTCTCTCTCAACCAACCACGTGCCCCTAGTTCTATTTAGTCTTAATTTACCACCCTCCGTTATCTTTTCCTACCTTGGATGTTCTGAAGGTTTAATTTTGAACAAGTTTTGCACTGGAAGATAACTGGCAACAAAAATACAATTCTGGAAAGCAACTGATTAGTTTGGCCTTTGATTTGGTTTGAGAGGAGCTTATTTTGAGAAAGACCTATTCCTCCTTAGGGATACAGAGTTGGGGAGAAAATAAAATAATATATTTGTGCTATAAAGAGCAAATATTTAGTTGGGGGAGCCCTGAAAATTCCATTTCTTCTACCTGTCTCCTTTTCCTACAACTGAGCTTAGGTTAAAGATCCTGTCAGTTGCCCTAAGTCTGTAAGTTAAAATGTGTGAGTCACTAGGTGGCACTGACGCACCACGGTGGAGCCAGCGAACGCTTTTGGCATCTTGCTCCAGCCGACTGGATCTCTAGGTGTCAGGGAAATTGTTTTATTGGTAAAGGGCATAGTGTAATATATTCATCTCCACCCTAGGCCGCTATTTAATGCCCTGAAACATGCCCCTCTTGTGGCCATGGCCTGTTAACTGTGCTTATTTGGTGTAATAATTAGCAGAATTTCTCACTAACAGGGCTACTTACCAACACCTCACCTCTTCACTGTGCTTTGGTACGTGATAGATTGTACATTCTGTGGAAAAAGTTGGGAAGGTCAAAGCTCGACCTCTGTCCGACAGGGCTACTTTCTGCACATTTGTTCAGAATAGGTTTATATTAACTTGCTTTTGAGCTTCTTCAAACCAGAGGTGAATAGTGTAAACATATTTGAGCTTTTATGTAATGCCCCAGTGAAGGTTTGTAAACACAACACTGTTAATTTTCCAACTCTTAGAATGATACAAAAATAAATGAATGGTTGTCCAAGTAATTGGAGGACACTTGCTCCTCGGCCTGTGCGCTGGGAGCGTGTCACAGAACAGCGGGCCTGCCTCAGGCACCACATTTTAGGTTAAAATGGGAGGAGAAAATTACACGTGGAATTTTCATTTTTTCCATGGTTGTAAGTTAGGCCCCATTTAATTCTTTGTGGTTTTACAAGCCCTCTTAAGCTCCTAATATTTCTACGCCAACAATTTTAACATTTACTTTAGAACATGGTCAGAGTTAACTGACAGAAGACCAAACAGGAGAAAATAGGTTTAAGCAGGAAATACTTTAGTTGAACCACTACCTTACCCTCTGTGACCTTAGGCAAATTGTTTACCTTCTTGGTGCTTTGATTCTCTCATTTCTTAAAATCCAGCGTATGATACGCACCCTTTTGGAATGCAGTGCCAGGTAAAATGAAGTGAGAACTCTTCAGAATACCTTTGTTCATATTCAAAGCTCCAGATAAATGTCAGATGTTGTTATAATTACTTAAGAAAGTCAAAAGAATTTTTCTTTGTTGATTCCAAACTGAGTTGTGGAAATTTTAGTTAAAAGAATGGAGTAACATAGTCCTAGGGTCTCTCCAACTGCCACGTCCATGAAGGTAATACCTATTTTTTCTGTGCTCTGTCCAGGCTTTGTTTACAAGTTTCAGCTCCATTATTTTACCTATGTACAAGTAGTTTCACTTGGTTGGTCTGCCTTTATTTAAACCCACTTACATGTCTGGATTTAGTTGCAGGAGACAGAAACTGGTAAGATAGGGAAATAGGTTCTTAGAGTCATGGGAGAAATGGGCTCAGGACCAAGCCTTTAGGGGTGGGCCGCTGAGGCAGTGCTACAGCCTGGCTTGCCAAGTGGGCCAGTAATCTGTGGCACCCAAGAAGGCTGGAATCGGGAAGCCTCTACTAGAACTGTTGATTTTTAAGAACGCGGCCCAGTAGCTGCAGTCAGGGCAACAGGAAGGTCCCTCGATTACAGCCTCTATTGGATAAGCTCAGAGCTGATAGCCAGATCCTTGGGAAGTCATTGTAGGATCTTCAATGTTTCATGATTCTGTTGCCTGCAGAAAATGTTTAAACAGCAAGAAGATGGTCTCCATTTTCTTCCTGCCTTCTGAATCTCACATGTGGCCATTTAATTAGCAGAACCTATTTCTCACCCCGAACCTTAACTGCAAAGGGGTCTGGGAAATGTAGTTTTAACTTTCCATCTTCCGCCACGGAGGGAGGCACAGTAATAGCAGATTGGAAAGATGCGAGTTCCAGTCCATCATATCTACCTCTTTCCCTCAGTCGGTTTAAAATCACATATCTATCCCCAAATCCGTATTTCATTTATAGCCAAGACAGAGCAACAAGTTTAGTAGGTCCTCAGTAGATTGTGTCATTAATGACCTTGACTTCTTTACTTCCGTGTATGGTTCCACACTTTTTTTTTTTTTTAAACAGTTTGGTACTGTATTAAATTCCAGATCTATCTACCTGTGTAGCTCTTGATTCTTTTTCGTTTCCATTGCCATGTTGTTGTTCAGGGCTAGCTCATGTCTGCCCAGGCTTTCCAGTCGTCTCCTAATGTGGTCTCCTGGACTCTGGTCTTGGTTTCTTTTAATGCAACCATATTATTAATAGATTAGTGTTCAAAAAACAAAACAAATTAAATAGCACACTTCCATTATGTTCCCGTCCTTCTCAAAAGCCTTTTGTCGGTCCTCGTTACATTCAGGATAGAATCCAGATTCCTTAGCTTGACTTTTGGGATCTTAGCATTTTTTTTCATTTCCCCTCCGTTGAGACTAACTTTTAGCCAAAAGGTCTAATCGCAGATATCTGGGAGTGTCTTGTCCTTTACCAGTTTTTTCAGCTCTGCTACCCTTACTACCTGCATTTAATTTTTGACTCTCTTCTTCCCGTTTCTTCATGTCCTTGTTCACGTCGGCGCGCTGTTGTTCTCTGCTTTCTTTACACTTCCATAGCACTGTTTACCCTGGCATTTTTTTTTTTTATTACCTGTATTGTTAGTTTTCCTTTTATGATTATATATCCTCTTTTTTTCATGTAGACAGTATAAATATTTGTTATGGATTGACTGACTTGTTGATTCTTCATGGTTTAGACATTTACTTGCTTGGGAAAAAGGGGATGTTGAAGGGTTAGGGTGCGGGTTGGAGCAACACTCTAGCTGTGTGATTTTGTCCTTTTGATTTCTAGTGAAAGGACAAATTAACTATTTGCTTTGAGCAAGCTAATGCTATGTTTTGTGGATTTTAGTGTGTTTGAAAAGGTCCCTTGGCTGGAAAACCTTGGAGCTGAGCTTCTTATCCCTGTTTGCCAGGCTGGATGAGCTCCATGTCTATACCACCGCATTGCAGTTTGCTTAAGAGCGGGTTGTGAAATAGCAAAGGAATTTGTCTGTGGTTTCTTGCCAGAGAGGAGGAAGAAGAAAGGATTCTGAGTAAATCAGACATGCAAATTAGCAAGGCCCATGGGCCTTAAGTAAATTACACAATAGAGTCCAAAGAAATTCAGTTTGTCTTCTTTCTGCTTTTGGTTTGTGCAGGGTGTGTGTGAGAAAGGCAGCTATTATAGATTTGCTTTAAGCTAAAATTCTCGACTTTTTGGCTTCAGAATTCTTTTATACTTACATTGCTAGAAATCATTGAGGACCCAAAGAGCTTTTGTTTTTATGGGCTGTATCTATTACTGTTTACCATATTAGGAACTAAAATGAGGAATTAAAAATATTTATTCATTCATTTAAAAATAGCAAAAAACATCCACCACACATTGACATAATTTTTTAATTAAAAATAACTCTCCAATACAAAAAAAATTAGCAAGAAGAGTGGCATTGTTTTTACTTTTTTGCAAATCTCTGTGATGCCTAGCTTAATAGAAGCTGGCTTCTCATACCTACTTTTGCATTCAGTTGTTGCACTGTGTTGGTTTGGTTGAAGTATATGAACCAAATCCAGCCTAACACAGATGCTAATGGAAAAGGCGAGTATTTTAATTCCTTCTTTAGCTATTAAATGGTGATGTTCTTCTTTGATATTACACCAAAATTCAACAAGTCATACTTTCTTAAGGGTTAGTTGCAATGTAGAATCTTAAACCATGTCAACTTATCATTTCCTTCTCTGTTATATTATTATCTGTTGATCTAGTTTGCACTTTGAGTGGATCTCCTGCTCATGCATGATTTTGTAATACCATGCTTTAGTCATTTGGATAATTATAGGTTCATTGAATTATGCAGATCTTCCAAATGTTGACATTTATCACACATTGTCAAAAATCACATTCATTAATGTCATCATTGATCTTATCAGAAGAGTCTTTAAGAATTAGGTAACTGTCAAGTGCAAGGTGTCAAATACAGATTTTCCAAATTTTTAATTTTTGATTGAAAACTCAAACTTTTTCACTGGCAGCAAATATGATGAGTTGAAATGACAGGCTCACTTCATTAATTTTTGAGAAAATGTCTGCCATATACCAAAGTCTGATTAACCATATATATATATTTTTTTTTTTTTTGTAAAAATGGTGTTCCATAAAAATAGTGGCTAGTTCAGTCTACAGCTTGAATAACCGCACAAGTGCTCTCCTTTGAGACAACCACTGTAATTTGATATTTATCAGAAGTGCTTTATACTTCCCATTTTGTCGCACAGAATAGTAAAAAGACAGCTACTTAACATTTGAGATTTAATAAGATTAATAATGTTCACTGCTTCATCAGGGACATTGTTAAGTGAAACTAACTTTTTTTTCTTTTTTCTCTCTCTACTGGAACGCGTGGTGGTGAAGAACCCAGTGACTAGTACACTTTGGTGCTACTGGCTCGAGCTGTGTCAGATCACCTCCAGTTTTACCCACCGTTCTTTCAAACCACGAGTGCTAATGTCAACACAATGAAAAAAGCAAATGATAGGATTATTATGAAAATAGTGTTGATATTTCAGACCCTTTGGTGAACCACGGCACTAGAGCGTTAAAAATTTGAAGAACGGGATAAGAGCTGTATTGGTTGTATCTTCAAGGCCAATTTCCCTTTCACGCCTGAGCTCTGCTTCAATGAGGCAATCCAGAGGAGGGAATTTCTCTATTTTGGCCTTGTCTTAGCCGAAGGTCTCATTCCTGGGCCTTGGGGTTTTTTAGTTAGGGGGCACAGGGAAACGCTCTACCAGCTTTTGGTGATCATTAATGTTTAGCAGATCATTCAGCTTGTGTTTTTGTTTTTCTTTTGTTGTTGTTGCTGCTGTTAGAAAAAAATGATATGTACTGTTGTAAATGACTGAGAGCACCATAGGACCACCTGTTTGGGACATTAGTGAGGCAGGGCTTCTCTCAAAAGAACCTTTTTTGGGCCACATGTGAAAATTATTTCAGTCAGTTGGCCTCATTGACAAGCTTTGGATTGTTTTATTGGTTTGTTTGCTTATTTGTTTATTTTTAAAATTATTTGGAAGGCCAGTCTCCTTTCTGCTTCTTGAATCACTGTCAGGCTCTCAGATCTCCCGAACAGCATCATCCCTTCACTGGCGTGAGCGTAGCCTGGACTTGAGGCAGCAATTAACTGATCATGTAATAGAAGAATCCCAATTTTCCAGTTTCTTTTTTTCTTTTTATAACTTCTTGGGTGGTTGGGGCATATTATTGAAACAATTATTACATTTACTCAAGAGTTTGTCTTTTCTATTAAAAAAAAAATTCCATCTGAGTGCCTCACGGTGAAGAGGAGGAGATTGTGTAACCAGAGCCTCCTCTTAACTGGTCTTTATTGTTAAAGAAGACTGATCCCTTTGTGTTTCAGCTTGGCATGCAGAAACGGTTTTAATTTAACAGTTCAGCTCCTTTAATAGATCAATTCTCTATTGTGTTTTGAATTTGGTGCATTCCCAGTTTAGTCTCGAAGCTATGGGCTTCATTGGAGGAATGGGGACGGGGGTGTCAGAGAGGCTTAGTCCTTTTGGGTATGATTTATAGTTTTATCCCAAGCCTCTTACTAATTAATGTTAGACAGGGAAGGTAATTAACATCTGTAAGTACCCGCTGTGTGTCAGACATTCTACTAGGGGTTTTGTCCATCCTCATCTAATCCTCAAGGTGACTCTGATGCGTGCTGGAACTGCATGCTTTTCTCCCCCTCCGTCATGCTACCATCAGCCAAGTCACCATTACTCTTGACTGGACTTCCACACCCCCATTGGTCTCCCTGCCTCAGCTTTCCGCAGCCCCTTCCTCCTCATAACCCATTCTCCACATTGGTTGGGCTCATATTTTAAAAATACAAATCAGATTGTGTCACCTCCCTCCATAAGGCCCTTCAGTGATGCTGCATCGCACACAAAATGAAATCCTTATACTCTGGTCGACAAAGACCCCACATGATCTGGCTTCTGGCCTGTATCTGAGAACTCATCTGCCACACTCCCCAAGCTCTTCCACTGGGCTCTAACCTCTCCGGCCTTTTTTCTATCCCCGGAGGCCACCAGGCTGGTTCTTTCTCAGGGCCTTTGTCCCTGCTCTTCTTCCGATGTGGAACGCTCTCCCTAGATCCTTCCTCTGGGCCTGGCTGCTTCTTGTGGTTTGTGTCTTACCTAAAACGATACCTGCTCAGTAGAGCTTCACTGACCAGCCAGGCTACAGCAGCCTCTCTCTGTGTATCATTCGTTTTATTTTCATTAGATCACTCAGTGCCGTGTAGAGTCAGCTTCTGCCATCGGATTGTCTGGGTTTCAGTCTTTACCCTTCCGCTTAACTCACGGTGTGACTTTGGGCGAGTTACTTAACCATCGGGGGGCTTTAGTTTTTTCCTCTGTAAAATGGATGTAGTAGTATGTCCCTTTCTAATGAGAATTAAAGAAGTTAATACTTATGTCTTATAATAGTTTCAGACATACTGTATATATTCAAGAACCATTAGCTGTTATTACTTTAATGTGATTAGTGTTAATAAAATTATTTTACATTTTCTTACTTGTTGGGCTATTTTTCTTCCACCTAAATATAAGCTTTATGAAAGAAGGAGCCTTATTGGTTACATTCCCAAATGTACCCCAGAGCCTAGAACAGTGCTTAAGCACTTATTAAAAATTTGTTGATTATTAAAATCTGAAATATCATTATCTCTATTTTAGAAGTTGAGCAGTCAGGGCCCAGGATGATAAAGTAACTTACCTAAGGTTACACAGCTACTAATAACAGTCTTGGGATTTAGACTGAATCCTGATTCCAAAGACCATGTTCTTTCCATTACACCACGATATCTAAGTGGATATTTCTTTACTTCAAATTCTGTCGTGTTTGGCACATGATTTCCAGGTTGCCTTTTTTATATAAATCCTGATGTGACTCATGAAATGGAAACAGCCGTTTGTGCGAATATGGGGGGTCAAGGCCAGGAGTTAGATCCAGAGGGAAGTTCAGAAAGTGAGATGTATGCCAGCCCACCAAATAAAGGAGGTGGAATACAAGTTCTCCCGACTCCTGCCATGGGAATGTGTAAGTTAGTGACCTTGGGGGTTGGATTGCTTGAGGAGATTTGTCTGAATGGAAAGGATCCCTGAAGTCATAAACTTCTAGGATGGATTCTTGTACTTCTGTCATCTTACCCTAGTAGGGTAAAGGGAAAAGTTGAGAAATTGAAGTCTTGGCTCCTGCAGCTTCTGGGAAATAGGAGGCTTGAATCTGCCTTGGTCACTGACAACAGATGATAATGGTCCTTGGTCTCTGGGGGCCTCCCTGACTCATTCTTTTAAATAGCCTTTTTTGGGGGGGAGGGGTAGGTGAGGTATGGAAACAGCGTGAGAGTACATGGCATAGGAGAAAGCACAGACTGTGGAGATTGGCAGGTTGGAGTTCAGATTTCTGCTGTGCCACTTTTTGGCTGTGTCTTTGGCACATAACTTTTCTAAACCTCAGTTTCCTTGTTTATACAATGGGGATTTGTATGAGAAGTAAAAGAGAGACTTTGCCTAAAGTGTCTTGTGTAGTGTCTCCAGTTTGAATCATTAACCCTTTAGAGAATTTAATAAAAGCTATGGATACCCTCCCCAGAAGTGTGCTCATACACCCAAAATTTGGCATTTCATTTTGTGGGGTTCATGGAGCCTCTGAAACTCAGGTTAAGAATCCCCACACCCTGGGGCGCCGGGGTGACTGAGTTGGTTGGGCGTCTGATTCTTGGTTTCGGCTCAGGTTATGATCTCATGGGTTGTGGGATCGAGCCCCGTGTCGGTCTCCTGGGACAGTGGGGAGTCGGCTTGAGATTTTCTCCCTCTGCCCCTACCCCCACTCACGCGCTTGTGGGTGTACTCTCTTTCTCTCAAATAAATAAGTCTTAAAAAAAATAAAAGAATCCCCACACCTTTTCCTTTTATGGGACAAGCCCCTTTTTTTTTTCTTCTTTTTTTTTTTAGGAACTAGACTAGTGTTTGGCTTCCTATAGTCCCTCTTATTAATGTTTGTTGAATGAGAGAATTTAACTAATTTCTGGATTCCTTAATCACCCTGAGCTTGTTATTTGGTTTCCTTTGCTGTAGTGCTTGTGCCAGTGCCAGCTTCATAACAGTCTGGGCATGCCAGCGGCCATTGCACTGTGGCAATAAATATCTGAGCCTATGGTTTTGCCGTAGGTCACCTGTAGAGGTGGGCTCATGAAATGCTTGGAAAATGTTTTCAGTTTATAATAATGTATAAATGTCAAGAGCCAGCCATGGAGGGATGGTACCTCAAAGTGTTTGGACACCATCACAACATGTGAAATTTGCTAATGCTTCTTTATTAATAGAATATAAAATCTTAGGGCTAGAAAGTCTTAGAGATCATTTAATCTAATTCCTCCAGATTGAGAAAGTGATTTGTCCAAGGTCATTCAGCTAGTATAGTGGCAGAGCTCAGGGCATGTCATGCTCAACCTATGCTCCCTCTCTACCCTCCATCAAATGAGTATTTTTCAACTCCTTTGAAGCCAGTAACTTCTGATTTCTCTGTGGTGTTTTGTTTTTGTTTTTTTGTCTTTTTGAAGATTTATTTATTTGAGAGACAGAGAAAGAGAGAGCATAAGCGGGAGGGGTAGAGGGAGAGGAGAGAGAATCTCAAGCAGACTTCACGCTGAGCATGGAGCCTGATGCAGGGCTCGATCTCGCCCCCCTGATATCATGACCTGAGCCGAAACCAAGAGTCAGATGCTTAACTGAGTGCGCCGCCCAGGTGCCCCTGATTTCTGTGTGGTTTAACAACCTTTGAGACTAAATGTAGCCATTTTAATGCTGAATAACATTACTGTCTGAAATTGGCTTATTAATTTGTAAATGTTACAAATTCTTCTTCCTCTATCCTCCCCGAATGTAAACCCTGCATGGACAGGAATCTTGTCTGTCTTACTCAGTGTAGTATCCTTAGAGCCTTATGTATAATACTTGTGTAATAAATTCTGCTTGAATGAATGAGTGAGGAGTGTTCCCTGGCAGTTTCCTTAATAGTGTCCAAAGAGTTGGGATTTCCTCTCATTTTTATCAGGAATTTAGCAAACAGTGATTGAACCTACTGTATACCAGACTCTGTACTGGACACAGGAATGAATAAGGTATGGTGCCTAACTTCAAGAAGTTATAGTTCAAATGAAAAAATAACAAAATCACAAGGAGCAGATAAAATTTGGCTTACAGTATATTTTTAAATTTAATTTGAATGCATGCTTCATTAATTCCTTTATCTTTTACCTACCTGCTTTGCCCACTTTAAGTGCCTAGCTTCCGATGGTATTTGAGTACAGATTTTAGGTTCTGTCAGTCAGTGCTTTCTGTATATGGCTGATCATCTCTTCACCTCAGGGGCTTTAGAAATGACGTGCACACACAGGCGTCCAGACCCTACTCCTGGAGATTGTGAATGGGTAGGGCTGGGGTGAGGCATTGGAAGCTGTACTGAAAAAGACGAACTCCTTAAGCAGCTGTAATGAGCAGTCCGATCTAGCAGGATACCTCTGCTTTGTGGGTGAGTACTGAGCTTGAGTCCTTCCTTGGTCTTAGAAACTGGGCCCGATGTTCTGTATTGGTCTCTTCCTCTTCCTCCAAAAACTTTTATGTCCTTTTCCCTCCATGCTGCTTTTCCAGGGGGCTCTGCAAAGTCCAGCAGTGTGTTTGCTATCCATACACACACACTCTGAAAACTCCCTGAAATCATGTAGGTAAACGAGTGTGAAACGTGAAACAAATAGTCTCGGAACTAGTAATAGCCCCATTTGGCTCTTCTTTGTGTGTGTGTGTGTGTGTGTGTGCGTGCGCGCGCGCGCGCGTGCGTGCGCGCGGGCGTGCATGTGTGCGTGTGTGTGTGTGTATGTTAGCTCTTTGACTAGATTCAGCATATAAATTGAATATGGGTTGGTTACTTGGTGACTTTCAAGAGTGAATTTTTTTTGTGGAACAAGGGAGATGGATTTGTGTTTTTCCAGGACTCCTGTTCCTAGACTTGGCAGAAAGATAGCCAGGCACATCTCAGTGGCCCTGAAAATAGGTGAGCTGTCAAGGTGTTGGCAGTGATGGGCTCCTTTGGGTGGGGCTCAGGGCAGCCTACCAGTGAAAGGAGAGGGAGCTTAAATGATTTCACATTGGGGCTTTGCTTATTATAATTGCTCCAAGGGCTAAATTGAGTGTGACAAATCTAACAGGTAATTGCCAAGTAGGTTTCATTGCCAGCCATTGATGAGATCAGTGATGTTCCTTATGTTAAAAAACCAAACCAAACGAAAGAAAAAGGCAGATTGTATTTGGAGTTAGAATTCAGATATTACAGATATGTTCACACATATTAAAACTGTTTCAAAACTGTGCCGGTTCATTCAGGTACCTTTGTCAAGGTTGGGGGCTGCAGAACAGGGAGAAGGGGGCCGGGGTTGTGATGTATGAGAAACCATAAAAGAGGTTCGGATTGGTAAGCAGAATTTTTTCTTACAGAAGTGCTATATATTAGATGGCCTTTGGAAAACACTCTGCTCTAAATACCTGTGTTAGAACTAAGATTCTTGATGTTATTGTTGACTCTGTTTTACTTCTATGGATGTGACCAGTCTCAATAGATTTCATTCATTAGTCACTTGGTTGGTGTTTTGAAAATATTTTTAAAAGGCACACTGAAGCACAACAGTAAAACTTGAGGATGACATCGCTGCAGTGTTTCGTTCATTCAACAAATACTTGTTGAGTGTCTGCTTCCTAGTGGGGCTTCAGTGATGAACAGGCAGGACAGCAGGACAGAGAAAAGGGATTTTTCCCTCCTTGCTTCCCTACTTAATCCTAGTAACTAGAACGATGCCTTGCACAAAGCAGACACACAGTAATTACTGAATGAAAGAAGAAAGGAAGATCTGCTTGATCTCCACTTTCACAGGGCTTACCCTCTAGGGGAGAAACAGACAAACAGTAAGTACAGATAAATAAACAGAATATATGAACGGGAGTGGCCGGGGTGAGGGCATTGGTTTCAATAGGATGGCCAGGATTGACCTGGTTTGGAAATGGATCGATAAGAGACAGTCTTGCAAAGCTGGGATGTGGGGGGAGTATCATTTAAGGAACAGAAAGAAGACCTGTGTGACTAGAGAAGGGTGAATGGAGGGGAAGGTAGACAGGGGCTGGGTCAAACTGAAGAGTTTGGGTTTTATTCTCTGTGCATTGGGAACCCATTAAGAAGGCAGACGGTTTTAAGCTACAGAACAACAGGAACTGATGTCCTTTTTTTAAAGAGGTTGTTCTCACGGCCATGGAGAATCTACCCTAGCCTTGTAGGCAAGAGGATGGTGGCTTGCCCCAGGGGGGTAGCATTGGGGATGGAGAGAAGTGGAGGGATGGGGAATGTATTTGGAAGAGGGAAAAGCTGTTTAGCCGTCTCAGAGAGGTCGCAGTGAGAAAGGTGACACACACACATAAACACCCCCCCCCGCCTTCCATGATGAACCTTCTTTAAAAAGTGTTTGTCAGATTATGAATTATGGGCCTTAAGTGAGAAACCTGATTTGGAAGCATGGGGAGTACCAGGGAGAGGAGAAAGCGCCGTGTGTGGTGCTCAGGGTGCGGCCCTGCTGTGGATCTGTGGTTCCAGGCATTTTTCCGGTGTGGATTCAGGGCCGAGTGGCAAAGCACAATGTATCTTTTGGCAAATCAGAGCATAATGAAAATAAAATCAGAAAATTCAGCTCTGGCTCCTGAGTGAAATAGGATTCAAAAGAGATTATCTCAAATCTAGTTTATGAGATAATGTGCTTTCTTATGAACACGAGCATCAGTGATGCATTGAGAATGTCTGATTTATTATTCTGGATTCTTTTTGACTCCTGTGAATGCAGTGATCCACTTGGATAGTCTCTGTTACTGTGAAGTTTTAATAGGTAACAGTCAGAAACGGAGAGCACATGAAAGCAAACAAATGCTAATAGCTGGTACTCTGAAACCATTAACTTGAAGCCGGTTATTCCTGACCTCAAGCTGGAGCAGAATGTGGCAGACAGGCCGAAAGGGACTGAACAAGCATTCTTTAGAGATGTGCTCATACAAAACACACACCTTCAGCTTCCGGCGCACAGCATTTGCTTTATAACCTGTGTGTCTTTGTGAGGCGCTTACTGTCCACGCCACCACTCCCTTACAGATCAAAGGGAAAAGTCAGCTCTAACGTTGGAAGAGGTGAAGCAGGACAAGGGCCTCCTTTTGAGGAAAAATACAACCCGGTCTTTGCTAGTTTATTTTGATTTTGGTAGTTGTAACTAAACTCACTCCAGAAGCGACCCTAGCTAGAGGCCATCTGCTACCACACATTTTACAGATAAGGAAACTAAAGGTTTGCCTGACATGAAACACTAGGTACCTGTTGGCCCAAGGAAAATCAGGCCACTAGAATTTGGGGGGAAAAAAAATTAACTCTCTTTTGTGTTAGGTTTCAGAGGAATTATTAGTAGGAGAAACCTGCTTGTTCATTTTAGACTGACTCATATAGTTGAAGCAGATTAAATTTGAGACCTAATGTTGAAAAGAAAGGGGAATGACATAGGTGAGAATGGGTAAGATTAATACTATGTTGGCAGGTGAAATTTTTTTCCAAGCTTTTGAGTTCCCTGCCCTCCCATTTTATCTCACCTGCGAGTCTGGTGTATTTCACTGATCCCATAAACAGCTTTCGTCTTAGACTCTCCCTGGCTGACTAGGTGAGTCAAGTGAAATTATAGGTAAATCAAGCCAAAAAGTAGAAGATCAGAGGGAAGGCAAATGAGCCTAGACTCCATAGTGAACGGTGGAGAAGGATCAGAGCCATCAAGGACACAGAATGATTTACTGTTGCTGGTTTATGACAGAGCACATCCGGAGATATGTTTCCCTGATTCTGTATGACTGGGTAATTTCAGGGCTGGTCCCTTTGCTTCCTGTCCCACTCGAGCCCCCTTCCTTCACGTAACCATGAATTGTGGGTCATGCTTTTGTTCAGAGTGGCAGGATCATTGGGAAGAGCAACAAGAAGCAAACTGGGCCATGTTTCTTTGCCAGGAAGTGACGTTCTGTCAACATTTAGAGAAAATGTGCCCTGCGGTGGGAGTCCACTGTATAGATTCCTGAGTTTAGGAAATTATAATCTGAGGGGTCTTCTTCACATTTAAGCCTTAACTGAAGTTTGCAAATTCCTTCTCTTAAATCTTTGCTCTTTCTTTACCCTTGACCTCCTATTCCGTTTTCCTCTCTCGCTATGTGCTCTTCTGCTTTTGATACAGGATTGACCTTATTCATGCTCAACCTCTATTTCCATTTTTCTCTCTTTTGGGAGAATACCTGGTACCGGATGCTACTCTGGTCTCACGGGGCGGTTACCTCCTGGGGAGTAGGGAGGCCTTGAGTATGTGCCTCTTGTACATAACGCTGCACTCAGTCAGTAAGTGTGCAAGTACATTGTATTTTCCCCTTCCAACATGTTGTGAAAGTAGTAAGAACCAGGTGTTTGAATAAATTAATCACATGCCAAATTTCATTTTGGAAATGAGATATTTTAGTTTAAGACTGTAGTACATTTGTAAAAGCTGTAATATATTTCAGTGATGAAAGCATCTTAAAATCTGTCAGAGCTGTGCACCTTAAAATTATTATGACCTGTATTTTGTGCGGTATGCTCATTTATATACATATAAATATATGAGTATGTGTATGCTCACTTACATACATGCAAATATAAAGATCTTGTCTGGGCAAGGACCTTGTGTGCCGGAGTTTAGCCTGAATTGAATTTTATGGATGAGAGAGATACCCTGAAAATGGAACCATTGGCGTAACCGCCTGTGTAATCTAACTAGCAGCCAGAGCTCTAATGATCTGCAACATGAGCTCAAGATCTACAATATCTTCAGAGAACATGGGCACATGCATATTTTTTCCCCCTTCTCAGCTCGGTTGTATTCCAAAAGCAATGAGGACTACTTGTCTTTTCAGAGAGCTGTCATGGAGCCCTGAGACTCTTTGTGGTTCAGACTTCATGTGAGTAAGTCTCCTCTTCACCCTCAGCCTAGAAAAAAATGTTTCAGTGCTCTTGGAATTCGATGGACATTTCCTAACTTTGAAGCTAGAGAAGGCTCTCATTTCTCATTAGACAATTTTAAACATTTTTTCTGCTCTGACTTCATGATGCCAAAAAAAATCCTGCATGGTTACTTTATTTGGAGAACAGTATTTGGCCTCAGACTCTTAAGATCATGTCTAGTTTAGATAATCATGGCAACTGCATGTGTGTTTTGGTCTTTTCTCTGCAGCCTTTCTGAACTTGTTGATTTCTTCAGATTCTCCATGCTCTTGTTTTGCTTTCTGACTTCCACAATGCTGTGCCTAATGTTTGGAACAATTTTTTAAAAAATTGTGGTAAATTACACATAACATAAAATTTACTGTTTCACCTGTTTTTTTAAGCATACAGTTGGTGGCATTAAGTACCTTCTGAATGTCATGCAGCCATCACCACCGTCGATCTCTAGAACTTTTTTATCATCCCAGTATGGAAACTCTGTCCCCATAAAACACTAACTTCCCATTTACCTCTCTTCCCAGGCCCCAGAAACCACTATTCTACTTTCTGTCTCTATGAATTGGATTGTTTCATGTACCTCATGGAATTAGAATCATGTAGTATTTGTCCTTTTGTGACTGGCTTATTTCACTTCGTGTGGTGTTCCTCAAGGCTCGTTCATGTTATAGTATGTGTCAAAATTTCCTACCTTTTTAAGGATGAATAATATTTTATTGTATGAATATGCCACTTTTGTTTATCCATTCATCCCTTGATGGATACTTGGGTTGCTTCCACTTTTTGGCCGTTGTGAAGAATGCTGCTGTGGACATGGGTGTCCAAGTATCTTTTTGAGACCTAGCTTCCAATTTTGGGGGCTATATACTCAGAAATGGAATTGCTTAATTTTTTGAGGAATGTTCAGACTGTTTTCCATAGTGACTGCACCATTGTACATTCCCACCAACAGCGCCCAAGGATTCCAGTGTCTGTACATCCGTGCCCACACTTTTGGTCGTTGTTGTTGTTGGTAATAGTCCTCCTAACTGTTGTGAGATAGTATCTCTGGAACCCTTTTGACCACTGTTTCTCTCTGCTTGGCTCATACCCACTGATGTTTCAGTTCTCAGCTCAGATGTCACTTCTTATGGAAAGCCTTCCCCGAGAACTCCCTGTCCTGTTCAAGTTACTTGCCACAGTACTACTCTTTGCTTCCTGTATTATAGAACTTCTGCATTTGATTGTAGTTTGCTTGTTTAATCGTCTGACGCTTCTCTCATGCGTTGAGTCCCATGAAAGCAGGAATATCTGTCTTGAAATATCTGTCATGATCACTGTTGTGTCTCCTTGGGACCTGCCTCTGAGTAGAGGCGGTGCTTGGAATGTGTACCTTTAGGTTTAAATAAGCATTCCCAGTGTACTGTGCAGTCTGGGCCTTGTAGATAAAACGGGTGAAATCAAATCCCAGGTGTGAGATTTACTAGCTTCTGGATTTTGAATGAGGTATTTTATTTGTCCAACTATTGGTTTTCACTTCTCTGAAATGGGGATAATGATAATCTGCCTCATCCTCATAAGATTTTCATAACAATGAACAGAGTTAGCATAGATGATTGAAGAACTGATTACCGCCATTAATATGAATGAGATGAGTGAGAAGAAATAGGAACGGAACTTTCAACATTGTCAGTTTGGTGGGCAGTGACATGGATTTAAGATTAAAAACAGGAGAAAGACTTCAGGAAGGTAGGAAAGGAGAACTTTGATTTGGGCTTATTGAATCTTAGGTGCTGGGGGGACTTGTGTGTTGTAATATCCCGGAGACAGTTTTAAATACAGGTTTGGGCTGGAGATGAGGATTGGAGCATTATTTTTAAGGAACGTGTCATAAGAAGATGAGATTGCCTAAAGAAAGACTGCTTTGAGGAGGAAGAAGGGTAGAGAATGTCCGCTATAAAGGGCAGAGGAAGAAAGACCAGAAACAGATGAGGAGGGAGCTTAGGCTAGAGGAATATAAGGGGGGGGGGGGAAGGCAGGATGTTACTGAAACCAAGAGAAAAGAGGACTTTGAGAAAGAGATGCAGGTAACTATGCCCAGTGCTTCCCAAATGACCAAGAGGGTGGTGCCGCATTTTAGTAGATAGAATTGGGCATTGACCTTGGGAAGAATTGTTTTGGTAGAATTGGCAGTGGTAGAAGCCACATCATAGCAGGGGTCAGGGCAAAAGAGAACAGTAGGACTTCTGGGCATCCATCTTCCGTGGTTCTTCAGGAAGTTTGGTAGGGAAAGGAAAGATGCAAATGAGATGGTAACTGGAGTGGTGAGTGGGAAAAGCCAAGAAGAGTTTAACGAATTAATTAATTCTTTAAGGTAGCAGGATTTTTTTTTTTTTTTTAAGTCTGAGCTAACATAAGTGCAAAGGATGAAGAGAAAATATCCAGGAGGAGACAGAGGTTCTTGATGATGTCAAATAGAACTGTGGTGACTGGCACATAACCCCAAGGATGGCAGGAAGGAAGGGGCCCGTGAGGACAGGCAAAATTATTTATCTTTTTAGTCTATTTCTAAACCTCTTTAAGTATAATTAAACACATACACTAAGTATGTATTAAACACTTGTGTAGTGTTTGTTTTGTAATTGCACACACATTTATTTCTTTACAAATAATAACCCATTTGATTTAATCTTCGTAACAACCTTGTGAGGTAGGTATGATTTCTGTGTCTCTTCTATAGATGGAGAAATGGAAGCACAAGGTGGCTAAGTAACTTACTCAAGTTCACACAGCTAGTAATTGGCAGAAGCAGGATTTAAACCGGTAAGGTCTAATTTTAGAGCCTGAGCTCTTAACCATTATTTTAAGCTATGCTCTCTTGTCTTTTTTTTCCCCTGGTGTTTGGAGGCTACTTAAAGAGATACCTAATTCCTCTGCAGATAAAATCTGAATAACTAAGTGGAAAGCCTGGTCTTCTAGTTGTTACATCTCGGATTGGAGTTGTGTATTTCATAGCATAAATAAATTGCACACGTGATGGTTAGATTAGGTTGCAAGCCTAGCATATTTGTAGGAGAAGAATAACTTTAGATTATTATTCACTTGTTTTTAAAGATTTTATTTTAGAGAGAGAGAGTGCATGCATGTGTGCAAACTAGGGGAGGGAGAGGGACAAGCAGACTCCTGCTGAACCAGACAGAGCGTGCTGTGGGGCTGGATCTCACCACCCTGAGATCACAACCTGAGCCCAAATGAAGAGTCTGAGGCTCAACCAACTGAGCAGCCCAGGCACCCCTATTATTCACTTTCTATCAGAAAAGCCAGCAGTGGTAATTTTTCATTAGTGATATAATTGGAAGAGGAAACTTGTAAATGAACATACTGAAGTAAGATTAAATGCATGCTGACAGTTAGAGAGTTTTATGCAATGCCTTAATCATGAAATTTTGGTAATAAAGAGTGTGTATTGACTTTCCGGAATCCTGAGAATGGATAAATGAAAACAAAAAGAAAGAACTACTTTGCATTATGCAACTAAAATAGTTACTAAATAACTTACTCTTTCAGGTATTTTTCCTTAACTTTTTATAACTGCAAGGCAAAACTAATAATTGATATAGCTCTGTCAGCTGCTAAGGGATTTTTTGTTGCTGTTGTTTTTAAAGTAATATATCATGTCCTGTATAATTCACTTGTGACTACACGAGGGAAAGTATTTAATGTCTGATTATGCAGCACTTGCTGTGGAAACAGCAGAGAGCCAGAAAGGGACAATAGAGAGCTAAGGATTATTTAATGGACAGTCACTGAGGTCACTTACTGATGTCTTTACTGCAACATCATGTACATCTGCTTTCCCATGGCAGGTTGTTTGATCATGGTTTAATGGTTAAAGCTTTGTAAAATTACAAAGGCAGAAATCCTACTGGTCTCAAGTGTTATTATTTACAATTGGACTGCTAGCAAGAAAGTGTTTAGGTTGATTATACTAATGCTAAGCTGAAACCTCATGGAGCTCTGTCCTCTGACCTTTGAAGTAGACTAGTAAGGTATGAAATCTCAAGGTGGAAATTCCTTGAAGATTGAAATATGACTGAGGGAATGTGACTTTTTCATCTAAACAGGTGTGGCCAAGAGGAGAGTTGTTCTCCTCTTGGAAATGTAAGAGGTGAGTTATTAGGTCCTTGAAGCTAGAATGTTAGGTACAATGGCAGTGAAGGAGTTTTAATTAATCTGTTACCTCTCTTTTGTGGTTTGGAATTGTATTGTCCTTCTTCTTGTATTTGTCTCCAAAATTATGGGCAGTATATGGATTGTGAAGAGTCTTGGGTAAGTGATTATCTCTGTTGGAGGTACTTGGAGGTGGCTCAGGGAAACTGTAGTTTACACGGTAGTTTGTCCAGATGAAGTCAAAAGAGGCTAGAATTATTCTTTCTAAGCTATTATCCCTGAGTAAAGAATCCAACATTTTATTTTGTTAGAGGTACTTTTTGCTTCGGTAGTAATAATATATTCTTCACATACGTAAAGTACCCTTTTCCCAAAGTTCCAGTCCTTTCTACAATCACTCCCTAACCTTTTATTTCTTTTTAGATCTTGTTTAGCTGATTTTCATCATAGGAATTTTTTTCTTCATGAAACTTTCTTTTCCTTTTGAAACTTGGACTGCATTCTTAAAATTGATGATAGTAAAGGGTGGGAACTTAAGATCAGGTTGGTGAGACAAGTAGGTTTTGATCCTCAAATTATTGTCTGAAGAGCTAGCGTATGTATTTTATATCTGTGGTTTCACTTATGAAAAAAAATTCTTATAAAAAGATTTCTTGCCAGAGTAATTTACAAGAACAAGGAATGCTATTGCTAACTTTATGGAATACTTGGGCTTGAATTACCGTGAAAGATGCTGTCTTAGAGAGGGCATTTTAAAAGCGCTAAAAAGTGTAGTGTTACAGCTTGATTGCAAGAGGTGAACTCTATTAGGAATTGAGTAATTTGTTAGAAAGGTGCTCATAATAAAAAGAAGGAAAGAGAGATGAGAATTCTAACTAACTCGTATAATGCCCAGATTTATTGTCTTTACATGGACACAAAGTATAGATTCTTAGATCTGGAACAGGCAAAGATAAATACCCCAGCAAAAAATGAACAAAAGTCATGAAAAGGCATTTCAAAAAGAGCTACTGCAAGGGGCACTTGACATATGAAAAGTTACTCAACCTGATTGATAATCAAAGAAATGTAAATTAGAGTGAACTTGTTTTTTCATTTATCAACTTGCCAGAGATTGAAACATTTGATAATAATTGATGTATGTGTGAGTAAATGAAGGAATGGGTATTGTCTGTTAATGGGCGTAGAATGGATACGGTTTTCCTGGAGGGCAATTTCACAATATGAATCAAGAGTCTTAAGAGAGTATACCTTTTGACCTGGTGAATTCCTGCTAAGAATTTTTATCATAAAGAAATCATCTGTGCCTTCTTGTCAAATGGTGCAGTAAGTTTATAGCTTCTGTATGCCTTCTGCTGCACATACATGTCAATGATTGCTAACACATTAAAAGAATAAAAGATAAAAAAGAGTCATAGGTGCGCTTATAGGCAAGATATTGTTGTGGGCCAGAAAGAGAACTAAACATAAAGGGATAAGCTGGATTGAAGGCATGGTCCTGCAAAGGCTTCGGGTGTGGAAATAAAAAGTAGCAGTTGTGAATTTAGGTCCTGTGGGGTTATGGGGACTAAAAGTTTACTTCTTGAGGTGGGCAGAACTAGGTTCACTGCATAAAGCCAGAGGTGGAGGTGAAGTATTTCTCATAAAAGGGAACTCAAAAAAGACCAACATGTCAGGGGAATAGCTTATATGGAGCGATGGGTTTTGAGGAGCAGGAGAAGATAGATAAACCTTTAAGAATAGAAACTCAATCCGTCTGATTGATCATGGAGTAATGGGGGGGAGAATGTGGTACTTCAAACCACCATGGGGGCGCCTGGGTGGCTCAGTTGGTTAAGCGACTGCCTTCGGCTCAGGTCATGATCCTGGAGTCCCGGGATCGAGTCCCGCATCGGGCTCCCTGCTCAGCGGGGAGTCTGCTTCTGCCTCTGACCCTCTTCCCTCTCGTGCTCTCTATCTCTCATTAAAAAAAACAAAACAAAACAAAACAAAACAAAACAAAACAACAAACCACCATGATATGAGACTTGGCCTTGAACTGGCAGTATTGGGATCCTTGTGGAGGCAACTACAGAATCACTATGGAGGGAAAGGTGAGCACGGATGGAGAGAGAGAGGAAGGGAAACAAAAAAAGCAAAGACAAAGAGAGCCATCCACTCAGAATTAGCCTTCAAAACAAAGTACAAAAAAAAAAAAATACTTGAAGAAAGCAAAAGCACTTGTCGTGTTGAATGTTTAATGTAAGTGATGAATCACTGAATTCTACTCCTGAAAACAGTATTACACCATATGTTAACTAACTAGATTTTAAATAAAAATTTGAAAAAAAGTATAGCTAACACACTCAACAATGAGAACAAATAATTATTCCAGATGAGATTAACTTTATAGAAAAGTCAAAGCCCGGAGTGCCTGGCTGGCTCAGTCAGTATAGTATGCGACTTTTGATCTTGAGGTCCTGAGTTCAAGTCCCACACTGGGCACAGATATGCTCACTAAAAAAAAAAAAAAGGAAAGAAAAAAAAAGTCAAACCAAAATAAGCATGTTCAGATGTTCAGGAAATTCAAAGGGATAAATAGATGCATCACATTAATAAAAAGGAAAATTTAAAAAGGCTGCAAATATGCATAAATGGAACAGGAACAGCTATATATGAAAAAGAGCCAGTTCTAAATTTTGGAAATGAAAAGTAATGTCATAGAAATAATAAACTCAATAGATAGGGTGAACTTTAGATAGAATTAAAATGAGAATTGGTGAATTTGAGGAGAGCACTAAGGAATTCACCCAGAAGAGACAAAAGATTAAGAAAGGAAGAGAGAGAGAGAACGAAAGAGAGAGACGGAGAACAAGAGAATGAGAACACACACATAGCAGACTTGCAGGATCTATGGAGAGCTTCCAACATATGTCTCTCAGGAGTTCCAGAAAAAGACAATGAAAGTCATGATGGAGAAGCAAAATGTGAAGAGCTAGGAGTTGAGAATTTTCCTTATATAATGAAAGACAATGAAAGATATGAGTCTTCAGATACTTTGAGCCGGACCATCATTTTGAAACTCTAGAATACAAAAAAATCCTGGAGATTTGCCCCTCTCCCCAAATGCAGATTATTTACAAAAGAGTCTTATTAGCAACAGATGCTGGAAGATAGGAGAAAAAAAATCTTCAAAGTGCTAAGGGAAGATTATAATTAATTTCAGTTTTAAAAACTGATGAAAAAATGTAGGTATTTTCAGTCATAAAAAAGGATGAGAGGAGAGTTATCATCCATGGATTCTCACTAGAACTGTTACAGTTTAGTAAGAACAAAAGTGAATCCAGAAGGAAAGTTTTTAATACGGAAACAGGGTTACCATAGAAATGGATGGCAATTCACTTAATTATTGGTTTAAAATACTACTTTTCTGTTTTAAAATAAATACAAAACTAAAACTCTGGAGAACAATAATGAGAATGTGAGAAAGAAGCAAATCCTGTGTGATCTGGTATCAGGGACTCAAAAGAGGGTACACAACTGGTATTCCTGATTTCTAAGAGTGATAAAAAATATGATACATTTGAGAGCTAACTTAGATGAAATGGATACATATCTTGAAAAATGTGCATTACTTAAATTGCCTCAAGAAGTAGTAGGAAGTTTGACTGAAGTGGTGAAAGAAACTGAAGAGTAACCAAGAGTCTTATGCCCCAAATGACAACAGGTCCAGTTTTGCAGGAAAGATAACGCCGTATTTCAGTAATCCTCACTTTCCCTCCTCTCTTTTTTCAAAAGCAGTTTATTGAGGTATAACTGACATACAAAAAACTGCATGTATTTAAATGACATGACTTGGTAAGTTTTGACATATGTATAGACTTGCTGAGTATTACTCATTACCCCCCATAGTTTCTTTGTACCTCTCAGCGATACTTCCCTCCAGCCCTGGCCCCAGTCAACCACTCATCTGCTCTTTGTCACTATCGAATAATTTTCATTTTCTAGAATTTTACATGAATGGACTCCTCCAGTACACTACCCTTTGTTTTGGCCTGGCTTCTTTCACTCAGCATAGTGGTTTTCAGATTCATCCATGTTGTTGTGTGTATCGGTGATTCATTCTTTTTTATTGCTGAGTAGTGATTTTTGTATCGATACACCACAATTTCTTTTTCTTTTTTTCATTATACTCCAGTTTCTTTATTTGTTCACTTGTTGGTGGACATTTGGGTTATTTCCAATTATTGGCAATTACAGGTAAAGCTGCTTTGAACATTTATGTACATGTGCCATCATGTTGTAGGTGTGGATCTAACTTTTTCAGAAATTGGCAGATTGGCTTCCAGACTGATTGGACCATTTTATTTTCATGAGAGCAGTGTATTAGAGTTCTAGCTTTGAGGGTTTTAAGAGTAGAAATTCTTGATGAAGTTTATAATTTTTTTTTCCTTTTATGGATTGTGCTTTTGGTTTCATGTTTAAGAAAACTGCCTTCCCTAACCTAAAGACTTAAAGAATTTATGTTTTCTTCTACTAGTGTTATAGTTTAAGTTTTATCTTTATTTTTATAGTTGGGTTTTATATTCATATTTAGAGTTAATTTCTATATATGATAGAAGAGGTGGATTAAAGTTCTTATTCATTTGTTTTAATATGGGTATCTAATGCTTCAAGAATTATTTGTTGGAAGGATTTTTTTCTAATTCCACTGAATTAACTTTGAATCTTTCTCAGAATCCATTGACCACAAACAGGTGTGTCTACTTTGGGATTCTGTTTTGTTCCATTTATCTGTTTGTCTACTTTATGCCAGTACCACAATGCCTTGATTTCTGTAGTTTTATATAAGTCTTGGGAGGTAGAGTGAAGTCCTTCAACTTTATTCTTCTTTTGTAAAGTTGTTTGCCACTTTAGGTCTTTGCCTTTCCATATAAATTTTAATTGTGTTAATTTTTACAGAAAAAGCCTACAGGGATCTTGGATTGGGATTACATCATTTTGGGGACAGTTTGACATTTTTTTGAGTCTCCTGAGCATGAACATAGCATGTCTCCACATTTATTTAGAAATTCTTTAATTTCTTTTAGCATTGTCTTGTTGTTGTTGTTTCTTTTGTGAGTTTGGGAAACCTTTTGCCAGATTTATCCCTAGGTAGTTTTTAATTTTTGATGTTATTGTAAGTGATATTTTAAAAAATTTTAGTTTCATTTAGTTGGTTGCAACTTTGTCCTGTAGGTTGTCTCCTGCAACCTTGCCGAACTTACTAGTTCCAGTTGCTTTTTTAGTAGAACCTGTATGATTTTCTATACAGGTGCTTATGTTATATGCAACTAAGGACAGTTTTACCTTTTCTTTATTTCTTCCTAGTCTAGATGCCTTTCATTTCTTTTTCTGGATATGCTGCACTGGCTAGAACCTTCAGTACACTCTTGAATAGAGGGATGACAACAGACATCCTTGCCTTTTCCCGGATCATACAGTGAAGTCATTTAGTCTTTTCATTGCTAGGTATGACGTTAGCTGTATGGTTTTCACAGATTCCTTTTTCAGGTTGAGGAAGTTCCCTCGTTTACTGAGTGTGTTTGGCAGGGTTGATGTTGGGTATTATCTAATTTTCTTACTGTATCAATTCATATCACCATATGGTTTTTCTTTATTAGTCGTCAGTAAAGCTGATGATTCATAATACGAATTATGTCAATTTTAGAATGTTAAACCTCTGGCATTTGTGGAATAATGCATGATGATGTATTATTTTTTTAGGTGTTGTCAGATTCGGTTTGCTATTTTGTCAATAATTTGCATATTCATATTCCTGAGAAATATTAGCCTGTAATTTTATTGTAATAATTCTTGGTTTTGGGAATTTCATTAATTTTTTGGATGAGTTTGTATAGAATTGATATTTTATGAACTGCTTAATAGAATCCGACAGTGAAGGTTCTGAGGTTAGAGTTTTTTTTTGTGGGAAGTTTTAAAAATACAAATTCAATTTCATTAGCTATGGGGCTATTCAGGTTATCTTCTTCTTGAGAGAACCCTGGTGATCTGTGTCTTTCAGGGAGTTTTTCCATTTTGTCCAAGTTCTGGAATTTATTCACTCAAGTTCATAATACCTCCTTATTTACCTTGTAATTGGAATGTTGAGACTTCAGTGTTTTTCCTTACAGTATAGCCGGAGGTTTTAAATTTTCTTTTCTCAAAGAACTAGCTTCTGGTTTCTTTGATTTTCTTTACTTCTCTGTTTTCTGTGTCATTGATTTCTACTCTGGTGTTTTATAATTTTCTTTCCTCTGCTTACTTCCGGTTTCATTTGCTCCTCTTTTTCTGTTTTTTCCAGGTGGAAGCTGAGGTCATTGATTTGAAGCCATTTTTCTTTTCTTAATATGGGCTTGTAGATAGAGCTATATCCCAGAAATTTTTGAAATTTTTTTTTTCATTTTCATTCAATTTAAAATAGTTTCTAGTTTCTTGTTTGGCTTCTTTTTTGACCCATGGATTATCTAGAAGTGGGTTATTTGGTTTCCAAATATTTAGGGATTTTCTAGATCTATTTCTGTTATTGATATTTAATTTCATTTTGTTATAGCACCATACACCACCACCACCCCCAGCTTTACTGAGGTATAATTGACATATAACATTGTGTAAGTTTAAGTGGTAAAATGTGATGATTTGATATATGTAAGTATTGCAAAATGATTACCACAATAGGGTTAATTAAAACCTCCATCATCTCACATAATTACTTTTTCTTTTCTTTTCTTTTCTTTTTCTTTTGGTGAGATCATTTAAGATCTGCTCCTTTAGCAACTTTCAGTATTGTTAACTGTAGTCGTCATGCTGTACATTAGATCCCTAGAACTTACTCATCCTACCCTTTGGCCAACATCTCCACATCCCTCCTCCCCCTCCCCCCAGCCTCTGGCAGTCACCATTCTGCTTTCTGTTTTATAGTTTGGCTTTTTTAGATTCCACACATAAGTGAGATCATGCAGTATTTGTCTTCTATCTTTCTGACTTAGCATAAGGCCCTTAAGGTTTATCCATATTATCCCAAGTGGCAGGATTTCCTTCTTTATCATAGCTGGATAATATTTTATTATGTAGATATGTCATCTTTATCCATTCATCCATAGATGGACACCTAGGGTGTTTCCATATCTTGGTTATTGTGAATAATGTTGCAGTGAACATGGAAGTGTGGATACCTCTTTAAGATCCTGGTTTTATTTTTTTTGGTTTTGGTTTTGTTTTTGTTTTTTGACATGTACCTAGAAGTGGGATTGCTATGGCATATGGTAGTTCTATTTTTAATTTTTTGAGGAACGTCCATATTGTAATCTATAGTGTCTGTACATTCCTGCCAACAGTGCATAAGGGTTTGGATTCCCTTTTCTCACCAAGACTTGTTGTGTCTTCTCTTTTTGATAATACCCATTCTAACAGGTGTGAGGTAATACCTCATTGTGGATTTGATTTGCATTTTCCTGATGATTAGTGATGTTGAGCATCCTTTTTATGTTCCACCTGGCCATTTGCATGTCTTCCTTGGAAAAATGTCTATTTAGGTTCTCTGCCCTTCTTAAAATCAGATTTTTTTTTTTTTATTTTGCTGCTGAGTTGTATGAGTACCTTATATATGTTGGATAATAGCTCCTTATCAAAGAGATGGTTTGCAAATATTTTATCCCATTCCATAAGTTGACTTTTTATTTTTTCGTTGTTTCTTTTGCTGTGCAGAAGCTTTTTAGTTCCATATAGTCCCACTCATGTATTTTTGCTTTTGTCGCCTGTGCTTTTCTTGTCATACCCCCAAAATAATTGTGAAGACCAATGTCAAGGAGCTTTTTCCCTAATTTTTCCTCTAGGAGCTTTATGAGTTCAGGTCTTATGTTTAAGTCTTTAATCCATTTTGAGTTAATTTTTGTGACTTGTGTAAGGTAGGGGTCCAGTTCCATTCTCTGCATGTGATTATCCAGTTTTCCCAGTGTCATTAATTGAAGTAACTATTCTTTCCCCATTGAGTATTCTTGGCTATTTTGTCAAATGTTAATTGAGCACACAGAGAGTTTGTTTGTGGGCTGTTGATTCTATTCCAGTGCTCTCCGTGTCTGTTTTGATGCCAATAACATAGGGTTTTTATTACTATAGCATTGTAGTATAGTTTGAAATCAGGAAATGTGAAGCCCCCAACTTTGTTCTTTCTCAGGATTGCTTTGGCTGTTTTGGGGTCTTTTGTGGTTCATATAAGTTTAGGGTATTTTTTATTGTTGTGAAAAAAGCCATTGGAAAAATTTTTTAAAGATTTTATTTATTTATTTGATAGAGAGAGACACAGCGAGAGAGGGAACACAAGCAGGGGGAGTGGGAGAGGGAGAGGCAGGCTTCCCACCAAGCAGGGAGCCCGATGCAGAGCTTGACCCCAGGACCCTGGGGTCACAACCTGAGCCAAACCAAGAGATGGATGCTTAACTGACTGTGCCACCCAGGCACCCCTGCCTCTTCCTTTTTTTTTTTTTCCCAAATTTTTTTTATTGTTATGTTAATCACCATATATTACATCATTAGTTTTTGATGCAGTGTTCCATGATTGATTGTTTGTTCATAACACCCAGTGCTCCATGCAGAACGTGCCCTCTTTAATACCCATCACCAGGCTGACCCATCCCCCCACCCCCCTACCCTCTAGAACCCTCAGTTTGTTTTTCAGAGTCCATCATCTCTCATGGTTCGTCTCCCCCTCTGACATACTCCCCTTTTCTTCCTCTCCTGTTATCTTCTTCTTTTCCTTTTTTCTTAAAATATGTTGCGTTATTTGTTTCAGAAGTACAGATCTGTGATTCAACAGTCTTGCACAATTCACAGCGCTCACCGTAGCACATACCCTCCCCAATGTCTATCACCCAGCCATCCCATCCCTCCCACCCCCAACCACTCCAGTAACACTCAGTTTGTTTCCTGAGATTAAGAATTCCTCATATCAGTGAGGTCATGTGATACATGTCTTTCTCTGATTGACTTATTTCACTCAGCATAACACCCTCCAGTTCCATCCACGTCGTTGCAAATGGCAAGATCTCATTCCTTTTGATGGCTGCATAATATTCCATTGTGTATATATACCACATCTTCTTTATCCATTCATCTGTCGATGGGCATCTTGGCTCTTTCCACAGTTTGGCTATTGTGGACATTGCTGCTATAAACATTGGGGTACATGTACCCCTTCGGGTCCCTACATTTGTATCTTTGTGGTAAATACCCAGTAGTGCAATTGCTGGATCGAACGGTAGCTCTAATTTCAACTGTTTGAGGAACCTCCATACTGTTTTCCAGAGGGGTTGCACCAGCTTGCATTCCCACCAACAGTGTAGGAGGGTTCCCCTTTCTCCACATCCCCGCCAACATCTGTCGTTCCCTGACTTGTTAATTTTAGCCATTCTGACGGGTGTGAGGTGGTATCTCATTGAGGTTTTGATTTGGATTTCCCTGATGCCGAGTGATGTTGAGCACTTTTTCATGTGCCTGTTGGCCATTTGGATGTCTTCTTTGGAGAAATGTCTGTTCATGTCTTCTGCCCATTTCTTGATTGGATTATTTGTTCTTTGGGTGTTGAGTTTGATAAGTTCTTTATAGATTTTGGATACTAGCCCTTTATCTGATATGTCGTTTGCAAATATTTTCTCCCATTCTGTTGGTTGTCTTTTGGTTTTGTGGACTGTTTCTTTTGCTGTGCAAAAGCTTTTTATCTTGATGAAATCCCAATAGTTCATTTTTGCCCGGGCTTCCCGTGCCTTTGGCGATGTTTCTAGGAAGAAGTTGCTGCGGCTAAGGTCGAAAAGGTTGCTACCTGTGTTCTCCTTGAGGATTTGGATGGACTCCTGTCTCACGTTTAGGTCTTTCAACCATTTGGAGTCTATTTTTGTGTGAGGTGTAAGGAAATGGTCCAGTTTCATTCTTCTGCATGTGGCTGTCCAATTTTCCCAACACCATTTGTTGAAGAGACTGTCTTTTTGCCATTGGACATTCTTTCCTGCTTTGTCAAAAATAAGTTGACCATAGAGTTGAGGGTCCATTTCTGGGCTCTCGATTCTGTTCCATTGATCTATGCGTCTGTTTTTGTGCCAGTACCATACTGTCTTGATGATGACAGCTTTGTAATAGAGCTGGAAGTCCGGAATTGTGATGCCGCCAGCTTTGCTTTTCTTTTTCAGTATTCCTCTGGCTATTCGGGGTCTCTTCTGGTTCCATACAAATTTTAGGATTATTTGTTCCATTTCTTTGAAAAAAGTGGATGGTATTTTGATGGGGATTGCATTGAATGTGTAGATTGCTCTAGGTAGCATTGACATCTTCACAATGTTGATTCTCCCAATCCATGAGCATGGAACGTTTTTCCATTTCTTTGTGTCTTCTTCAATTTCTTTCATGAGTATTTTATAGTTTTCTGAGTACAGATCCTTTGCCTCTTTGGTTAGATTTATTCCTAGGTATCTAATGGTTTTGGGTGCAATTGTAAATGGGATAGACTCCTTGATTTGTCTCTCTTCTGTCTTGTTGTTGGTGTATAGGAATGCCACTGATTTCTGTGCATTGATTTTATATCCTGCTACTTTACTGAATTCCTGTATGAGTTCTAGCAGTTTTGGGGTGGAGTCTTTTGGGTTTTCCACGTACAGTATCATATCATCTGCAAAGAGTGAGTTTGACTTCCTCTTTGCCAATTTGGATGCCTTTGATTTCTTTTTGTTGTCTGATTGCTGTGGCTAGGACTTCTAATACTATGTTGAATAGCAGTGGTGAGAGTGGACATCCCTGCCGCGTTCCTGACCTTAGGGGAAAGGCTCTCAGCCTTTCCCCATTGAGAATGATACTCGCTGTAGGTTTTTCATAGATGGCTTTTATGATATTGAGGTATGTACCCTCTATCCCTATACTCTGAAGAGTTTTGATCAAGAAAGGATGTTGT
Source organism: Callorhinus ursinus (assembly GCF_003265705.2). Classification (NCBI taxonomy): domain Eukaryota; kingdom Metazoa; phylum Chordata; class Mammalia; order Carnivora; family Otariidae; genus Callorhinus; species Callorhinus ursinus. The sequence goes on along the minus strand of NW_027397118.1, from coordinate 2,335,972 downwards.
ACTTTGTCAAATGCTTTTTCTGCATCTATTGAGAGGATCATATGATTCTTGTTCTTTCTTTTGTTAATGTATTGTATCACGTTGATTGATTTGCGGATGTTGAACCAGCCTTGCAGCCCAGGAATAAATCCCACTTGGTCATGGTGAATAATCCTTTTAATGTACTGTTGGATCCTATTGGCTAGTATTTTGGTGAGAATTTTTGCATCCATGTTCATCAAGGATATTGGTCTGTAATTCTCTTTTTTGATGGGGTCTCTGTCTGGTTTTGGGATCAAGGTAATGCTGGCCTCATAAAATGAGTTTGGAAGTTTCCCTTCCATTTCTATTTTTTTGGAACAGTTTCAGGAGAATAGGTATTAATTCTTCTTGAAATGTCTGATAGAATTCCCCTGGGAAGCCATCTGGCCCTGGGCTTTTGTTTCTTCGGAGATTTTTGATGACTGTTTCAATTTCCTTAGTGGTTATAGGTCTGTTCAGGTTTTCTATTTCTTCCTGGTTCAATTTTGGTAGTTGATACATCTCTAGGAATGAACCCATTTCTTCCAGGTTATCTAATTTGCTGGCATAGAGTTGCTCATGATATGTTCTTATAATTGTTTGTATTTCTTTGGTGTTGGTTGTGATCTCTCCTCTTTCATTCATGATTTTGTTGATTTGGGTCATTTCTCTTTTCTTTTTGATCAGTCTGGCCAGGGGTTTATCAATCTTGTTAATTCTTTCAAAGAACCAGCTCCTAGTTTCGTTGATCTGTTCTACTGTTCTTTTGGTTTCTAGTTCATTGATTTCTGCTCTGATCTTTATGATTTCTCTTCTCCTGCTGGGTTTAGGCTTTATTTGCTGTTCTTTCTCCAGCTCCTTTAGGTGTAGGGTTAGGTTGTGTATTTGAGACCTTTCTTGTTTCTTTAGAAAGGCTTGTATTGCTATATACTTTCCTCTCAGGACTGCCTTTGCTGTATCCCAAAGATTTTGAACAGTTGTGTTTTCATTTTCATTGGTTTCCATGAATTTTTTTAATTCTTCTTTAATTTCTTGGTTGACCCATTCATTCTGTAGTAGGATGCTCTTTAGCCTCCATGTATTTGAGTTCTTTCCGACTTTCCTCTTGTGGTTGAGTTCTAGTTTCAAAGCATTGTGGTCTGAAAATATGCAGGGAATGATCCCAATCTTTTGGTACCGATTGAGACCTGATTTGTGACCTAGGATGTGATCAATTCTGGAGAATGTTCCATGGGCACTAGAGAAGAATGTGTATTCCGTTGCTTTGGGATGGAATGTTCTGAATATGTCTGTGAAGTCCATTTGGTCCAGTGTGTCATTTAAAGTCTTTATTTCCTTGTTGATCTTTTGCTTAGATGATCTGTCCATTTCAGTCAGGGGGGTGTTAAAGTCCCCCACTATTATTGTATTGTTGTCAATGTGTTTCTTTGCTTTTGTTATTAATTGCCTTATATAATTGGCTGCTCCCATGTTCGGGGCATAGATATTTACAATTGTTAGATCTTCTTGTTGGATAGACCCTTTAAGTAGGATATAGTGTCCTTCCTCATCTCTTATTACAGTCTTTGTTTTAAAATCTAGTTTGTCTGATATAAGGATTGCCACCCCAGCTTTCTTTTGGTGTCCATTAGCATGGTAAATGGTTTTCCAACCCCTCACTTTCAATCTGGGTGTGTCTTTGGGTCTAAAATGAGTCTCTTGCAGACAGCATATTGATGGGTCTTGTTTTTTAATCCAATCTGATAGCCTGTGTCTTTTGATTGGGGCATTGAGCCCATTTACATTCAGGGTAACTAGTGAAAGGTATGAATTTAGTGCCATTGTATTACCTGTAAGGTGACTGTTAACTGTCTGTTGTCTGTGTTCCTTTCTGATCTTTGCTGCTTTTAGGTTCTCTCTTTGCTTAGAGGACCCCTCTCAATATTTCTTGGAGGGCTGGTTTCGTGTTTGCAAATTCCTTTAGTTTTTGTTTGTTCTGGAAGCTTTTTATCTCTCCTTCTATTTTCAATGATAGCCTAGCTGGATATAGTATTCTTGGCTGCATATTTTTCTCGTTTAGTGCTCTGAAGATATCTTGCCAGTCCTTTCTGGCCTGCCAGGTCTCTGTGGATAGGTCTGTTGCCAATCTAATGTTTCTACCATTGTAGGTTACATATCTCTTCTCCCGAGCTGCTTTCAGGATTTTCTCTTTGTCTCTGAGACTCGTAAGTTTTACTATTAGATGTCGGGGTGTTGGCCTATTTTTATTGATTTTGAGAGGGGTTCTCTGTGCCTCCTGGATTTTAATGCCTGTTTCCTTCCTCACATTAGGGAAGTTTTCTGCTATAATTTGCTCCAATATACCTTCTGCCCCCCTCTCTCTCTCTTCTTCTTCTGGGATCCCAATTATTCTAATGTTGTTTCGTCTTATTGTATCACTTATCTCTCGAATTCTGCCCTCGTGATCCTGTAGTTGTTTCTCTCTCTTTTTCTCAGCCTCTTTATTTTCCATCATTTGGTCTTCTATATCGCTGATTCTCTCTTCTGCCTCATTTATCCTAGCAGTTAGTGCCCCCATTTTTGATTGCACCTCATCAATAGCCTTTTTGATTTCGATTTGGTTAGATTTTAGTTCTTTTATTTCTCCAGAAAGGGTTTCTCTAATAACTTCCACGCTTTTTTCAAGCCCAGCTAGTATCTTTAAAGTCATGATTCTGAACTCTAGGTCCAACATCATACTAATGTCTGTATTGAGTAGGTCCCTGGCTGACGGTACTACCTCTTGTTCTTTTTGCTGAGGTGATTTCTTTCGTCTTGTCATTTTGTCCAGAGGAGACTAGATGAATGAGAGAACGAAATGCTAACAGGTTTACAACGTCCCCAGCAAATATACTGTATACAAATCAGAAAAGACCTGAAACCAGGGGAAAAGAAAGGGAAAGAAAGAAAAAAGAAAGAGAAAAAAGAAAAAAAGATAAAAACAAAAACAAAACAATACAAAAAAAGCAGAATATGATCAAATATGATCAGGCTAGTGCATAGATCAGTGCCACACACTAGATTTTGGGCGTATTTTGGTCTGTTAGAAAAAAGTGCCTCCTAAAATTTTAAAGGAAGAAAGACATATATGTACAAAATAAGGGTTGATACAATGAAGGGATGGAAGATGACTGTAAAGATGAAAATTATAAAAGGTTTTATAAAAGGACTTGGTAAGATAAGTTGTTTGAAAAAAGAAAGATTTAAGAAAAGAAAAAAAAAAAAGGAAAAAGGGAGAGAATGTGATCAGGCAGGAGACTAGAACAAAGCCATACACTAGTGATTTAGGGTATATTTTGATCTGTTAGAAGAAACTGTACCTCAAAATCTTAAAGAGAGAACAACTTATATATATATGCCAAAAATAAGGGTAACTACTATGAAGGGATAAAATATGACTCTAAAAATGAAAAATGAAAAATGAAAAATGTTTTTTTTTTTTAAAAAAAGGGATTGATAAGATGTTGGTTAAGAAAGGGAAAAAGAAAAATAAAAAAAGTCAACAAAAATTAACTTTGATGAAATAATGAATCATGGAAAAAAAAAAAAAAAAAGCCATGAATCTATGTGCAGTATTCCCCTAGCGCTGGAGTTCTACCGTTCTCCTTGATCGATCAACTTGGTCTTGGCTTGCTGGCTGTTTGTGCTGATCTTCTGGGGGAGGGGCCTGTTGCTGTGGTTTCCAAATGTCTTTGCCGGAGGCGGAATTGCCCCGCCCTTGTGGGTCCGGGCTAAGGAAGCTGCTCCGGTTTGCTCTCAGGAGCTTTTGTTCCCTGCAAGCTCTCCGTACAGCCTTGGAGTACCAGGGCAGAAATGGTGGCCTCCCTATCTCCACCCGGAGGAGCTGAGAACTCGGGGCCCCGCTCCTCAGTGTGCCCCCAGAGAAAAGCAGTCACTTCCGTGTCCCCGGTCTCTGGCCGCACTCCGTGCTCACCCGGCCTGTGACCGAGCGTTGCTATCTCTGGCACCCGACCCCACGCAGTCTCCAAACCCAGCAGATCCCTGCAGTGCGTTCCCGCACCGCTCCTCCCCGGGAAGGAAGGGGAGTCTCCCCGGATCTGCCGCCTGCTGGGTCCCTGCTGGAGGAGCCGTGCCCCGACTGGGCCGCAGATCACAGTTTATGGCAACCCCGAGCTGAGAGCCCGCGACTCTGCTCCGTCTCTGCAGCCGGCTTCCCCGCTCTGATACCTGGGAGCTCTGGCGCACTCAGGCACCCCCCGTCTTTCTGTGACCCCAAGGGTCCTGAGACCACACTGTCCCGGGAGGGTTCCACCCCCCGCTTAGCCACTGCAGCGACGTCCCTCCTCTGAGCCAACTTCTAAAAGGTCCGATTTTGTGCTCCGCGGCTCTAGCACTTGCCAGAAGCGGCTGCCGAGGCCCCTCCCCCGCCGTCTATCCTCCCGAATATCGCCTCGGATTCACTTCTCCGCACGTCCTACCTTCCAGAAAGTGGTCACTTTTCTGTTCAGAGAGTTGTTGCTACTCTCTTCTTCGGTCTCCTGTTGAGTTCGTAGGTGTTCAGAATGGTTTGATCCCTATTCAGCTGAATTCCTGAGACCAGACGAAATCTAGGTCTCCTACTCCTCCGCCATCTTGCTCCGCCCCCCCGAGATGATCATATGATTTTTATGTTACATTTTATTAACGTCATCTATTACACTTAGTGATTTATGTATACTGAACATCATTGCATACCAGGTATAAATACCACTTGATTATGGTGTATGAACCTTTTAACATGCTGTTGAATTTGGTTTCCTAATATTTTTTTGAGAATTTTTTACATCTGTATTCATCCAGAATATTGGCCTGTAGTTTTATTGTTGTTGTTGTTTTGTTTTTTCTTGTAGTATCATTACTGGACTCTGATATCAGGGCAATGCTGGCCTTGTAAAATGAATTTGGGAGTGTTCCTTCCTCTTTAATTTTTTGGAAAAGTCTGAGCAGGATATTCATTATTTCTTCTTTAAATGTTTGGTGGATTAACCAGTGAAACCATCTCGTTCTGGGCTTTTCTTTGTTGGGAGTTTTTTGATAACTCATTGAATCTTTTTACTTGTTGCTGGTGTGTTTAGATTTTCTATTTCTTCATGGTTTAGTCTTAGTAGGTGACTGTTTCTAGGAATTTATACATTTCTTTTAGGTTATTCCATTAATTGGTATATAATTGTTCATAGTGGTCTCTTATAATCCTTTCTGTTTCTGTGGCATCAGCTGTAGTATCTCCTCTTTCATTTCCGATTTTATTTAGTTGAGTCTTCTCTCTTTTTTCCCTAGCTGGTGAGCTAAAGGTTGGTCAGTTTTGCTTATCTTTAAAAAAAAAAAAAAAAAACCCAAGCTCTTAATTTTGTTCTTTTCCATTGTTTTTTTGGACTCCATTTCATTTCTTTCTGTTCTGCTTTTGGTTATTTCCTTCTTTCTGCAAACATGGGCTCAGTTTGTTCTTGTCTAGTTCCTTGAGGTGTAAAGTTCGGTTCCTTCTGTTTTTTTTTTTTAAAGATTTTTATTTGAGAGAGAGAGAGAATGAGAGATAGAAAGCACGAGAGGGAAGAGGGTCAGAGGGAGAAGCAGACTCCCTGCTGAGCAGGAAGCCTGATGTGGGACTCGATCCCGGGACTCCAGGATCATGACCTGAGCCGAAGGCAGTCGCTTAACCAACTGAGCCACCCAGGTGCCCAGTTCCTTCTGTTTTTTTAACTTAAGCATTTATCACTATAAATTTTCTTCTCAGAATTGCTTTTGCTGCATCCCATAAGTTTTGATATTTTGTTTCCATTTTCATTTGTTTCAAGATATTTTTAAAATTCTATTTTGGTATCTTCTTTGACCTCTTGGTTCAGGAGTGTGTTATTTAATTGGCTCATATTTGTGGATTTTTCGGCTTTCCTTGTGTTACTCGTTTCTAGTTTCGTACCATTCTGGTTGAAAAAGATACTTGGTTTCATTTCAGTTTTTCTTTTTGTTTCTTGTTTTTTTTGCTTTTTAATTAGGTAAGACTTGTGTTGTTGCCTAACATATATGATCTGACCTGGAGAATGTTCTGTTTGTGCTTAAGAAGAATGTGTATTCTACTGCTGTTGGATGGAATGTTTTATATATGTCTGTTAGGTCCATTGGGTCTAACGTTTAGTTAAAGTTTAATGTTTCCATACTGGTTTTCTATCAGGATGATTTATCCATTCTTGAGATGGGGTAGTGAATGCCCCTACTATTATTATATTGTTGTCTGTTTCTCTCTTCAGATATGTTAGTATTTGTTTAATGTATTTAGGTGCTCCAGTGTTGGGAGCTTACATACTTATTGTTCTAGTCCCTTGATGAGTTGACTCCTCTATCATTATGTAATGGTCTTCTTTGCCTCTTGTTAAAGTTGAATTAAAGTCTATTTCATATATGTATAGCTACTCCTTTTCTTTTTTGGTTTCCATCTTGCATGGACTCTCTTTTTCCATCCCTTTACTTTGAGCCTGTGTGTATCTCCTGAAGGCAGTGTATAGTTGGGTCTTTTTTAAAAAAATCCAGTTAGCCACTCTGTGTCTTTTGATTGGAGACTTTAATTCATTAACGTTTAGAATGATTATGAATAGGAAAGGACTTACTAATGCCATCTTATCAGTTGTGTTTTGGTTGTCTTGCAGTTCCCTTATTCCTTTCTTCCTCTCTTGGTGTTTTCCTTTGTGCATTGATGATTTTTTATAGTGGTGTGTTTTGATTTCCTTCTCTTTATGTTTGTGTGTCTACTCTAAGGTTTGGCTTTATGGTTTCTGTGAGGCTTCCATAAAAGATTTTATACATATAACAGGACTGTTTTATGCTGATAACAACTTAACTCCATCTGCGTACAAAAACTCTACCCTTTATTTTTTTAAAAATTTTATTTTTAAGTAATCTCTACACCCATCGTGGGGCTCGAACTCACAACTCTGAGATCAGGAGTTGCATGCTCCACCAACTGAGCCAGCCAGGTGCTCCAAAAACTCTACCCTTTTATTCTTCCTCTTTTATGTTTTTGATGTCACAATTTGTCTCTTTTTATATTGTGTATACATTAACAAGTTATTGTAGCTATAGTTGTTTTAATGTTTTTGTCCTTTAACCTTTTTACTAGAGATAAGTAGTTAACACATCACAATATTACAGTATAACTCTAATGGAGCTCTGAATTTTACTATGTACTTTACCTCTATGTTGTATATTTTCATCCTTTGAAATAAATAGCATCTTTTCATTTCAGCTTGGAGAATTCTTTATTTAGCATTTCTTGCAAGGCATTATCTAGTAGGGAGGAACTCACTGAGATTTTGTGTGGGAAAGTCTTTATTTTTCCTTCATTTTTGAAGGACAACTTTGCTAGGTAAAGTATTTTTGGTAGTTTTGGTTGGCATTTTTTTTTCAGCACCTTGAATATATCACCCCACTTTTTCTTGGTCTGTGAGGTTTCTGCTGAGAAATTCATTCATAGCCTTGTCAGAGTTCCTTTATAGGTGACAAGGTTCTCTTGCGACTTTTAAGATTCTCTTTGTTTTTGATTTCTGACAGTTTTATTGTAATGTGTCTTCAGTTAGATCTTTTTGAGTTGAATCTGTTTGGGGCTCCTAAAAGCTTCGTGAATTTGGATGGCCAAATCTTTCCCCAGATTTGGGAAATTCTCAGACATTATTTTTTGGAATAGGCCTTTCTACCTGCTTCTCCTTTTTTTTCCTCCTTAGACTCCAATAGTTCATATTCTGCTTCTCTTGGTGGTATCTCATAGCTCACGTAGGCTTTCCTCACTCTTTTTTTTTTCCTTGTTCTCCTTTATCTGGGTAGTTTCAGAGGTCCTGTTTCACAGATTCTTTCTTCTGCTTGATCCATTCTGCTGTCCATACTGTCTATTGTATTTTTTATTTCATTCATTGTGTTCTTCAGCTTCAGAATTTGTTTGGTTTTATATCATTTCTGTCTCTTTGTTTAACTTCTAATTTTGTTCATGCATTGTTTCCCTAATTTTATGGAATTATCTTTGTGTATTCTCATAGCTTATTGAGGTTCCTTCAAATAGCTATTTTGAATTGTTTATTGGCCAAATCACAGATCTCCATTTCCCCATTTTTTCATATTCCTTGAAGTCTTGCATTGCTGGCTCCTCCAGTCTTTACTGACTGACTTCCAGAGAGAAATACCTTCTGTCAGCCCTACTAGGGATTCTGAGGTTTTTGCAAACCTTCTATGGATATCCCTGTCCCACACTTTTTGCTTCCTCTTGTGGCAGAATTCTTAAGCTTGTATGTCTTCTCTCAATCCTGAAAAGCACCAGACTGAGTACTGACAGCTTGCCTTTTGCTTTTATGTCTTCTCTCAATCCTATTTGTTTCTTTATATTTTAAGTCAATTTGTTATAGGTAGCAGATACTTGGATATTTTTTAAAATGTAACCTGGTAGTCTCTTCCTTTTAACTGAGTTGTTTAGACTGTTTATATGTAATGTGATTGTTGATATGGTTGGGTTTAGTTCTAACATTTTACTGTCTACCCTTTGTTCTCCTTTTTTCTCTATTTCTCCCTTTTTGGATTGATTTTACATGATTCCATTTTATCTCCCTTGTTGGCTTATTACCTGTAACTCTTTGTTGTTATTTTATGGTTGTTTTATGGGTTTCTAGCATCCATCTTTATCTTAATAGAATATTTCTTTAAGTAGTACTATGAACTTTAAATATAGTTTAAGAATTTTATAACAATATACTTCCATTTCTTTTTGACCATTGTGATATTGTTGTTATACATTTAACTTCTACATATATTATAAACCCCACAAGGTACTATTTTTTTTTTTGCTTTAAATAGTTATCTTTTGTAAAGATTTAAATAGTGAGGATAACGTCTTTTATATATCCAGTGAGTTAATATTTTTGATTATCTTCATTCCTTTGTGTAAACTCAGATTTCTACCTAGTGTCATTTTTTTCTGCTTGGAGGTCTTTATCATTTCTTACAGTGAAGCTTTGCTGGTATTAAATTATTTTTATTTTTCTGTATATGCAAACATGTTTCTTTTGCCTTTGTTTTTGAAAGATATTTTGGCTTGCTATAGAAACCTAGTTGACAAATATTTTTCTCTCAGTTTTTTGAAAATGTTTTTTCACTGTCTTCTGGCTAACATTGTTCCAACGAGATATTCCATGTAATGATTTGTTTCTGTGTACATACTATTTCTTTTTCTCTGCTTTTAAGATTTTCTCTTTTCACTGATTTTAAGTAATCTGATTATATTGTGCTATAATGTTATTTCCTTATTTTTTTGTGCCTAGGGCTCTGTGAATATAATTTATAGCTTTAATCAAATTTGGAAAATTTTTGGTCAGTTCTTTTTCTTTTTCTCATTCTCTTTGTTATTCTTTGGTGGCTCTGAATACATGTATTATACAGCTTAAAGTCCTCTCACAGCTCACTAATACTCTGTTAATGTTTTTGTTGTTATTTTTTAAACCTGGGCTTCCTTTTGGGTAATTTCCACTGATATGTTTTCATGTTCACTGTTCTTTTCTTCAGTGATATCTAATCTGCTTTGAATCCTATCCTGTTTGTATTTCATCTCAGACATTGAGGTTTCCCTGTCTAGAAGCATAATTTAATTTTATTTCTTCTGTTTCTCTACTTACCATGTTCAATCTTTTTGAGCTTATGAACCACAGTTATATCACTTTTTAAATTTTTATTAATTACTTTATTATTTTTTAAAGATTTTATTTAGTTATTTATTTGGTGGGGGTAGGGCTAGGGGAAGAGGGAAAGAATCTTCAAGCAGACTCTGCACTGAGTGTGAAGCCTGATGCAGGGCTAGATATCATGACCTGAGCCGAAATCAAGAATTGGATGCTTAACTGACTGAACCACCCAGGCGCCCCCACTTTTTAAAATGTACTTCTAATTTTGTCATTTATACCATTTTGGAGCCAGTTTCAATTGATTTTTCTCTCCATTACTTTGCCTTAAAGTCTTATCTAGCTTTCCATGGTTGTAGTTTTTGATTAGAAATAGTTTGATCCTTTTAGTCTTTTTTTTTTTTAAGTTTTTATTTATTTGAGAGAGAGAGAGAGAGAGAGAAGAGAGTGCATGAGCAGGAGGAGGGGCAGGCTCAGCAGCGAGCTGGATGCGGAGCTTGATCCCAGGACCCCTGGATCATCACCTGAGCCGAACGCAGATGGTTAACTCACTGAGCCACCCAGGAGCCCCTAATCCTTTTAGTCTTGATTTAAGATTTTTTAGGAAAGAGCAGAAGGGCAGTCTAGGGCCACTTTTGTGTTACTACTGAGGCAAAAACCTCCTGAGAATTTTTTCTGATGTTTTGTGGATTATGAGATTATTTACTCTGGCAGAATTTTTGGTCTGCAACAGTGTAGGCTCCCATTATTGGAAACAACAAGAAATGCTAAGTAAATTTCTTGAAAGAATTTCTTGAAAGCATTGTAGAGCTACCAAAGCAGCCAAGGCTTGGGTGTCCAAAATTAGTGCTATAAACATTTGTTTTAAATTTTAAAAAGAGTATTGCTTTTAATTAAAATCACTTAAGATTTTTGTATTTATATGTTCTTTTTAAGTTACAAATTGAACAGTTTTTAAAGATAAAATTTTTCTAGCCTCTGAATCAGTGTGGGAGTATAGTGGAAATGACCTTGTACTTGGGAAATGAGAATATGAGTTGTGATAGTCTCATGACCAGTCATGTAATCTCTTGCCAGTCACCTTTTGTCTCTGGATGGGCTTTTGTTTCTTCATCTGTTCTAAAATTTTACAATAATTTTTATTTTTATCACCAGTGTAGCTAATTGAGGCATTTTATATATATATATAAAATTTTATGGAGACCTTTTACATGTTTCTGCTGTAGTTCACCCAGGTAAATTAATATCTGAATTTCTCATGTAGCATTAATTTATGGCATAAAGTATAATTTGATGGGTTACACATAGATTCTTTTATAGATAATTCATAACTACTAAATAAAACTCATTTCCCAGAATAAGGGAGTAAATAACAGTAAGTGGCTGCCAAAGTGTATTGAGGGCTTTTTATGTGCCAGACCCTGTTCTTAGATCTGTATATGTGTTCATTCATTCATTCATTCATTCACCTCACATAGAGATAAGAGACTATTCCAAATTATTTATCTAGATGGGTAGAACTGGCATTAGAACTATCTTTTGGCTTCTTAATTCATGCTTTGTTATGCAGACCCCACCCCCTATTTGAATGTGATTTCCTTAATATCTGCATGGATTATCATTTGTAAAATGCACTAATATACGTAAGTGATTTTATTTCATCTTCATAGTGCTCTATGAAACAGTGTTTTACAGATGAGTAAACTGAAACCCGGAGAGGTCTATTTGAGTGTACCACATGTGGGAAGCGATGAGTCTGGACTCAAATTCTACTCTTTCCTCCAAATTCTGTTTATTTTCACCATGCCATTATTTTCAGTGAGCATAGGAAAGTGAATACTGAGTTTCTTGAAGTGGTTGAAGTACTTTTTTTTCCCCTTTCATTTAAAGCAAATCTGGCATACATGTATATGAAATATTTATTTATACTTCTTTTGGCTTAGCTATTTTTTTTTACTCATCCTTGTGGCTAATGTTTTGATGTGTCTTCCTCAGGGAGGTTTTACTTACTCAACGCCCTGCTTAAGGACTAGGTCAATTTTTCCACTTATTATTTGAAACCCTCAGAAGATCAGATGATTGTTTTTACAAGCCTTTATTTGTGGTTGTATGTTGAAAAAAATCAGAGAACAAAATTAAATTTTTATCAAACCTGACAAAATACGATTCATAGGTGAAAAATTATGTGGAAAATGAAAAATGGTTAAAGAATAAGAGTAGTTAGCAGCATAATCTGATGAGACTGAAGAAAATACATTTTATTTATAGGTGAGATACCCCCTCCTATTATGAGTCTTAATCCGGTTAATCTTTTTAATATAATAACTGTATGATTCTCAACCATGTCTCTCTTTGACAAGATTTGCAAGCTCAGATAGAGCTTAACTTTTCACAGGAGTCAGAGGATTAGGGTTAAAGTTCAACCTCCAACTTTAAACCTTTATGGTTTTGAGTTGCAGTGTGTTTTTCTTAAGGTCTTGTGTGTATGTTTTCTTTCCTTGCTAGAGCTCTGAAAAGGGACGTAGTCCTCATGGAAGGGTCTTCATGTCCTCCTACCAGGTGGGGAAGGTTGGATTTTGCACTCTCTGGCTTCTGTGCGGCATTTGTGAGCAGCCTGACATGTTTGACACCAGTGTGACAGCAAAGAAGTGTGTGAGCTGAGCAGTGTGAGGTAGGGTCCAGCTGTGCAGATTTTATCTGTACATCAGGCCAAGGAGCAGCAGTTAGCCAGATCTGACAGTCAAACACAAGCACCTTCTACCTCCACTCCAGAGTGCATTTTAATGTGTGTGTTTACCAACTAGTTGGCATTTGACGCAAACGAAGTTGTCAGAGCTGGGTATTTTTTTTCCCCCTTCACTCTTTAGTGTGTTGGTCTATGGTAGTTTCCCCCAGTATACCTTATTGCATATCACAAAAAGATACATTTTCTAAAACAGAGTAAAGAATCATGGCGTCTGCATTTTTTTACTAAATTTTACATTAAGAATTAGTAGGTAATATATTTGAGTTAATAATAGGTAGTGTGTTGAATAGGCAATATGTTTACATAGTTCAAAAATCAAAACAGTACACCTGGAATGTTTTGAATAGCCTTGTTTCACCCATGTCTCCTTCTAGTCATTTCTTACCTCTGCCTCATAGGTAACCACGTTAATAGTTTGTCACATATCCTTTATGTTTCTCTATGCACATATAAGCAGATATTCTGTCTCTTGTCTTTTACTTCCTGAGATATTCTGTAGAGCTCCTTATTTCTCTAACAGGGAAGCTTCCTCATTCTTGTTTACTGTTGCATTGTATCTCATTGTATGGATGCACCATGGTTTATTTAACCATTTTCTGTGGATGGACACTTGGATTGTTTCTAATCTTTTTGTTTAGTTGAGATAAAATTTACATACCAAAAAATTACATACCAAAATACTCGTTCTTGTAAAGTGGACAGTTAAGTGGGTTTAGTATGTTTCCAAGCTTTTGTTCTACAAATAGTGATCCAGTGGGTAAACTTGTACATATGTTCTTCTGAACATGGTGCAAGTATATCCATAGAAAAAATCCGCAGAAGTAGGAATTGTCAATTGCTGCCCATTGGTATTGTAGTAATTTGCACTCTTGAGCATGAGAGGACTTTTCCTCCGTAGTCGAGCTCAGAGTGACTTTGCCTTTTTATAAAGCAATTTTAATTCTTAAGAAATATGTGAAGTTCATGAACTACCAGTTTAATCTAATATTAATTCCTGATTGATTTCACCAAGGTAGAGATGACCAAAAGTTCTTTTTAAGTTCGTAAATATATTGTTTATAATTGATCTCCTTAGTTAACTGGTAAAATTGTAGGCTGTGAATATTGATACACAGAACAGATTACAGGTATATGGATCCACATTCTTTCCTGCCATATAGATATAATGATGTTCACAGTATCAAAATTAAAATTTCCAGTGGAAAGAAGACCATTTATATTCTCCTTGCTCTGTAGTAGGAACATTCCTGTAGAATTTTACCCTTTTGATACAGCCTTCCAAGTTACAATGTTTTATGCCTGTCTGATACACTGGACTTCAACTGAGCTGAGAAGTAGGTTGTTTTTATAATGATGTAGTTTAAGTTTTAATTATAAATAGAATTTCAGCCTCCACTGATGCCTGTTGATCTATAGAACAGGTCTATTGCTGTTTAATCTCATTAAGGTAGAGTATTTAATTCCTTAGAGGTGTTGACCTTTGTGCTCCTTGTTATACACAGATGAGCTTTATAGATTTGCCTGAAGAGGTCTTCAGGTGGTATGTATGTATGTATGTATTTATTTTAAGGTGGTATTTATAAGGTGGAGCCATTTCAAGGTTTGAGTTTTCATGTGCATTTGAATTATTCAAGGATTTTAATAATGCGTTAAATTTTGTCTGGGGGCATTTAAGAATCCTGTCTATAAAAAGGCCTGGCAAAAGATTCATAGGAAAATACAGGCTTTCCTGAGGTCAGAGTGACAATTGCGGTATAGATTTTTATTAAATTTGTGATGAAGTGCATAAATGTGTAAGTATATGCATGGAAATATCATTAGTTCTTTCTGTTCCCCAAGTAGTAGCTAATGTTGAAAACAGATAAGCCACTTAACCGATGATTTATCTAAACTAATGGTTTTTGTTCGTATTCTAGGTTCTTCATAAAGGCAAACTGTTCATAGTTTAACTGGTAAGCCAGTCTTACCATTGTAGATGGGAAAATACCTTGGGTCCAAGCAGAAAGCTTTCATTAAATAAATAGACCAGAATTTTGTATGAGAGTGTTTTGCCTCTGTAAGATCAACTGGTTGCTATATTTCTACTCCTTTTTTCTTTATTTACCTTGGATAATTTGCAGAAAGATACAGAAAGATTTAAGTTCTGCCCAAAAGGTGTTTTCTCTGGACTACTCTGATGGGTCTGTGAAAGAAAGCATAGGGGAGGGTGATAGGGTCACTGTGTCTGGTTGAGCAGGTTGTTGACTGCATAAAGACAGTGTCCATTGGAGCAGGTGGGGGCTAAATTCCAGTTTGTGTTCATCAAGCCATACTCCATGGAATAAGGCTGCAGTGACCCAGAGCAAGGCGTACCATTTTGTAATTCCTACAGAGATGCTGATAACAGCCTGAATATGCATCTTATTATAGTTTTATTTGAAAATCAGTTGTTTCTGCCTTTTCTGTTTTTTTTTCCTTTGAGAAATTTTCTGTAGTATATAGATAATTCCTATGTGAGTGTGTGTGTATATACACACACATATAATGCCATTTATATGCCATGTGGTCTCTTTCTCTCTGTCGCACGCACGTACACACACACCCACACCCGCACACCCCCACACACCCACACCCACACACCATATATGTTAGGTATTCTTTGGAAAAAAAAAATCCTTCAGAAGGAGGACATCACCTTATATGTATTCGATTCTTTATGAAATACCCTATTATATGGGGTCCTCTCTTAGTTACTTTGTTTGAACAGCATGGTACTGTTTGCAAAAACATAGAAATGGCCTCAGAGCCTCAGACAGTGCTGGCTGTGGATGCTTAAAAATGTTTCTTTATAAAATTGGAAAAGAAGCGAAGATGCTTAACACGGATTTAGTACTTATTCTAGAAATGAATGATCACTTTAAAAAAAAGTAATACGTGGGGCACCTGAGTGGCTTAGTTGTTAAACGTCTGCCTTCGGCTCGGGTCATGATCCCAGGGTCCTGGGATCGAGCCCCGCATCGGGCTCCCTGCTCGGCGGGAAGCCTGCTTCTCCCTCTCCCACTCCCCCTGCTTGTGTTCCCTCTCTTGCTGTGTTTCTCTCTGTCAAATAAATAAATAAAATCGTAAAAAAAAAAAAGTAATACATAAGTGGATACTGTATCAAATAAATGTTTATAGGATGAATAAATCTTCCAAATATCCTGACATTCTGTAAATGGTACTGTGGTTTGATTTGCTATTTCTAGTGTTTGTGTGATAGAAGGATTCAGAAGCTGCTGTGTCTCAAGCACATTATACAGACAGGAAGGTTTGCTCTGGAAAACTGTATAGGGATCTCAAAAGGCGAGTCTAGTGATGAAAAAGACCATGGTGTTAAAGAAACATGTCAAGATTGGTGAATCAAATTGTTTCATGGAATATGAGAGTGAATAAAATCATTATTTCTAAATTAACCCTTTATGCAATGTGTAATTTAAATGTATGTAATTAAATTAATACATTTTATAATGGGCATTTGGCTAATTCCTGTCTCTAAAAGTTTCTACATTCAGGTTGGCTAAGTTTTGCTTGGGATTGTCTTACTGGAAAAATAAGGGATTGTCTTATATTCTGATCACTTTATATTCAGTCACCTATAATCATTATTATTTCTAAACAGAAACTGAGGCTTCTTGAAGAGCTCGAAGATACTTGGCTTCCTTATCTGACCCCCAAGGATGATGAATTCTATCAGCAGGTAAGATCTTTTCATATTTTTATCAATTCGTATTGATTTGTTCTGATCTAAGAAGCAGCTGTGGTCTGGAGAGGTTAAATGAGAAGTGAAATGGTCTGACTTGGTCATCCAGTGACTCCTCATCACCCACAGAACATCCCAGTTCCTTCACGATCTGCTTTCTGCTGTGAACCTAGGGCTTTGGCACAGTGGACTGCTTTCTTCGTCCCCAGACATTCCATGCTTTCTTCTACTTCCTTGCCTCTGCTCCTTCTGGTTCTTCTGCGTAGAATATCCTTTTGCCTCTTACCTTGTTGCCAGATGGCTAATTCTTCAAGACTTCAGTTAAACATCACCTTCTTTGTGAAAGTTTCCTTGATTTACTTTACCTGAAAGTGACTTGACCATACTCTGTTCTGTGCTACTTGTACCTTATAAATATCTCTATCATGCCTATCACATTGTATTGCAGTTATGGGATTCCATGTCTCTTTCCCTGAAGTAGTCAGTACTCTTTCAATTATAAGTGATAAAAACCCCAACAGACTCATTATAGCAAAAGAGGAATTTATTTTAAGATTTTTTATTTATTTGGCAGAGACAGAGACAGCAAGAGGGAACACAAGCAGGGGGAGTGGGAGAGGGAGAGCAGGCTTCCCGCCGAGCAGGGAGCCTGGTGTGGGGCTCGATCCCAGGACCCTGGGATCATGACCTGAGCCGAAGGCAGACGCTTAACGACTGAGCCACCCAGGCGCCCAAAAGAGGAATTTATTGACTTTCTTAACTTAGATGTCTAGGAGTACATGGCTGAATCTAACTTCTCAAAAGGTGTCATCTGATCCCTGTTTTTCTCTGTGTCGTGTTGCCTCTCCTCTGTGTGACTTCATGCTGGTTAGGCTCTGACCTGCTAACGTACATAGGAGGAGTCTGACAGCCCAAGGAGTATGTGGTCTTAAGCACATGGGATTTTAGAAGAAGGTAGCCATTTCTTTTTTTCTGGTTCCATCTGATTTCCCTGGGAGTGATCTTGTTGGCCTGGTTTGAGTCCTGTGCCTATTCCTGAACCAGTCATTGTGTTCAGGGGCGTGAGATGCTCCCGTTTGCCCAGCCTCGTTCATGCACCCACTCGTGGAGTTGGGTTCAAATATGACCATTTCCACTCCAACTGCATGGACTGTGAGCTGGAGATGGATGGTTTCCCCACAGGAAAATTGGAGTCCTGTTCCCAAAGAAGGAGGGGAAGGCATTTTGAGCAGGCACTAATAATACGTGTTCATCTCTTCTTTCCTACCAGAATGTAGGCTCTTGGGGATAAAAATTGGGCCCCCTCATCTTTGTTTCTCTGGGACCTCGCATGCAAATGTATATGGCTGATTCTCAGTAACTGCTGAAGGGGGGCAGGAAAGATGTTTACCCATCTAGCATCCAGGCCCCTTGACTTCCAGTTCACTCAGTTCCAGGATGTTATCTGTCATCTCTGTTCTCACTAGATCTTCACTGTCTTTCACCAGGTCAGTCCTTTTATGGATTGCTCTAGTTTCTTCTCTTTGCCCCTCTTTCTTAATCCTTAGAGCTATAGCACATTTTCTAACCAAGACATAAATCTGAGCATGTCAACCCCCTGCTTCAAACCCGGCAGTGGCTGCTCATTGCCTGGCTCTTGCCTTCCTAGTCTTATCTCTCCAACTCTTTCATCTTGTTACCTACACTGGACTTCGGTAGGACCTCAGACTAGCCAGACAATCTCATGTTTTGGGCCTTCTTGCTGCATCCTCTGCTGCCATGCCTCTTCCCGTTCCTTGGTGAACTCCTGTTACCTGTTAGCCCATGTGTCATCTCTTGTAGGATGCTCCCTGACACCTCCGCAGTGCAGAGGCTTGTCTCTGCTCCCTCTTGTGTGCACCCGTAGTACTTTATATGTACCTTTATTATCTCCGTGATTTCATTTTTATGCTTGTCTCCCCCATCC
Organism: Callorhinus ursinus; assembly: GCF_003265705.2. NCBI lineage: Eukaryota > Metazoa > Chordata > Mammalia > Carnivora > Otariidae > Callorhinus > Callorhinus ursinus. The sequence continues at coordinate 2,317,901 of NW_027397118.1, read as the reverse complement.
TCTGTACTTTGTATAGCGCCTGGCACCTAGTAGGTATTTAATTAATTTGCTTGGATGGATGACTGACTTAATGCATGCATTAGTTAATTTTAAAAGCAAGTTATATAATAATGTTTAGTATGCTTTTAATTTTGTTTTCATACACATACACTTCTCCCCAGGGAGGTGGCATCGTGAAAGGTGTGCAGGGTATATACAGAAATATCATATGCCAGCATGGTAGGGTTTTCTAGTTTTCCAAATTGTCTTAAGTGAACATATATTCTTTGGTAATCAGAAAAAAAAAATTATCCAAAGGACCCTTAAAACAAACCCACAAAATACGATCAGTTCTTAAATCCTTATTACTGTTTTTATAGATAGAAGCCATCTGGTACATGATTACACACACTGTTCTAAAGCAGCTTCTGAGCCTTTCGGCTTTGGTATGGTGCAAGTAGTAGTAGAACATGAAGAATTAAACACAGAGGTTATCAGCCGCTGTACTCAGAGCCAGCCCTACACCTGGGGATAAAAGGAAACTCAAAGGCAAACAACAACTATCAAGGCTGCTCTTTTATCTTTCCAAGACCTACAACAAGTCTGATACCAATATCTAATCACCTTAAGTGCACCTTATCATAAGGGTTAGTGCTTCAACATACCCTTAAGTAAAGGAAATCTATTCTCTTAAAAGACGAAGGGAAAATACTTTTTTAATGACATGAATAAATAGAAAGTTCAGACCCAACGTGGGGTCCTTTTCAACAGGCCCTGGCCCCAGGAATGCCAGTCCAGCTGCTAGTCACAAAAGCAAGACTTTTTGCAGCTTCCCTGTTGGGTATGTGTGTTTACCCTTACAGTGGGTGCCGTTCAGTCCTCACAACTCCTTCGTGCATTTATGCCACAAATGTGCATTCACTGACTGCTCTTCTTCAAGCTTGCAGTGTTCGAGGTAGGTATTATCTTCCTCTTCTAGAAATTTCTCTTTAGATCCACACTAAGCTCCGTATCTGAGGAGCAGAGGTGGTCCAAGCCCGCATTTATCTGACTCCCAAGGCCCCTGCTCTTTTTGCTCTGTTGTGCGCCTCCCAGAATACTGTACTCAAGTTCAAAACACCTTCAGAGATGTTTTTTGGTTTCATCTGATAAGACCATAGAGAAAAGAAATAAAACGACAACAACTAATCTGAAGTAGAAAAGTGGAGAGAACTTCTTTCTGTAGGTTCACCAGAGAGCACAAGGAAATGAGGAACTACCTAGTCCAGAACCAACCCTGGCTTCCAAATCTCTGAGTGCTACCTCTCGTGTCCAGAGAAAATACCTCTCTCCTCAGTGCACCCCCTTGCTTTCCATTACCGTGTACTTTCCACTCTGCTTGCTCATCTCCTTGCTTTACATGTATTTGCTCATTTACATCTTACCACAGCCCTCTGAGGCAGGAGGTTTTTTAAAATCCCATTTTAGAGATGAGAAAACTGAGGCACAGAGGGGTTTAAAATTTTGTTCAAGGCTTTTAGGAAGCGAGAAGTGTCAAGACCCGGGTTTGAGCCCAGGCGGTCTGACTCCTGGATCTGACTCTGAGCATCATCCTACTGTATCTCTTGGTGCTTCTGGGATTGCTCTGCTTTCATCCCCATGATCCTACACCTCTCTCGATCCCTGCCCTCCCCTGTGACCTCCAGGGTTCCAATTCCAACTACCTGCTGGGGGGCTGTGCCTGGAAGTCTTGCAGAGGCATCTAACCCAACACAATCCATATTCATTCATTACTGACTTCATTGAACACGGATGCTTAGCTCCCCCGCCCTGTGCAGGTAATGTTCTAGGCATTAGAGGTGACGTAGTGAAAACCAAGAGAAGATTCCTCCTTCTTTGAGTTTATTTTCTTATGAGGTGGGACGGGGGGAGGGAGCAGAAATAAAAAGAAAGCCAGAAAATGAATGTTGGAAGGGCAAACAGGTATGGAGATGAAGTCGGTCAGAGGGCACCATAGGGTGGGGGATTGCAACTTAGGGTGGCTGTGGAAGACCTTCTCATGGTGACGTTTGAACCAACCCCTTATGGAGGTGTGGGAACAAGCTATGTAGATACTCGTAGGAAGAATGTTCTGGACATAGGGAAGAGCAGGGCCCCTGAGGTGTATCTGAGGAGAAGCACGTGAGGCCAGTACACCTGGTGCGAAGTGAGAGAGTTGAGAACAGAAGGGATGAGATTAGAAAGCCATGGCCCGATGACATGGGAACTTGCTGGCTGTGCCAGGCGTGTCGGCGGTGGCTCTGAATGACACGAGAAGCCGTGAGAGGGTCTGGAGTGCAAGTGTGGCAAGCTCTGAGTCACATTTTGGTAAGGATCTGTTTTACAGGGAACCTGCTGTTCATTCTCTTCTCTAGCGGCCGCCCTCCTGGTGCTGTCCACCAAATCCAAAATCGTGCTGTCCTCCCCTTCTACCCGTGGCTTCAGTCCCTTGTTCAGGCGCTGGGCCCTGGCAGGTCTGCCTCTTCATAACCCCTCAGCGTGTTTCTTCTTTTCATTCAGGCCCTCACTTATCGTCTCAGACCGGCACAGTTTTCCTGTTCTCCTACCTGGTGGTCCTTGTGCCCTCTTCAGTACCATCAATATTGTGTTCCTCTCAATATGTCTGACTTGTCACTCCTTGCTTTCTAAATTTTGTTCAGTCTCTCTTGCCTGTAAGGTAGAGTTCACCCTCCTCAACATGTCCGCTAAGGCCACTGACCGTATGACCCCAGATTACCTCTCTGTCGCATCACTACCCGTTGCCTAACATGGAGTCCAGCCATAGACGCCATCATGCAGAGTCTCTTGCTACACCCTGGCTCCGCTGTGACCTTTCGTCCTTCCCTGCCTTTGTGCCTGTTATTCCCCGGGGTGTTGAGTGCTTTTCTGTCTGGCGAGCATCTACTCACCCTTGAAGACCTTGCTGAAATAGGACCTCTTCTTCTTCTTTTTTTTTTTTTTTTTTTTAAGATTTTATTTATTTACTTGACAGAGAGAGAAGAGCAGGGGGAGAGGGAGAAACAGGCTCTCCGTGAGCCTGATTTGGGACTCGATCCCAGGACCCTGGGATCATGACCTGAGCCAAAGGCAGACGCTTAACTGACTGAGCCACCCAGGCATCCTGAAAGGACCACTTCTGTGAAAATCCCGGGAAGTGCCACATGTTTGGCTTTCAGAATGTATTACAAATCCAGCTCCCTCCCACCACCTCTGGCGCATACGCTGTGCTCTTTCTGAAACCTCAGTCAGCACGTTACACTTTCTTGCTCAGCTTCCCATCGTGTTCAGAGTAAGAGCCCAGGACGTACTTTATTTTTTTATTTTTTTATTGTTATGTTAATCACCATACATTACATCATTAGTTTTGGATGTAGTGTTCCATGATTCATTGTTTGTGCATAACACCCAGTGCTCCACGCAGAATGTGCCCTCTTTAATACCCATCACCAGGCTAACCCATCCCCCACCCCCCTCCCCTCTAGAACCCTCAGTTTGTTTTTCAGAGTCCATCATCTCTCAGGGTTGGTCTCCCCCTCTGATTCCCCCCCTTCATTCTTCCCCTCTTGCTATCTTCTTCTTCTTCCTCTTTTTTTTTTTTAACATATATTGCATTATTTGTTTCAGAGGTACAGAACTGTGATTCAACAGTCTTGCACAATTCACAGCGCTCACCATAGCACATACCCTCCCCAATGTCTATCACCCAGCCACCCCATCCCTCCCACCCCCCACCACTCCAGCAACCCTCAGTTTGTTTCCTGAGATTAAGAATCCCTCATATCAGTGAGGTCATATGATACATGTCTTTCTCTGATTGACTTATTTCACTCAGCATAACACCCTCCAGTTCCATCCACGTCGTTGCAAATGAGCCCAGGACGTACATTTACCCACAAAGCACAGGAAGAGCTGGTTCCTGACCGCCTCTCCCAGCTCGCTCCCTGCTTCTGCTGCCCCTCCTCTTGCCACTCTGGCATTCTTGCTCTTCTGAGCATCAGCCAAGCACACTGCTGCCCCCAAGGCCTTTGCGCTTAATGTTCCCTTAGCCTGGCACTTTCCTCCCCCCCAGGTACCCGTGGGGCTTGTATCCTCATTTCTTGCATTCCTCTGCTCAGATGTCACCTTATCAAAGGCCCTCTGACCAGCCTGTGTGAGACAGGAACATTCACTGCTAGCATTCTCATCCTCCTTACCTTGGATTTCTTTATTCCATAGCACTCATCACAATCTAAAGACTATATATTTTATTAAATAAGTAAGTCAATAATAAATTCATAAAATACCATGTATATTATGAACCACATATCCTATATATTTATATACCATCTAATTATAAATATGAGCTCCTGGAGAGCAGATCACAGTTTCATTCTCTTCCTGTTCCCAGCACCTCAGGCTTTGCAAATAGTATGTGCTCAATAAATGTGTGTTCAGTAAGTGAGAATTTCCAGATTCCCTTCCTGCTTCTTTATTCCCTGGTCCCACAGAGTGTTTTCATACTTCCCTTGCGATAAGTCTTTCTTTAGCTACTGGTTTTTATTTTTATCTATACTCTTAAACTATGAGATGCTGTGAAACAGGAGCTACCTTGTTTATATCATTGTATTTATAACACTTTATACTGTATCTGATAGAGAGCAGATATTCCGTAAATTTTTAAATACAAAATGAACCACTAAATTGGGCCACCTGGGTGGCTCAGTCAGTTAAGTGTCCGACCCTTGATTTCAGCTTGGGTCTAGATCTCAGGGTCATGAGTTCAGGCCCCACGTTGGGCTTCAGGCTGGGTATGGAGCCTACTTAAAAAAAAAAAAAAAAAAAAAAAGAACTGTTGAGGGAGTGAGTGAGTGAATGAACAAACATCTCAGGGTCACTTTGTAGCAAACCACATGTTATCCCAAGACTCAGTTGTGATAGCTGTAGCAGGGCCAATGCAGTGACCTCAGAAGAGAGCCTCCTTTGGGAGACAGCTCAGCGCAGCAGGTGGTTGGCCGGTTGGGCCAGATGTGTCCAGCCCATTTGTCTTGTGATGGCTACCAAGTCTTAAGCATGTTACAATGAAAATTATATAGAAAATGTTATGACTGATAATGTATACTCTTCTATAGAGTGCAAAATACAAAGTGTTACCAGCAAAATCTGTTAACAGCCGGATTAGAAATAGAGTCCCTTGACATCGCAACACTTTTTAAGTGAAGTACATTTCCCAAGTCACTTGAAGATTTTAAAGTTGATTTTTTTTAAAGATTTTATTTATTTATTTATTTGGGAGAGAGAAACAGCATGAGGTGGGGAGAGGGTCAGAGGGAGAAGCAGACTCCCTGCTGAGCCAGGAGCCCGATGTGGGACTCGATCCCAGGACCCTGGGATTATGACCTGAGCCGAAGGCAGTCACTTAACCAACTGAGCCACCCAGGCGCCCTCACTTGAAGATTTTAAATTTAATTTCACCCTACTGAGGGTTGAGTTCCACTGGTTTCATATAGGTGAGCCTCCTGCACAACTGGTATCTTACTCATTTAGCAGCATGTCTGTCCTCTCTGTATGATGAAATTCTTTCAGAACCATCCCTTGATATGAGAGGAGAAGCAGTAGAATTCTTACATAATGGTTTAAAGTAGGTGGAAAGTCAAGCTTATTTTTCAGAAAACCTAGCATTCCACATGTTTTTGGCCATTGATAAACGCCTGGCATGTTGGTGGTTTATATCTAAAATACCTTTCCAGCTGCTTATTAAAATCATCATTTAGATCACGAAACCTTCTGTAGATCTCAAGAGATATATTAGGTGACCAGACAACTATTAATACAATTGCATGACTCTATACTCCTTGGCAAAACTTTAATGGGATTCAACAACAAAAAATTCTGACATATTTGAAAATCTGCCAACAGCTGTTCCAAATTCTTGTGTGATATCTGCTGTTTTACATGTACCTGTCCAAATGGAAAGGGAACTTACTTGTTTGCCAGAATGAATTAATATTCAATTATTTAACGTTCAGCTCTTTTCCACAGTTACTTGTATTTCTCTTTAAAGAAACACTAGTGTCAGGCACTAGTCTAATTACTTGATAAATAATTAGAGTGGGCATTTAGGATGGAGGATTTTCTCTCAGATTTTTTTTTTTTGAGATAGTGACCAAATTAGCCAGTTCTTATTATTTGTATTTCTTGTGTTAAAATCATAACTTCATAGAGCATTCAGCATTCCAAATGAGATTTAAATTAGAACCAGAAGTTAATATTGAAACATTTTGAAAATTCAGGGTCATCAAAAAGAATCTCCTGGCAAATATAAGATATGTCATGAAAATTACGACTTTTTTTTTTTTTAAAGATTTTATTTATTTATTTGACAGAGACAGACACAGACGGAGCATAAGCAGAGGGGAGCAGCAGAGGGAGAGGGAGAAGCAGGCTCTCTGCTGAGCAGGGAGCACGATGTGGGGCTTGATCCCAGGACCCTGAGATCATGACCTGAGCCGAAGGCAGACGCTTAATGACTGAGCCACCCAGGTGCCCTGAAAATTAAGAAGTTTTGAATGCAACATCTTTTCCCTGATTTTCTAATTTAAAAAGCTTTTTACATTTACTTTGGCAAATTTGAAAAATATACAGATGTCTAAAAAAGAAAGTTAAAATTATGCCCAAGTTCACCACCCAGAGATAACTACCATAAACTTGTGACCATATTTTTCCCCCAGTTTTCTTTTCTGTACTTATCTGTATACATTTGTTTTCTTTTTAAGCTGAGATCCTGTTGTCTCAATATCTGGTTACTAATTTCTTGTTTAATAGTACTTTGTTATTTACGTTTTTCACAAAACAGTACAGAAATTTTTCTAAAGTGTGTTACTTTAGCATTCCATCACATGAATATAACATTTTACCTCTAATCCCCTGTTGGGCATTTTGGTGGTTTTCAGCTTTTAATTATTATAAAGAACAGTATGATGAATATCCTTATAGTCTTGGTACATTTCTCTAATTATTTCCCTATGATAAGTTCTTAGAAGTAGGATTACTGGATGGAAAGATATGAGCATATTTAGGTTCTGGTGAATTTTGCCTGACTGGCCGTAAGCAAGTTTGCAATAATTTGCATTCCTAATTGTAGACTATCAGAATATTTGATTTTACCTCACCAGCAATGTGTATTACTGTGATAAAATTTTATTTTTTGCAAATTTTATAGGCAAACCAAATTAAATATAATTTAATACAAATTATGTTAATTTATGTTTTTTCCTGACTTCAGTGCAGTTCATTTTTTTCTATATTTAAGTCTTCTCCATTAATTTATGTGTGAATGTCTCTGTTAATACGTATTATATATGTGTATATATATTTGTATATGTATGTATATGTACATACACATATATTTAAATTTGGAAAGTTTCTTTATTAAGAATATTAAGCCCATTTTTGCTATCTAGATTACAAATAGTTATTTCTAGTTAGTGTTTGCCTTTTTATTTTATAATTCTTTTTATGCACAAGTTTAAAAGTTTAAAATTTTATATATTCATATGTCTCAGTCTTTTAAAAACAGTTTATTGATGAGCTGTGTGCATGTACAATTTACATACCATAAAATTTACCTTTTAAGATGGTACAATTCAGTAATTTTTAGTAAATTTGTCGAGTTGTATAACCATCACCACAGGAGTTTTAGAATATTTCCAAATCCCCAAAAGATCCCTCCTGCCTTTTGCAGTTGTCAGCCTTCTTTCCCACTCCCGGCCCAGACCCTCAATAATCTGTTTTCTATCAATCTTAGATTTTTTTATTCTCTTACTCTTAGAGGCAAGTCTTGAGCACTTATATTGGAGTCAGGCAAGGGCTTGGGGATACAGTGGAGAATAAAACTGCTACCATGTCCTTCTTCTGGGAGATTCAGTCTTGCAGGAGAGACTATTAAACAAATAATAGTTCAAAGAAATATGTAGTTATAGATTGAGAAGTGTGTGATGAATGATAATGGGGGATATATATTTGAGGTGGGGGAAGTTCAGGGAAAGATTCTTGGAGAAAGTGGCCTGCAGGATGAGAAGGGCCTGGCAGGTACAGATTTGGGAGGAAGAGCCTGCCCTGAAGGGGAGGTGTTGAATGCTGGCCTCTTGAGGCCTGTAGGAGAAGAGGCCAATGTGGTTGGAGGGGAAAGGACATGAGAGATCAGTGGAAAAAAGATCCAGGGGATGGGGGGTGGGTTACTTTCCCATGTCATTATTACTGTTTTATTTTTAGAATGCTGTTTTTAAAGTCAAGGTATTTACATGTGATACTCATATGGTTATGTGAATTTCCCAGGTCCTTAGAGTTATTATTCCCCTGTGTTAAATCCATCTTCCGCAGTCTCCAGCCCGACTGTATATTGATGATGGCCGCAAGCTGTGTGTAGATTGTGTGTGTGTGTGTGTGTGTGTGTGTGTGTGTGTCTGTATTATCTCCAGTCTTCCTCCTCTTTCAGTCCCAGAGGGAGTGTGTTCCCAAATAAAGTTCTTGGGAATTATCTTACTTTTCGTTAATATTTTATACCGAGGATTAAAGAACCCAGAATTGTTGAGAAATTTCCTTCTTGACCGCTGCTGTTAGATGTGCTTCAAGTATACTGAGGCCTCTGGGACTTGCTCAGAGAACCAGTTTAGTGATAGAATTAGAGTTACTGCTCATGGCTCCAGAATATTCCGTTGTTGCTTACTAGATTGCTGTCTTCATGAGCTGCATAAACAGGAAGTATGATATTTCTCTTTTTATTTTTCAAATGGGATAAACGAGTATAGAAACTATAAATCCTAAATGCATCCCTGACAGTCTCACTGGCCATTCATAGTGGTGTGCCACATAACTCTGCTTTCTGTCACTTTAAATTTATGATCACACACCTCAGATAGGCACTCTGAGAAGCAGGGCAATCCTACCACGCTTTCCTAGTAAGGTCATTTTTCCATATGCAGGCTTGACGACTTCATTTTTCTTCTGCCTACATAGACTTCCTGCTTACCTTCTATTTCCTGCATTCTGGATCAGGCAGAATGGGCTAGATAATGCTGTAGTAACAAACAACCTTCAAATCTCAGTGGCTTCCCCCAGCAATATGTCTTACTCATTCTACATGTCATTTGTGGGTTGGCAGAAAATCACTACCCATGAAAGTAGTAACTCAGGGATCCACGTAGCCACTAGCTGGTGACTATGCCAAAAAAGAGCATTCTGGAGGGTGTGGTTCTCCCTGAAGTGCTCCAGGCTAGAAGTGACAGCCGTCATTTTTCTGGACACAGACAGTCACATGTTTCACCCAACATGAGGGGGCTAGGAAGCATAATTCAACATTGGGTCCAAAAAGCTGGGTGATGGCAGAGGAGTCCAGAACTATCTGGCAAGCAGCCCACGTGACCAGCACACATTCTTAACTAGTGATTTGTTTTGCATTTTCACTGTGAAAAATTGAAGTGCTCCCCTCTCTCTCCCTCTAAAAACTCCCTGAAACTTAGTCATTTGCCTGTTAATCAAGTTTATAGTCCTCTCTGAATTTAGATCTTCTTTCTCCTTCCAGTTTATTCTGATACAGGAAGTATCTTTCTTCCGATCCAAATGTTTTTTGATCATATACTCCTGTCAGTAACAAATTTTAAGCATATACAGTGGGGTCCTACTAAGTGTTTAAGAATGGGCTGTCTGGGAAAAAATAAACCAGCCTCGATTTTTAGTGTTTCCTGATTTCTGTGGTGTAAATACTTCTCCATGGCCAATTTCAGGCTACCAACATGTCACTGAATGTGCAGTTGTGAGGCGATGTACACAGTAGGCTTTCCCAAAGGCATGTAAAGTGACTCCAGCACACTATGGATAGTTATTCATTAAATAGATGTAAGTATTACTTGTATACTGTGTCTTTTATAATAGAGCTCATATTAAATGCTTGTATATGTGTTTATATATCACACACATACATGTACACATATTTTAGTAAAGCTTGATTTTTTTTTTTTTTTTTTTTTTTTTAGATTAAAAACAAAACGGTTCTGCCAGCTTCCCCCCACCAACTCTGGCGGATTGCCGTACAAACCCCACCAGTCATTCACATACTTCCATTGGGAGACTCCTGCTCTGGCCACTCAAGGATTTTGCTCCTGTGGTTAATCACCCCATGTCCTGCAGCATCAGCCTCTTCCCAGGAGTATCCTGGCAAGCTCTGATGTGTCCCCCCGTCTTTCAGTGCTGAAGATGGTCCCCCGATCCAGTGTTGCCCTTCATCAACAACTGTGTTATTCTGTTCCCCTTCAGAGCGTGACCTCTGAGATGGACATTTAAGCACGGCACCTCCACTGCTGCTCTGTCATTCCATCCCCAGCTGACTCTCCTCCGACTCTCATCCCCACCACTCTGCTGAAATCGCTCTTGTCATGGTCATCAGTGACCTCCACGCTGCCACATCTCGGGGGTCATGTCTCTCCTCATCTCACTTGGCCTCCCAGGAGTGGTCGCCTGCTCCGTCCTTGAAGTGCTCCTGTCTTTTCACTTCTGCATTAATACTCTCTCCTAGTTTTCTCCCTCAAAGGTCTCTTTTGCTCCTTTCCTCTGAGACTCAGGAAATGGCCGTGGGCCCCCTTCTGTGTTCATGCTATTTCCCTGGGAGGGCTCATTCATTTCCAGGCCTTTAAAAACCACAGGTGTGCTGACAGCTGCCACCTGGATTTCCAGGTGTGTCTGTGCAGTTGACCACCCCACCTCCCCGCACCACTTCTCATGAAGATTTCGTAGGTATCTTAATGGCTACAGCTCCAAAAGGGAGCTCCTCCTTCCTTCTCATTCTTTCACCTAGCATTCCTGTTTTGTCCCAGTCTTTTTTATTTAAAAGAAAAAGGAGGAGTGCCTGGGTGGTGCAGTTGGTTAAGTGTCCAGCTCTTGGTTTCGGCTCGGGTCATGATCTTGGGCTCCGTACTTAGCTCGGAGTCTGCTTCGGACACTCTCCCTCTGCCCTTCCTGCTTGAGCGTGCACGCATTCTCTCTCTCAAATAGATAGATAAATCTTTTTAAAAAATGGTAAGCTGTTTATTCATTTATTAAATCCAGAAATCTAAGGGTCCTCTGGCCCTGCTTTCCTTTCTTTACCCCTCACATCTAGTCGATAAGCACTGCCTTTTGCTCTGCCTATAAAGTATGTAGTTTACCTGTCCATTTATCTCTCTCTCACATTTAGACCGTCATCTCTTTTCTCCTGGATGGTTGTAATAGCACCTAACAGGATTTCCACTTTCACATTTGCCTCTTTCCAATCTGTGCCCGATATTGTAACTAAGAGTGATTTTTATAAAATGTAAATCAAATTACTCTCCTTCCCTTGGGTCCTCTAGCACACTTTGAGTCAAATCCCGATTCCCTACTTTGACCTCCCAGGCTCTGTGTGGTCCAGCCCCTGCCTTCCCTTCAACCCCACCGCATGTCTCTCTGCCTTTGGCTCTTTTCCTCTAGTAAAACTGGACTTCTTTTTGTCTCCAGAGCAGTCTGGTCTCCCTCCTCAGCACCTTTGTGGTTTTTGGTCCCTTCCCCGGGAAGCTCTCCCCCCAGCTTGTCACGTGGCTGGCATCTCCTTTTCCTGAAGATCTCAGCTTAAATGCCAACTCCTTAGAGAGTCTTCCCTCATCTATGACAGATTTCCCACTGGTTTGTTTCTGTCCTAATACTTAATGCAATTTGAGATCGCTTTTCCTTATTTATTACCTGATCTGGTAGAAAGCTCTGTGAGGGCAGGAACCTTATCTCTGTCTAGTGTTTGGTAGGTGCTCTGCAGACATATATTGAATGAAAAAAAGGTATGAAGGATTAAATGGTCTTGCCCTGTTTATCATATAAATGGTAATCATTGATGAAGATATAGAAGGAATGTGTCTCAAAAATGGTGGGCAGTACAGTACTGAGAAGGTACCAATCAGATTAAACTTTACAGGGGTAAATGTAAAATCCTGTGCTTTGGTTAAAAAAAAAAAAAGTCCATTTCATTGTACAGAATCAGGGAACTCTGGCTTATCACCCATTCATAAGTCTTAGGAGCCAGAAGTGGTGGCTGAATAGGTAATTAAGTCCTCCACTGTGACAATAAATCCATGTATTTCCATATTAGAGGAGGGATCATCTTAAAGTATTCTCCTCCAGTGACACCAGTAGAATGATCACAACTTTCTCAATCACAGTAGAACACCTCATTTATTCACTCCTTTATTCAACATTTGCTGAATACATTCTGGGCTCTAGTATTATCGTTGTAAGCAAAATTCTCCTGGCTCTAGTGTTTGTGGGACTTGGTATCTAATTCCCAACGAGAAGTGATTTCTCCTTCAGTGATAGTATTAGAGCAGACACCAGTTTGTCATTTATTGGGAGGCAGGGCAATCTTGTGGTTCAGACCTCCTGCCTTGGAACCAGACTCGAGCTCAGAGGCTTCAAATCCCAGCCCCACTGGGTATCAGCTATGTGACTGTGGGCAAGTGTTTACATAAATGTCTCTGTGCTTCCAGAATCTCCTTTAGAAACTGGAGACAGTAACAGTACTGTCACATAAAGCTGTGAGCTGTGAAGGAGTCAACGTGTCTAAATCATTGAGAATAATACATGGCACTTAGTAAGCACTTAATAAATAGGTAGTAAGCAGTTAATTAATAAAATTGTGTTGTCTGGAGGGCCAAAGGTTGGAAGACAGATTGAGGGCAGGGAGAAGTGGCTGTAGAGGGAGCCTGGCAGATCAGAGCACAGGATGATGATTATTTTGTTTCTAGTAAAGATGAATGATTTGAGTTGGGACTTGAAAATCTTGACTTGGACAGTCAATGACATTCATTTCACGTAGCCTTCTGTGTGAGGCTGGAGAGATACGGATCCTGTTCAGAAATGCTACCTGACGGTTGTTTCTTTTGCCCCCTCCGAACGCTGACCAAGCATCACAGTTCTGGAAATGAGAAACTCCTAGCTCTCCATGAACACATGTTTTTGCTTTGGTTTTGTTTCAGTGGCAGCTGAAATACCCGAAACTGGTTCTCCGCGAAGCCGGCAGCGTACCTGAGGAGCTCCATAAGGAGGTGCAAGAAGCCTTCCTTACGCTGCACAAGCATGGCTGCTTCTTCCGGGACCTGGTCAGGATCCAAGGCAAGGATTTGCTCACCCCAGTCTCTCGCATCCTCATTGGCAACCCAGGCTGCACCTACAAGTACCTCAACACCAGGCTCTTTACGGTGCCCTGGCCAGTGAAGGGCTCTACTCCGAAATACGACGAGGCGGGTATTGCTGCTGCCTGTCAGACCTTCCTCAAGCTCAACGACTACCTGCAGACAGAGACCAGCCAGGCTTTGGAGGAACTCGCCTGCAAAGAGAAAGCTAATATCGATGCCGTGCCGGTGTGTATAGGTCCAGATTTCCCCAGGGTCGGGCTGGGGTCCTTTGACGGGCAAGACGAGCTGGACATTAAGAACAGAGCCGCATACAACGTCACTCTGTTGAATTTCATGGATCCCCAGAAAATGCCGTACCTGAAGGAGGAGCCTTATTTTGGCATGGGGAAAATGGCCGTGAGCTGGCATCACGATGAAAATCTGGTGGAACGGTCGGCGGTGGCCGTGTACAGTTATAGCTGTGAAGGTACAGTCTGCTCCGTGAAGATGCAGCCCTGAGTGTCACGTGACCTGAGCTGTGGCGGCTGGGGAGGCGTGCGTGTGCGCGAGTGTGTGTGTGTGTGTGTGTGTGTGTGTCCGTGTCCGTACACGGGTGTCGTGACTCCTTCTTAGGTTTGCCACACCCAGGTATCCGCAGAGTGTAGCCCTTTCTCGGCTGCTGGTGCCGTCTAGCTCAGCGTTACACTGTACTCAGACCGAACATTTCCGTGCGTGAGCACTCCTGGCGGCGGGTCCTTCTCATGCCCAGGAGAGCAGCATCTTGGTTTCGCACAGCCAGCTGCCTTTCTGTAAAGCTCAGCATACACCGTACAGTTGCTATAATTAACGTGCTGATAAAGGGCTGGGAAAACAGAAATCTGTCAAATCTTTCCAGGTTCCCACAGGTGCACATTTTCAGTCTTGCCAAAAAACTCTATTGTGGCTGACATCACTGTCTTGATGGGAGTGATTTGTCAAATATGGACTTGTTCTTGGCTTCACACAGATTTGACTACTGTCCTTCCTTGCCAGAAACCGTTGAAGTGGGTTCTGTAAGCAGACAGTCCTCTGTTTTTAGGAAACTCTCCAGCCACCCCCATCAGCTCTGCAGTTTTAGGCCTAAAAGGGGTGCTGTGGGCGAACTTGTTCTCAGAGTTTCTGAAATCTGGCCCCTTTGGAACAGAGATCATAGGCTACCTTTTTGTGGCCTCCTGGAACTTTACTTCTTCTGTTGCTCAGTTTCTGTGTGTTTAGGGTGTCCATTGTTTCTCAGCCCAGGGTTATAAAAAGACAGTTGAACACATCCAGGACAGTGTGACCATTGCTGACTTTGTTCTTTGCCTGATCATTTGACAAAGGAATACAAGACACAGTATTAGCTCTTTTGTCTATTTGTCTCTTCTACCTGTTTATTGAAAGATGCTTGGAAAACCAGAGTTCTAGACATCCCATCAGGGAACGAACTGGAACTTTTAAGGGTCATTGCCTTCTGAAAACTTCTTTTAATTGGTTGTCATTATCGCTTTGTATGCTTTTTGTTTACTAAAATGACTGCTTTATAAAAGGGATTTTAAAAAGGAATTTCTCATGATTCTCTTTAAATTTCTTCCCATTTCCCCATCTTGGACATTTCGTCAGGACAGCTAAAATATCTTCTAGCTTTACCTCACGTCTTCAGCCCGGAACAGGGAACTTAGCTTAGTGGTGAAATTTCACCAGTTTCCCTGGCATCTCAAATAATGATGCTGACCTAAGAAAATTGCTTGGAGGGGATTTGATGCTGTCCTAATGGAAAGAACTGAGATCCTCTGATCTTTACTAAGGCGTTGCCAGGGATTTAAGAACGATCACATCCAAGAACTCTGATGTTAAGGAACAATGGATCCAGTTTGTTAGTTTCCTTCTGAAGGAGGCAACTCTCTGAAGCTGAGGCCGTTGAGGCCGTGGTATGTGATAGCTCAAACTGCTACAAAGATGTCTTTGTGCTCCCACCTCCTCTCAGCCCTACAGTTTAGTAGTCCTTTTGTACTCTCAGAGCGTGGGCGATCAAGTCTTTTTTGAAACCTAGAATATCGTTCAGAAAGGCATTTAAATTTTGAATGAATGGTTTCTGTGGTTGGCAGTAGTTAAGACTGATAGAGTATACAAGTATACATAAATACGTAAAGGTTTATCCTTGCAACTGTCATCTGGAGGAGGGAACTGCAGAATTAGAATCTGTAAGAGCAGCGTGATTCCTTTGTTCTCTTAGAACAAATCCCAGAGAATCCCAGAACTCTATCTAATAATAATAACTGCAATGCTGGGAGCTCTCATTTACTGAGCACCTACTGTGTGCTGGGTGTTGGTATAAGCATTTTACATGTATTAACCCGTTTTATTTTTATAACAGCCCTATCAATGAAGTGCTGCTATTCTCATTTTACAGTTGAGAACACCGAGGCCCAGAGGGTTGATTAACTTTCCCGTGGATATACAGCTACTAATCAGCAGAGGAGGGATTTGAACCCAGACATTCTGGCTTCAGAGTCCTAACAGCTATGAGTAGATGTTTCCTATTCTTGCAGTATAGTTCCCTCTGGGATTTGGGTTTTTAAAATGTCCCCCTCTGGAAAGGTGAAGGGAATGTTCTCCTTCTTCTCCTCAGCAGGTCTTGTATTCTCTCCTCTTCTGCCTGCCACCTTGCTTTTCTCCCCCTGCAACATCTGCTTGTAGCTTCCTACACATGCTCTCAGGTGATTGGAATGCATTAGATAAGCTTATTCTATGAAATGGAACCTCTCTCTAGGCCTCCAGTTGTGTGTGTGATGTTGAGTCAGATGGTTTACAAAGCATGTGCCTTGAAACTTTTGGGTGGGTGCATTTCTTCCAGGTGACAAGTGGTATGTTTACCTCTCTGGCCTCTCTGTAATTCTGCCAGAGGTATGGTAAGGGTGGCCTCGAAGAGAGCCATTTGGGTCACAGTCACGGTCGGGCTTAGGAAGGGTTGAAGGTGGTGAAGAGAATGGGAATTTCAGATGACGGCACTGTTTTCAGAGTCCCTGAATGCGTTCGCTGAGCAGTTGCTAAGGGAAATTCAGTTGGCTGTTCTAGACAGTAGGGAGGCTCCAGAGGTAAATCAAATTCCCATGCTTGCCTTGAAAGGATGGGTAAAGTGTGCTTCTGTGATTATAATTATGCCATCAGGAAATGTGAGATCTGGAGGAGACTTGAAATCACCTTGTTCAAGCATCTCATTTTACAGATGAAGACACTCAGGCGGGGAGAATGGCAGTGACTTGTTCAAGGTCACATAGTTCCCTAGCGACAGAAAAGTGTTATGTGCCACAAAGAGTTCATGTAAAATGCACTGAGAGTTCAGAACAGAAGAGATTACTTCCTGCTGAAATTAAATTCAGGTGAAGCTTAAGATCCTTCAGGACTTTGCTCTCAATACCTTTTCCCAGTGAAATCTTTCTGTAGATTTATAATGAGCCAGTCATCCCTCTTTGGTTTATTTCTGTGAGTAGAGGTCATTGAGAAGTAATTTGTATAGGATACGTGTAATTATATACTAAATTCATTGGCTTCACAAGCAGTGCTAGTTAATAGATATCCCCCGTAAGAAGATTGAAATGGTACAACATTTAATCAGGAATGGCTTCAGGGAATCGTGTGTAAATTGGCAGAGTATTGGATTTCCTATGCTAGCTTTGCTGGCAATTGCTTGTTACTCCTAGATGTTAAAAACAAACAACCCCCCCCCCCAAAATGCCGAACATATGTACATATACATGCACAAATTTTATCAGGGAAGGCATTAACAACTCATTGCTTAATGTAGTCCTACACTTTGTTCTCTGACTGGAATAGCTTCAAAAGGATCAGGTAAATAATTATTGGTTACTGTTTTTCGTACATTTGGAAGGATACATTTTCTGCAACATTGTCTTTATAGGAAAGACAATTCTTAAAAATTTTAACTAGTGCCAAATATTGCAGATTCTTGATATTATTTTCCAGATTTCCTAGGAAGGGCAAAGGAGGAAAGGGGAGAGAGGCCAATCCATGATTCCTGCTGAGTATGTGATAAGAAAGCAGGGACTTTGTAATAATTTTCTTGGAATTCTAGGACTCCCATTTCATGTCTTTGACTCAGGAAAAGTTGAATTCTTTTAAGGATAGAAATTCATTACCATACTTTACTTTGACTTTGAAGTGAGTAGCTTCATATTCCTTAGCTCATCTTTGAAAGCATGAAAGGTTAGATCGTAACTGCAGCTAGGGGGTGGGAGCATTCATAATTTTTAAAAATGCTGTGATATTTAATGTTTTCCTACGTCTCCCCGGCATCCCTGTCTGAGGTCTCAAAGCTCATTTGACTTTGTTTCATTTTTTCATGCCATGTGCTGTTAATTTTTTTTTAAGATTTATTTATTTATTTTAGAAAGCGAAGCGGGGAGGGGCGGAGGGAGAGGGAGAGAGAGAAACTGAAGCAGTCTCTCCACTGAGTGTGGAGCCCAACTGACGTGGGGCTCCACCTCATAACCCTGAGATCATGACCTGAACTGAAATCAGCAGTTGGATGCCCAACCGACTGAGCCACCCAGGTGCCCCTGTTATTTGTGAAGTCACTTACTTTGTTCAGTAAAACCTGTTTGGTGGTCTAAGTCACATTTAATCCCCATGGAATTATATATGCATTGAACAGTAAGCAGCCACTTTTTGCCAAGTGCTCTTCTAGATGCTGAGCATATAGCCACGAACAAAAATCCCTGCCCTCACAGAGCTTATGTTTTAGCAAGGAGAGACAGCAAACAAACAAACAAGAAGGTTGTACACAAAGGGGATGCACAGGTGTACAGTTTTAAATAGGAAAGTAGGCTTCCTTTTGAAGGTCATGTTTGAGCTAAGACTGGAAGGAGAGAGTGAGCGGGAGGGGACCAGCCTTGTGGGGTAGAGGGAATATGGGAGGCCCAGCGATGGGACATGATGTTGAGATGTTTCAGAAGCAGCAAGCACGGATCGAATTGAGTGAGAGAAGAGGGGGAACAACAGCAATGAAGACAGAGAGGAAAGACTAGGGGTGCAGAGTGGGCAGAAGCTATTACAGAAGCAATACTTTAACAGAAGGGCCTCGGCTCATCCGGGGCATGGCGTGAGATAGGAGCCGTTGTGGTTTCTAGTGGAAGAAGGGAGGCAGCGCTGGAAGCAGGACAAGGAGGCTCTTGTAGTAATCCAGAGTAGAGAGGGTGGGCCAGATTAGAAGAGGCGGAGGCGATGAGGAATGTTCGTACGATGTCATGTTAAGTGCTGGTGAGAGAAGAAGACCCGTAGTGCCATCTCCCAATTGTCAAGGGAAGGCCAGCCAAGGAGAACGGCTGATTCCTCCCCTCCCCCAATAGTTTCCTTGTGGTATAACTTACATACAACAAACTGCACATATTTAAAGTTTACAGTTTCATGAGTTTTAACACACCTGTGAAAACACGACCATAATCAAGATAGTGAACATATATCCATTATCCCCAGAAGTTTCTACCTGCCCCTTTGGTGATCCCTAATGATTAATGATGTTTCATGTGCTAATTGGCCATTCATGCATCTTCTTCGGAGAAATATTTCTTCAAGTTTTTTTTTTTTTTTTAAGATTTATTTAGTTATTTATTTTAGGGGGAGGAGGGGTGGAGGGAGAGAGAGGGTCCCAAGCAGACTCTGTGCTGAGCGCAGAGCCCAATGGGGCTCTCTCCCACAATCCTGAGATCACAACCTGAGCTGAACCCGAGTCAGACTCTTAACCGACTGCGCCACCTGGGCGCCCTTGTCTCTTCAAGTTTTTTCCCCATTTTTGAATTTGCTGTTTATTTAGTTGTTGAACTTTAGGAGTTCTTTATATGTTGTGGATATTAATCTCTTAACATACGTGATTTGCAAATATTTTCCCCAAGAATGGCTGAATTTTTAACAATGTATTCATGTGATGAGTAGGAGATGAGGACAGATTGGAGTGGAACAAGCTTTATTGTCTAGGACATTAATTGGGCAATTTAATTCCTTATTACTGAATGACATCATTTATGTTAGCACCCCAGAAATGCTCCTTTCCACTGTATTTTTCCCCCAGCAGTAAGCACTGTCCTGCCTTCTGAGGCTGTACATTAGTTTTGTGCATATTTAAATTATGAACTAGAATTGTAAGCTCCTTGAAGGTATGGTTTGTGTCCTTTGTATGTGCATATAATGGTAGAAGAGTAAGTATTTTTTGCCTAAAGTTAGTATTTTTAGTTTTGAGTGGTTTATGCTGTTCATCTACATTCTGGCAACTGTACAATAACTCTGATTTCTGCATCTTCGGTTATCTGTTTAGAATTGGGATTCTTTTGATTGCAAATAGCAGATACCTGGCCTAACCAGGCTTAATTTAAAAAGATCAAGAATTATCTCACTTAAATAAGTCAATCAGAGAAAGACATGTATCATATGACCTCACTGATATGAGGAATTCTTAATCTCAGGAAACAAACTGAGGGTTGCTGGAGTGGTGGGGGGTGGGAGGGACGGGGTGGCTGGGTGATAGACATTGGGGAGGGTATGTGCTATGGTGAGCGCTGTGAATTGTGCAAGACTGTTGAATCACAGATCTGTACTTCGGAAACAAATAATGCAACATATGTTAAGAAAAAAGAAAAAGAAGAAGATAGCAGGAGGGGAAGAATGAAGGGGAGTAAGTCGGAGGGGGAGATGAACCATGAGAGACGATGGACTCTGAAAAACAAACTGAGGGTTCTAGAGGGGAGGGGGGTGGGGGATGGGTTAGCCTGGTGATGGGTATTAAAGAGGGCACGTTCTGCGTGGAGCACTGGGTGTTATGCACAAACAATGACTCATGGAACACTACATCCAAAACTAATGATGTAATGTATGGTGATTAACATAACAATAAAAAATTAAAAAAAAAAAGAATTATCTCACTTAATAGGAAGCCCAGAGGTCTCACTGGCTTCCAGTGAACTTCATTTCAACGATGAATAGCGGGGTCAATTTCCAGTTTCTTTCCCTTCATCCTTTGGCTCTTCTTAAGCTATTGCCTTCCTCCCTTGGGGCAAGCAAATTTCTCATGGCCCCCAAATGCCTTCCCCCAGCTGTTGTGGCCACATAGCTTTTTTATGAGCTTTGAGAAGGACAAAAACTGGGTGCTGGACAGGTGCTTTGAACTCGGTAAAGCTTTGCTTGAAGCTAGCTGAACAAATAATTATCCTCTTTCGCTTAATCCAGTTTGGTTCTGATCTTCTATGTTATTTACAGTGTGAAGGTTTCTTGTAAATCTCTATCACTCTGTCCTTTCCTGAGGCTGCCCAAAGAGTTATAAGCTCTATTGTTAGAAGGTCTGGCTTGTAGAATGTATTGTTTGAGAAGTATCTCTGTTTCCTTTTCCCATTTCATATTTTACTTCAGATAATGTAATGGTTTTGAAGCTTTAGCTAAGAGCCCCCAGAACAATTTTTCTCTCCTTTTCTCACTTTTGCTTCCCCCCACCAAGTCCATGAAACATGATATAATAAGGTTCTCCTATGTATGTGAATATTTATATCTTAATTTTTTTTTCAAATGCTTAATCTGAAAGCTGACAGAGCCACACGTCATGTTGAAAGGCTTTAGACTTTTTGGGAAAGGGTTTGCAACATTTTCCTGAAATCCCAGAAAATTTATGATTAATTTTATAATCTGTCTGTGTCAAGGGACTATGTTTGTCCTGAATTGCTTGTTTCGAGGCATCTGAGAGCAGCTTCCAGCTTCTTAGAGACTATGAGCTGGGACTGATGAGCCCCCCCCCCCCCCTCCCACCAAATGTCTCTGAATTCATTTCTTCAGACCATTCATTCCTCGGTGGCTGGGAGGGAGTTTGCTCTAAGTCAGCAGCAGGCTTGACTGTTTGTTCTTCACCCAATCAAGGAAAGCGTTGCCAAATTGCAGAAGTCTCCCAGGCAGCTTCTCCTTGGCGAACGCTTCTTTCCTTAGGGACATGCCCTTCAGGAGTGTTTCCCAAATGTTCTTGGGCTTATGCCATTTGCCATTACTTTGGAAACCTGTCCAGAAAAATTACACAAGGTCTGCACGCAAAAGTGTCTACCTTCCAGAGGGATCACTCTGAAAAACAGATCTGACCTATGAAAAAGTCTTTCATGTCTATCATTGCCCTCAGTCTAAATTTCTTACTGTGGTTCGCAAAGTGTCCTGGCCTCTGCCCCCCGACCCCCACCCCTCCAACCTCTTCTCTTGTAATTGTATGTCATTCCCATGATACACTTGCAATTTTAAAGAATTAATTATGTTCTTGTACATCTATCTTGCCATTTCCCTCCCCAGAAGGTATCTTCCCAGCCTCACACCCTCTTAACCTTCTGACTCTTCTCCCTTTTTTCAAAACAGATTCTCCATCCCAGACACTGGAATATCACAAATTAGCACAGGAGAGAGAAAGCATCATGAGGTTTTGTACACGAGCTGACTAGCTGCACCTTCTGGGTTTCTCCTGCCTCAAGATCTGGGACATGGGTAGGAAGGGACCTGCTACTGAAGCCCTTCTGGGTATGGGGTAAAGGAAACAGAGAATATAATTGCCGAGGCCAGAGTCCTAGAAATCTTAGCACTTGGCCAAGGGACTAGGAAATAGGAAATCGGGCTATTAATGTGTGGTGATGATGAACATATATTTACACATCAGGGAAATTATTGACATACAGTATTAATGGTATATGTTATTAAATGTACAAAATTTCCAGCAATGTATTTTATTTGATTGGAACTGTCATCTCATCCTTCATGCTCAGGTTTCTGTCTTTGTTTCCTCTATGACAGTGGTTGCATACAGCTTGAAAAATACAAACCAAATATTTGATGGCACTTTATCTTTTACCAAATGGGAATTAATTGTTCTTCAAAAACTAGTTAGCATAAAAAAGACAAATTGGTTAATTTGGGCAGGGAGTTGGTATTGTAAACTTGACATTTAAGTTTCGCATTCTTTTGTATTTTGTTACATCTTTTACTTCTTGAACAGTTTGGTTAGTGGGAGCTCGGAATGCATCAAACACACTTGAGACACGCACAATCCTTTCAGTGTTACTGAGGTTGAAAGGCAAGTAGGAACTTCTTGCCTCTGCTTGTTTCCAGAATAACATGCAAGAGTAATCAGGTGCAGTTGCTATGGATAATTGGAAGTTGCTTTTATTGAGAAAGTGAGCAGCACTGTACTTATGCGATAAAAAATTGATCAGATGAACAGCTTCCCTCCCTCCTCTGTACCCAGCCCAAGGGGGAAACAAACCCTCAAGAAAATCTTATTTTAATGAGCACATTTCAAAGGTGCTAGATTTATGGGAGACATCAGGAAACACTGATTGCAATTACTGTCTCTGTTTGTCGTTCCAGGCTTTATTTGTGCCCTATTGGGACGAGGGGGTGGGGGAATAGCAGATAGAGGGGAGAGTTGTCAAGCAGCCCATTAGCCTGTGAAGCAGAATAGCCATACTCACTGGCTTGGAAATAGCCATACTCACTGGCTGGAAACCACAGAATAGCCATACTCACTGGCTGGAAACCACAACAGCATCGTTGTCATTGTAATTTAGAAACCATTTCTTTTTAAAGTTCAGTCAGAGTTGATTTCACCAGAGAGAGACATATGAAAAACCTTCTTAAGGTATTTCTATTCCTTTTCCCCTTGCTACCTCCGTTATCATTAGGGTGCTCCAGAAGGAAGCCGCCAAAAGCCCTAGGGTATCACAAATATAAACATACAATTTTGCCTAGCAGTATTCTTTTGCTAAATTGATCTGCTTATCAAATAATTTAGCATTAATTTGCTTTATTATGTTGTATGCTAGTATTAATCGCCTGACATCATTATTATTTTATTCAGGCTGGCTTCCTTGCTAACACGTGCAGTAGACAATCTCTGTCAAATCACAAATATCAGGACCCTAGAGCAGGACTTGGCCAGCGTTTTCTGAGTAAGGGGCTGGCTAGACGATGGGTGTTTTCGGCTTTGTGGACCCTACGGTCTGTGTCTTAGCTGTTCAGCCTTCGACGGTGCGGGGAAATGAGTGGGCGTGACTGTCTTCCAGTTACTTTGTATAAGCTGGTGATAGGCCTGGTTTGCCTTCTGGCTCCAACAAAGTTCCAAAGATGTAAATGCCTGGCGGGGCCAGGCAGGTACTGCCAGTGAGGGAAGTGGCTGATGGGGACAGCCACTAGCAGAGAGCACATGCCTTGTCTAAAAGGGGCAGCTGTTTCTTAGCTTGGCACTGGCTCAGGGATACCAGACCTTGTAATTTAAGAATAGCTGGACATTTGTGTTTTTATGCAAAGCACTTATCTCAGTTGGCAGCTAACTTAGTTTTGTTAAGAAAATGTAGTGCAGGTCAAATTTACACCTTTTGTGGGCTCTTTTCTGGTCGTTAAGATCTAGTTTTGCAAATTCCAGAATTTTCAGGCTTAACTGTGTATTATAGGACATGCCTAGAGAATGCCATCAGATGCGGATCGGATGGCAAATACCTGGTTTTGCCGCTGCTAACTCCCCCTTCTAGTGCCAGTGACAGATATCAGTAATGGATGATATCACTCTTTCCTGCTAGCTTGGAGAAAAATTCAGGATAATTCTGTACCAGGGCTCACAAAAGCCATGACCAGTGAATGAGTTGTGTCCTCTGATATGTAAGGTATTTGTCATTCCTGTTCTAGAGGGTTCTCCGTTAAATATTTTGGGGATTAACGTAGAAAAATGACTTTACACTTTTTACCGTAGGACTTTATTCTTAAAGAATACTTGCTAAAAGTTGCTCCTAACTAAAGAATGCTTGCGAAAACATGTATCAGAAATAACAAATAGGAAGAAAAAGGGTAAGATTCTGTTCAAACGGGAATATCAGATTTTAAAGGTTTATATATTATTTTAGAGAGAGAGAAGGGGGGTGGGGGTGGTTGGGGCAGAGGGAGAGAGAGAGGGAGAGAGAAACTCAGGCAGGCTCCTGCCGAGTGTGGAGCCCGATGCAGGGCTCAATCCCACAATCCTGAGATCATGACCTGAGCCAAAACCGAAAATTGGACGCTTAACCGACTGTGCCACCCAGGTGCCCTGTGGCAATATCAGATTTCAGATTCAAACTAAAGGAATTGAAGAATATCCAAAGTTGGATGTGTCCTTAAAGGTCATTTAGTAGCGTTCCTTCCCTGAACTTGGATTTCTGGTCTGGTTTTTTTTTCCCACCAACCTGTGCAAAGTAATGTGAATAGTTATAAAGGGGGTTTCCTCCTTTTTTCCCCTTCTTTTACTGCCTTTGACCCTTATGCACAGTTATTGTAGCGTAACATGTTCAGAATTTAGGAATTCCATATATGGAGATGTGCCATCCGGGATGCACATATTTTTGGATTGTGTGTGTGACGTGAGCATGATATGCCCTAGGTGAAACATGCTTCATTGCCCATTGTGATCACAGGGAACTTTGCAACTTTTTGTCTTCCTTTATCACTTCTTACTCTTCCCTTTGGGGAAGACAAGTATGGTCTTTCAAGTTTGATCTTCTCCAAGAATTCTGCTCTACCCATTCTAACCTTCACTAAACCTGTCCCTTCTCTAAACTTCTTTACTATTAAGACCTACACTAAATGAGCAGTGTAATGCTTTATTATGTTATTTGGCTTAATTTGCGGGTTTTTTTTTTTTACCCTCCTCAATTAACATTTTCTTTTTTCCTGCCATCAAGCCCAGAAAGGACTGTAAATGGCTGTGAACAGAGCATTTTGTTTTTAAGTAAGCAGTTAAGTACAATTGAATGCCTTCTATGTGCCAGTTAGTAGGGCTCTAAATATGGATGAAACAGAAAAATGGACACTCCCCTTAAAGACCGGAATCTAGCTTCTAATGGAATTTAAACTGTCCTTTTTCTAGTAATCAGTGATGAACATTTATAACTTCACTGGAAAGAAAGCTCCACTGGGGCAAAGCTCTTTGATTCATTCATTGATAGAGCCCAAGTGCCCAGGTCGGTGCCTCATATATAGTAAGTGCTTAATAAATATTTTGTAAATGAACTTACATTATAAATTTTTATATAGGGCAATCCCTGCAGGACTGTTCATGTAGGCGGATCACATTGTATGCCTTTCACTTCATTTACGTGTCTCTCCCCTCCTGTACCCCAGACACGTTGTTCTCCTCCCAGAAAAGTCAGTCTTGAGTATCCTTCTAGAATAGAATATCCTTCTAGAATATTACCTGTACATATATACATACCTGTGTATATATGTTTGTATTTTTTTATACAGATTATAGCCTGTCAGTTTCTTTCTCTTCAAAATGTATCAGATAGTTTTGTATCAGTGCATAGTCATATTACTTTTAGTGGTTACATAATATTTTATTGCCTGCACATTTTGTAATTTATTTAACCAGAAACTTATTGATGGATATTTAGGTTCCTTCCTTCCTCCCTTCCTCCCTACCTCCCTACCTCCCTCTCTCCCTCTCCTCCCTCTCTCTCTCCCTCCCTTTCTTTCTCTCTTGAGAGAGAGAGAGCGTGGGCATGCGTGCATGCACGTGAGTGGGGGCAGAGGGAGAGGGAGAGGGAGAATCCCAAACAGGCTCCATACTCAGTGTAGAGCCTGGTTGACTCGGGGCTCGGTCCCATGACCCTGAGGTCATGACCTGAGCCGAAATCAAGAGTCAGATGCTTAACTGCCTGAGCCACCCAGGCACCCCTATTTAGGTTATTTCTGATCTTTTGCTCTTGTAAACAGTGGTACAATAAACATCCTTCCTCAAAAGTCATTTTGCAACCTCCGCAAGTAGGAATTTGAGGATACATTCAAAGTTCAAAGTGTTTATGCATTTATAATTTTGATAAGTATCATCAGATTGTTCTTTACAGAGAGTGTGAGTATGCCATTTTGCTACACTCTTACTGATATTATTATTTATCAAAGTGTTTGATCTTCTCTGATCTGATGGCTTAAAAATATCTGTTATGGCTTTAATATGAATTTCTCTTATATGAATAAGTTTGAACATCTTTTAAATGTTTACATACTTATTTCCTTTTATGTGTTCTGTCTTCATAACTTTTGCCCATTTTTCTGTTTGAGTATTGATCTTTATCTTATTGATGTGCAGTAGTAGCTCTTTATATATTAAAAAGTATTTCCCTGGCTATGCTTGCTTGTTTATATTTCCCTGTGATTTATAGAATCAGCTTGTCTAGTTACCAACCCCACTTAACTAAAAATCAATCCTGTTGGTGTTTTTATTGGGTTTGTGTCAAATTTATAGACAAATTTAGGGAGAACTGACATTCCCATGGTGTTCAATTTTACATCCCAACAACATAATATGTCTTTACATTTGTTTAAATTTTTGTGTCCTTCAATAATATTTTTAAGTTTTTTTTCTTATAGACAATACACGTTTAAGAATCTTGCTGGATGTTTTAATAAGCACACATTTGTAGCTAGCATTTTCTTTTTTTTTAATATGCATTTTTTAAAAAATTTTTTTCCAGAGGTACAGATCTGTGATTCATCAGTCTTAACAGAATTCACAGTGCTCACCATAGTACATACCCTCCCCAATGTCCATCACCCAGCCACCCCATCCCTCCCAGCCCCCACCACTCCAGCAACCCTCAGTTTGTTTCCTGAGATTAAGAGTCTCTTACGGTTTGTCTCCCTCTCTGGTTTCGTGTTGTTTCATTTTTCCCTCCGTTCCCCTATGATCCTCTGTCTTGTTTCTCAAATTCCTCATATCCGTGAGATCATATGATACTTGTCTTCCTCTGATTGAGTTATTTCACTCAGCATAATACCCTCTAGTTCCATCTACATTGTTGCAAATGGCAAGATCTCATTCCTTTTGATGGCTGCATAATATTCCATTGTGTATATATACCGCATCTTCTTTTTCCATTCATCTGTTGATGGACATCTAGGCTCTTTCCATAGTTTGGCTATTGTGGACATTGCTGCTATAAACATTGGGGTGCACGTACCCCTTCGGGTCCCTACATTTGTGTCTTTGGGGTAAATACCCGGTAGTGCAATTGCTGGATCGTATGGTATGTAGCTGACATTTTCTTAATTTGACTATTGCTTGGGATATATTTTTCCTGCTTGATTAGCAGATAAATAATAATATTATTTGCAAAAAAAGCACCTTTTCTTATGAGAAAAAAACAAACTTTTTCTTTTGTCTGATTATGGCTCATTTATTATGCAACTCCAGAGAGCACACTTGTGTTGGTCATTCCTTCCAGAGTAGTGATGAGTCATTGTGGTGATAAAGGACATTATTTCCTAATTCTTAACTTTGGGAAGATTTCTAATGTTTCCCTATTAAAATAATGATGCTGGCTTTGTGGTTGAGAGAGATCTGTATTTTATTGTGTTAAGGAACCTGGCCATTTATTATTTTATTGATGTTTTGATTATGGAAGGATGTGTTTTACTGAATATTTTGTGTATCTCTGGTGACTCTTTGTTTTTATCTAAGAATATGATGAATTTTAAGTGTAAGCCTTTGCATATTGAACTATCCTTGTATTCCTGTGATAAGTTCTACTTGGTCATGGGATGTTATTCTTTTAATATGCTGTTGGATTTGGGTGCTGTTTCCCTATATTTAAGAATTTTGCATTGATTCTCAGATGTGAGATTTGTGTGTGTGTGTTTTCTTTTTGGATTTTGATACATATTATTCTGTCTTCATGAAAAGAATTTGGAAACTTTTCTTTTTCTGTGCTCTTAAAAAATTTAAAGTATATGGAAATAATCCACTCCTTAATTGTTTGGTAGAATTCTTCTTTGAAACTCTTGACACTTACTTTTTCCTAAGAGATGGTTCTTTATCTTTATCTTTTTATGGTTTCATTAGCTTTTCTCTCCTGGGGATGATTTTGGTAGTTAATATCTTCCTAAAAAACTGTCCATTTAATCCAGATTATCTAATTTATTTGTGTGGACTTGAATAAATCATCTTTTAGTGTTCTTGGTATCTGTGGTTATTTCCTCATCACTTAAAGATTTTTTTGATTAAAGAATAAAAGACTTAGAGATTAAAGAATAAAAGAAAAAAATATTTGAAAGAATGTGCTTTTTTAAAAAAATATGATGTAAAAGGATATAGTTCACTTCCTATCCTTTTTTTGTTAAATTAATTTAATTTTGTTAATTTTGTTAAAACTTAATTATTCCTGAGCTAATGATTATAAAACCCAGAACCTGAGAGGATACATTTCCTTTCTGATCCCACTCTTCTCTTTTTAACAGGCCCAGAAGAGGAAAGTGAGGATGACCCTCAGCTCGAAGGCAGAGACCCTGATACTTGGCATGTCGGTTTTAAGATCTCGTGGGACATAGAGACTCCTGGCTTGGCAATACCCCTTCACCAAGGAGACTGCTACTTCATGCTTGGTAATTAGGAGGGTCAAAACTATATTGATACTCTGGTGTCTTAAGTTTAGATTACTGGCTACATATTTGGAATATATCTTTTTTTTTTAAGGTTTATTTATTTATTTTAGAGAGAGAGTGTGTGTGTGTGTGAGCGAGTGGGGGAGGGGCAGAGGGAGAGACTCTCCAAGCTGACTCCCTGCCGAGCGGGAAGCCCAATGTGGGGCTCTGATCTCACGACCCATAAGATCATGACCTGAGCTGAAAGCAAGAGTCAGATGCTTAACAGACTGAGCCACCCAGGTGCCCTTAGAATGTGTCTTTTGAAAGAAGCTTTTTAGGTATTTTATAGCGATAGTGACTCTTCTACATGGAACTAGTATTTTTGTTTTTATTCCCTCATTTTTCTAGGTATTGCTCATTTGTAAAAGTTGCTTTTTTTTTTTTCTCCCCCATTCTGATTGTTTATGGAGTTCCCCAAATGTGCTAAAGAGTTTCCAGGACTTTTCCTCAGAGTTACTCAATCATCCAAATGAGCTTATTAGTGTGAGGTAGTAAAATGATTTCCCTCTGTATATAAATTCTTAGTGAAAGTTTTTTCAGATTTGAATTTAGTTTCTTCTCAGGAGTGGCTGACCTGACCACAGGGCCTTTCTTTCCACTTGTCCCTGAGTTCTTTGGGAGCAGGATTTCAGCTGTGCTTAGGCTAACCCACAATGCTGTGGCATTTTTGCAACTTTTGTTTTTGGCTCTTTGCTCTGTTTTGTTTGGGGTTTGGACTTTCTACTTGTTTTCCAACGCACAGCATAGAGATGGTATCCTTTCTTACTCCTGCCTGGGGCGGGGGGGTCTAGTCATATTGGCTTTAGAACTGGGGAGCCCCAAGGCTCAAAGTGGACATTTATGAGAAGAATTATTCTCAATTAATTGAGTGTATGTAGAGGGCCTGCTATGTTCTCCATGCTGTGTAAGGTTCTGGATGGACGGATAAAACTTGGTCCTTGCCTTCTAGAAAATCAGAGTTTGGATTAGCTCTTTAGGTCACTAACTCATTAAGCATTTTCCAAATTACAGTCATTTACATGTCAGCTTCAAGGTTCTCACCATATCCCTGTGCTACCTGGACTGTTACTTACGTAATATTTTTCTCTAAATAAATTCACTTTTTTTCACTGAAGTGGATTTACTTTAGAAGGAGATTTTATAACACTGTCTTAAGCGGAAGACCAGTATCACTTGGTTTATAATTAGAAGAGGTTTATAAATATAGAGAGAAAGTGAAACAGTATTAAGGACCTGCTACTTTTGTTGGCTGAAGATCCGGAGTCCTGTTCTGTCTTTGTTAAAAGAGATACTTGTCACTGTTAGAGAGGTGTTAACTGTATAATGGTACCAATCAGAGACTTTCTCCTTGTCAGCAGCAAGATGGGAAGATCATTATGTAGGGAATTACTTTCCCATGGTGTGTGTGATTCAGTGGTGCTTAACATTGTGTCCCTTTACCTCTTCAGCTCTTCTCATGGGCTGATTACCACCTTTGCTGAACGCTGATCTAAGCAAGCCCTGCATCTCTTGCTTTCCATTTGCATGTTGCTCTATAGTTTATGATTCAGTTTCACATAAGCAGCCTCATTCACTCTGCAAACAAGCTTGTGAGGGAGATGGTATGGAGATTGTTCTTTTCTTAACTAATTTGCCTAAGGTGACTGGGTTGGTACAGGGGATTAGGGTGGTTTGCAGGTTTCATATATAGTGCTTTTCCTGCTCTAAAAGGGACCATTTCGACTTTATTCCATTACACTGAAATCTCTGTGTGGGAACATTTTTAGGCTGAAGGTCATCTCCTCCTGAGACCCTCTCCTGCTTGCCTCGTGAACTTAGTTTTTATTTTGAAGTCTCTGCTCCGTCGGCGAGCATCATTTGTAGGTCACAGATTATTACTTATTTTTTATTTAATTAATTAATTAATTAATTTTTTAAAAATATTTTATTTATTTATTTGACAGAGAGAGACCCAGCGAGAGAGGGAAGAACACAAGCAGGGGGAGTGGGAGAGGGAGAAGCAGGCTTCCCGCTGAGCAGGGAGCCTGATGCGGGGCTCGATCCCAGGAGCCCGGGATCATGACCTGAGTCGAAGGCAGATGCTTAACGACTGAGCCACCCAGGCGCCCTTATAACTCATTTTTTAATGTATCACCCAGATGTGGATATTTACCTTGAGTATAAATGGGTTTTAGTTTCAGCCAATAAACCACTTGCCTTTGGTTACTTTGTTCACGAGTTTCTGTTAGCAGTTTGTATCTTTAAAAGAAGTGAGAGTCATTTGGTGCCATTCTAAATTGCTATATTAATTTTCTGCATGTAGAAATAGTAAATATACATTTTAGAAGTTCATCTGCCATCCATTTATTTAAGAACATCTTGTGTGTTCTTTTCTGATTATGAAAGTAAAATACATGTTCATTGTAGAGAAAAGAAACACTGAAAAGTATGAAATGAAAGAAGAATATAAAAATCAGATTCATACCTGTCTTGATATATTCTTTTTCAGTCTTTTTTCTGTACATATGTGTATCTGGAATAATAGTATGTGAATAACCACATTTACTGGGGACTAACAACAAGTCAAGCATTCTTTTAATCATCTCCATAACACTAAAAAGTAGATGATCGTTAAATTGCACAAGAATCAGTTCAGGTTAAATTGATGTAGTGACATAGCCATGGTTACACAGTTAGTGGGGTGTGTGGATTGGAACTTGTTCTTTTGTCCCATTTGGGCTCTGACACCCACGTCAAACTACCCGCTTCCTCCTGTGGGCGCTGACCCCCACACTGGGCTCCTGTCTCTCCCTCACCGTGATGCCTCTGCTTCACCTAAAGGCTTTAGGACTAAATTTTTCAGGAAGGAAAGAGAAGAAGATGACAAGAGTGTTCTGTGTGCTTCTTTCTTTTCCCTGTCTTTTTAAAGTTATGTTTCTCTTGCCTCAGAAATAGATTAATAACAAAAATACTGTATGTTATAATGAATATACATTTTTAAATATACATTTGTCCCTTTAGCTACTGTAGGTGATAAACCGAAGCAAGCGCTATTATTTTATGGGAGCTGATACCCAAGACCTAATACCCGTTCATGGTTTCCCAGCTCCTGTGTTCAGATCCAGCGGAAATAGCTGGTAACTTACTGATCTGGGCCAGGCACGGCACAGTGTACCCAAAGTGTGCTTTTAGAATATATTCATTTAGAATGTATTTTCTTTATTATTTATTGTTATTAAAGAAAATTATTCTTTTCTTTATTAAGATGTCGCAATCAATTTCTAAAAGGAGCTTTCCTCCATCTCCTCTTAAATAAAATCAGGCAAAAATAAAAGCAACCGTAGCCTCTTGCTGCCTTTTTTCTCTTTACTTTTTAGAATCCAAATCCTACAAGGAGCCCTGTGGAGGGACCTCGGCTGTGTGCTGATACCTGAAATCTGAACTTCATAGCACTTATGAAAAGGAAACAGTTTAGCTCCATTTATAATAATATATTGGTCTACAGAGGAAGTGCAGGCTGAACCCTGCTGTCTCAAGTAAATACTCCAGGGGGTCTGATGGGGAACGTGTCGGGTGCCTGTAATAAATCCGCTGCCTGTGGAAGTAAGTCAAGGCCCTCCTGGCAGTGCCTAAGGACACGCTTAACCGGGGTTGTCACGGTTTTACTTTTAAATTGGAATCTTTGCCCTAATCTCAGAGTTAGACATGACCAGATTTGCAAACAGATTTACAATTTTCACTAATTTTCCAACCAGGACCTCAAAATACACGTAGAGGGGGGAAAAATACACGCTGGTCTTTCTCAGAGTAGGATGATTTACTTTGCCACAGATGTTTTCCATAGACTGAATGTAACCAGGGAGTTAGGGACTTAAAAAGTGGCTTGGAGACAAACTGTGGGTTTATTTTTTGTGGAACAGATTATACAGTTCAAGGGACATCAACCAAATTATGTTCATTAACCAGGAGCCAGGTGTGGAGATGGGTTGTGTCAGGACAGAGGTGAGTGTTAGACATTTGGGGCAAACCTTCTTATCTGCCTCCCCCCCCTTCATTTATTACTTTTTCCTTGTCACTCTTCATTTCTCTGCTCTCTCTGGCTTCTTTATTTTCGTTTCCTTCAGTCCAAATTAAATCTCATTTTCAAAGAGCTATCTCAGAGCTTCAGCTGCCAAGTAAAATTTCCATGCCCCCCCCCCCAAAGAAGCAACGTAAATTGAAATGCATGCTGCTGCTTTTTTTGGTTTTGCTTTCCTTCACCAACAGTTTGGGGCAGAATGATGAAAGGCCATTTCCTGTCAGGTGACCACGTTCCAGACCCATGGCATTGTCTCTCTTGGCTGTGCGCTGTTTATCTTTCTCCCGAGTACTTCTTGATACTCGCTTCGCAGGGTTCCTGGGAGGCCAAAGAAGAAGTGCTTTGCAAGCTATGATTTGCATGTGGGGGCCGACTCTGAAGACTGGGAGGAGCGAGCGGGGCCATGGCATTACGGGAGAGCCAGCGAGGCGAGTGGGTGACAGAAGAGCACTGAGTGTTGTTTCCTTATCCTGCTTTCTGCCAGTTTGGCACGTCACCGTTCCATACATGTGTTTCCATGACCACATAAAGGAACCGAAGAAAGGGCCATCTCTTCACCAACTCCTTTGTGAGGGGGAGAAGAGTTGAATCAGAGCTCTGTGGTAACCACACTCTGACCTGGGTTGAGGGCTGAGTTTACTTACAGAGCCTGGTCAGTAGTGTTTTACAGATCAGGTTCACCTTCTTTGAAATACCTATGGCTCGGAGCAGCAAGACCCAGAGCACTGTGAACGTTCGATGTGGTAGAACCTGAAGATATGCCCTGCTTCTATTTTTGGCGTCAACATGAGCACTCCACTTGGAGTCTGTTGCCCTGTGAGCAGGAAGAACAGAGGCTTCTAGGAGTTTAAAGCCTCTTGACTGGGACTCCTCTGGGACTTAACTTGGAGACTGTGGTATCTTTGTAAATCCTCCAGGTGTCCCTCAATCCTGCCCTGATTTAGACATTTTATTCTAAGGAAAAGCCTTTTGTTATTTCTTCCTCTGACCCCATTCCCTTCCTCCCCCAACTCCTGAATGACCAGCTGAAGTAAAAAGTACCTATAATTTATGGCTTAATCATAAATTCTAAATAATTATACTTTATTACCTCTCATGGGTCTTGAAACATAGGTGCTATGTTCTGCTTTCTGCCGAGGCAAGGGAATAATAGAGAGACAATAATAAATTATAACTTCAGGCTGCAGTCGGAAAGCTTGAGGAATGGCCATTTCAGTGGAAAGTGCTCGAACAGCCAAATGAGCACCTGTCATGTTTGTTTTCACTTTGAAAAGTAGAAACATGACAGCATAGTTCCAGCTGCTCGTCCAATACAGACTTGTGATGTTCTTCTTACCTTCTCAGCAACTACGGGATTTGCTTCTTGCTCGTCATGTTTTTGCGGGGTTGAGGTTGTATCTGTCTTCCTGAAACTTTCACTCTAACAATGTACCCCCAAATGCTGACATTTTCAAACTTGTGCCTTTTGTCTTGATACTTGATTCTTCTGTATTCAGTAGAACTGGGGAGGGGACATCTCTTGTGGAATTTGCTCCGAGGAGAGGAGTCCCAGGTACTTGAAAGGATTTCCCTATCTCTTATACTTTCTTAGCGTCTCTGTGCATATTTCTGTATCACTGATGTCTTGAACTTTACTTGAGGTGCATGAGTACCTACTTCTTTCGTATAATAAGTCCATCAGGTAGGTAGTCCTCTCTCTTGGATCCCTGTTTTGTTTTGTTTTTTTTTGCCAGAAAAGAAAATTGATGGGGATTGCCTGCTAATGGGTGTGTGGGGTTTTTTAGGTGTCTGAAAATGCTCTAAAATTCATTTGTGGTGATGGTCACACAATCCTGTGAACATGCTAAAATACATTGAATCATATGCTTTCAGTGATTATTGAAATGATTATTGAATTGATTTGAATTGAAATGATTTTGAAAGTTATGAATCATTGAGATGATTATTGAAATTATTGAAATGATTATTAAGCATAAGCTTAAATTATTTGGTATGTGGATTATATCTCAATAAAGCTGTTTTACAGAAAGGAAAAGGAGGCTTCGAGAGGTAAAGGAACTTGTTCAGGGTGATGGACCTAGCGAAGCTTGTGTTAGAATGCAGGTTTTTCTGAGACCAAAGCTGTTCTTTCTTACGTCAAATCGTGCAACTCTACTAATTACATAGTCATGGGATCTTTCTTCTTTCAAAATGTGGAAAAAAATAACTGAACAAGTAATACATCAATACACATATATTCTCACTGTAAAGGATTCGAATACTATGGAATTATATAGAATAAAATTTGGAAGTTCTCTTTTACTTTATCTTGTCCTTTTGTAAATATTAACATAAATATCGTTTGGCCAATATGATTTACATATATATTGCTGCTACTTTTTAAAAAATAGCACACAAATGGGACCTTATGTATATTATATCTATTACTCTAGTACTTGCTTTCCCCTCCCCCCCATGATATGTTCTGGAGATCTTTCCCTGTCAGCATCTCATTCATATTATTATTGTTATTATAAAAACAACATGTGGACTAGGAAATAAAAATTCAAACATTGAGGATGATCTAAAACAGAAAGCGAAGAACTCGTTGCCACCTCTCCCCAAGTTCCATTTCTCAGAAGTCACTGCTTTTCGGTGTGTTTGCATTTTATTCTTTAAGTGATTACCTCCTTAACTCTTATTTAGTTATTTGTTTGTTTATTTGAGAGAGAGAATGAGATAGAGAGAGCATGAGGGGGGGAGGGTCAGAGGGAGAAGCAGACCCCCCGCTGAGCAGGGAGCCCGATGCGGGACTCGATCCCGGGACTCTGGGATCATGACCTGAGCCGAAGGCAGTCGCTTAACCAACTGAGCCACCCAGGCGCCCTACCTCCTTAACTCTTAAACACATGCTTAATGCTGCTCTCTCTTCATCCAGCAGCTTGAAGCACCATCTGTTCCTCCATTAAGAAAAATGTGAAGAAAAGTGAAAAATGTGGATGGGTCTCTGACACTCTCTCACTCTTGCAAAGTTTTTCTTTTTTTTTTTTTTAAGATTTTATTTATTTGGGAGAGAGAGAGCGAAGATTGAGCAGAAGTGGGGATAGGGGCAGAGGGACAAGCAGACTCTGCACTGAGTGATGAGCCTGATGCAGGGCTGGACCCCAGGACCCTGAGATCCTGACCTGAGCTGAAGTGAGATGCTTAACCAACTGAGCCACCCAGTGGCCCCTCACTCTTGCTAAGTTTTATTAGTTAGCATTTACTTTCAGTTTTTTGGTTTTGTTTTGTTTTGTTGTAATTGGTTACCTTACAACTGATACATAGGTAGACTCTTTCTTGACTTTTAGGATGTAAAATGGGGAATGAAAGTTCCCTTCAGCCGTATCATTAGTTTTACATTGTTGAGGATTATAATGTCTACACACTGATCTATAATTTTGATAAGACTGCCATGCTTTCTTTGCACATGGAATTTGAAATTGGAAAGCCAGTAACCAACAGTGCTTACATATGCATCCTTTATTCAGAACTAAATAAAGTGACTGGACCCATAAATAGAAGATGGGAGTCCACAGTAATCACTAACCTTGTCCCATTGAAAGGGAATGTTACAAATGTTAGGTCGAGATTTTATACCAAATCAGAGGCCCCGAATCATGCTCCATTTTAGCTTGCTTTGTATTTGAACCAAGACTTTCTTGTTTGGCTCTCCCTCTCCCCCTGGAAGTTGTAATTGCCTTTCTTTATTCTTATTGAAAAAATGATGCCATACTGCTGTCTCTGTGTCACATGATGTTTTGTCTTTTTTTTTTTTTTTAAGATTTTATTTACTTATTTGACAGAAAGAGAGAGAGAGTGAGAGCAGTAGGCAGAGGCAGGAGCAGGGAGCCCGATGCGGGACTTGATCCCAGGACCCTGGGATCATGACCTGAGCCGAAGGCAGACCCTTAACGACTGAGCCACCCAGGAGCCCCACATCATATTTTGTCTTAGTACTTTTTCAAACCCACCAGTTATAGTTACCATACTGAGATTTCTTCTCATTGTGGTCCTTGGCTCTTCTGTTTTTTATCTGGGTCTCATGTCTTTCTCTTTCTTGGAATTTTCTAAAAAGGTCTTCTATCTACTTTATTTTAGGTTTTTAAAAATGTGTAACCTCTGTAGCACCTAACACAGTACTTTGAACATGGTAGGTGCCTTAATAATAATTTTTGAATTAATGAGTGGATGAATAAACCAAAGATTGGTACACCCCCCCCCACCATATCATGGCAATGAACTTAGAGGCAAAAGGAAGTATTTATTCTGTCCTTGAAAGCTCCTAGCTGGCAAAGATTATGAAGTCCCTCCCCCAAAACAGGTGACCATTCAGTTAATATTTAGGGATCTCCAGAGACAGATTTTAGAATTTTCCTTGATAGTCCATTCCTTTAGTGACCCATACTTTGCTTCCTAATATTTAGTCCAAATGACCATGTGACATCACAGAATTTCCCAAATTGATACAGTGTCCAGATCAATCTGTACATTCATTCTCTTCCAGATCATTTATTAAAAAAACTAAACGTAACAAAAATGTGGTGGTTTCTTTTAAGCTGAGGATGGATGATTTACTATGAATTTTGAGATTCTTTTATTCTCTCATATTTTATCTAGTCAGAGTCACCCTGCATCAGGATAAATCTGCATCTGGGTTGGTTGGGTGGAAGTTTTCCCTTTGGCTGGCAGTCTTAATATGCCTTCTTTGGCTCTCAATCTGTATAACATAACTCCTGAAAGCATGAGCTGTGGAAAAGAAGTTTTTCAGACTTTTAATTTGATTGCATATTCTGTGCGTGTTCTTTGCCACTTCTGCAAAGATAGGAAGAATAGCCATAAAGGAAGTTGTTTTTGTTTTTGTTTTTTTAATTGATTCTTCTTGCAGGTTTCAGTTCAGGATGAGACTAGGAATGAGTTTCACATTCCTGACATGGTCCCTTGGCACATTTCAAGGCCAGGCATTATACCCCATGATGAAGATTCCTTAAATTCTTCCTGTGGAATAATTCTTCTAGGCCCTATAAACATTGAAAAAAAATTTTTTTTAAAGATTTTATTTATTTGAGAGAGAGAGAATGAGAGAGAGCACGAGAGGGAAGAGGGTCAGAGGGAGAAGCAGACTCCCTGCCGAGCAGGGAGCCTGATGTGGGACTCGATCCTGGGACTCCAGGATCATGACCTGAGCCGAAGGCAGTCGCTTAACCAACTGAGCCACCCAGGTGCCCAACATTGAAAAAATTTTAAAAGGACCTAAATTATAGTCCTCAGTCAAATCATTGTAGTGGCTTTGTCCTAAAATTGGCTCTGGCACAAACATTTTTCCTTCTCTTTTGTTTACACTGTTCCCTCCACCTTGTCGGTTTTTTCTCTCCATCTAGGTGTATTTATTTAGGATAACATTAAAAAATCAAATAGCCACAATGGCAGGGGCACCAACCAGTGAGTGTGGATGCAATAATTCTTTTTTTTTCCCACTGGACATAACTAGAGTTAGGTTTTTTGAGAGCCACTACTGTATTCTATATATTCTTGCACTACACACAGCACTTAATGCCTTGTACATAACAGGAACTTACCACGTATTTGGAAAGAACACCCTGTTTCCCTCCCCGGGCATTAGCCAGAAACCACAGCTATCATCCTCAAGTACCAGGGGAAAATTAGATGTGAGATAGGAATGAATCAAGAGAGAAGGCAAAAGGTATGTGGAGGACCAGAACCAAGAGTTTTAAGTGGCCTCTTCTGTTTCATTCATTCACTTTATTAGGGCAGTTCCGGTCCACACGGAAGCAGTGGGCAGAAGTGATGGCCCTGCATCTTCCAAGGGGGAGAGGGAAGAAGACAACTCATTCAGATTCACCCACTTAAGCAACCTCTGAGTTGCTTAAATGGTATTCCCTTCTCATTTTTCTGTTTCCCAGGAAGTTACAATCTGGAAGATTAAAGGCAGCCCTTGCCAAAGTGGGATTAAAGTTCATTTTGCATATTTAGAAAACGAAAAAGAATGATTAACCTCAAGAATCTGTTCTCTTGGGGCACCTGGGTGGCTCAGTCATTAGGTGTCTGCCTTCAGCTCAGGTCATGGTCCCGGGGTCCTGGGATTACCCCACATTGGGCTCCCTGCTTGATGGGAAGCCTGCTTCTCCCTCCCGCACTCCCCCTGCTTGTGTTCTACCTGTGTCTCTCTCTGTCAAATAAATAAATAAAATCTTAAAAAAAAAAAAAAGAATCTATTCTCTTTACAACCCAACAACAAACTAAGCATTCCATGAAAGTTAATTTAGAAACAAGATGGAGAAAGTCGTGTATCCTGAGGCCACCTTCACTTTTGTACTTGTTTTTTAGGAGAGTTTTTACTCGCATGGAATACTGTATTCCGGGGAAGGTTTACAGAACCATCCAAAGCTCATACCGCCTTCACTGATGGTTATGTGCCATTGTTTTCATTTGGGGAATGAATGCTTCTTTTCTGAGGCTCACCTCATTGAACATTATCCTTTGGATCTTTCCAAAATAATGATACTTACTGTTTTATTTTTTATTGCTACGTATAAAAGTAGTAATATATGCCATCCAGTCAAAGATACCATTGATCTGAAGATGTAGTCCAATTTCAGAGATAACTAAATAGGAAGAAAAAATGTGTAGCTTGGAATTGATGAAATATAGTACGTGTTCGCTTTAAAGAATTTACAAACAATAGGAAAGTGTAAATACAAATACATCATATTATCACCTTGCAGGGATAATATTCTTCACAACTATTTGGTTTAATTCCATCTAGTGTTTCTTTATATACTTGGAAATATATGGGAATTTTTTTCTTTTAAGAAAATATCATAGTAGATATAATATTTAATACCTTTTTTTCCAGTACTCACATATCTTGAGCATTTTTCCTTGTTAAATATTCCTTGAAATATGATTTTTAAAAATGGCTTAAATGGTATTCCTGTACTTTTGGTGGTTTGACGCATTTCCAGTGTTTTGATATCATGCATACTGCTCCGGTGAACATCTTTGTACATGTATCTTTGCAGCTTAATCATTTAGTTAGGAAAAATTACTAGAAGTGGAATGCTTAGGTGAGAGGAGGGTATAGCTATTTTAAAACTATACATATTATATTGTCAGACTGTCACAAGATTGTTTTCAATGTACATTCGCACCACAGTGTATGAAATGTGGCTATCGGTTACTACCACCCGCCTTCTTTTCCTCACCCTTGATAATACTTGGCATTACGATTGCAAAGTATTTTCCCACTTCAGGGAGAAAAAAATAACATGCTGCTGTTTTAAATTACATTTTTATTATTTATTTATTTATTTATTTAAAGAGTTTATTTATTTTATTTGCCAGAGAGAGAGAGAGAATGAGAGTACAAGCAGGGGAGCAGCAGGCAGAGGGAGAAGCAGGCTCCCTGCTGAGCAAGGAGCCGGACACAGCACTCAATCCCAGGACCCTGGGATCCTGACCTGAGCCGAAGGCAGACGCTTAACCGACTGAGCCACCCAGATGCTCCAATGATGATGATTTTTTATACTTGCATTAAATAACCATATTTGAAATTATTTAACTACTTTTATGCTCACTGGTAATTTTTATAATGTGGGTTTTTTTTTCTTTTAAAAATTTATTTTTTAAATTGAGGTATAATTGACACATAACATTATATTAGTTTCAGGTGTACAACATAATGATTTGACATTTGTATCCATTGTGAAATGATCTCCACAGT
Organism: Callorhinus ursinus; assembly: GCF_003265705.2. Lineage (NCBI taxonomy): Eukaryota > Metazoa > Chordata > Mammalia > Carnivora > Otariidae > Callorhinus > Callorhinus ursinus. The sequence continues at coordinate 2,277,448 of NW_027397118.1, read as the reverse complement.
AAGTCTAGTTGACATCCATCGCCTTATATAATGTGAACCCGAATACAGGAAACCTCATTTATAATAGAGTTGGGAGGGCAGAAAGGGGAGCTCTCATGCCCTACTAACTCATCCTCAAGTCAGATGCCTATAGGAAGGTGCTACTTTACTGCCCCAGCAACAGGGAGGAGGATTATCCCCTTGCCCCACCACAGCCCAACCAATGAGAAACTGCCACAACTCGCCAATGAGAAATCGTCACCACCCTGAACTCTCGCTTTCTTCCGGCGGACTTTTGTTCAAACAGCCCCTCCCACCTCCTCCTCTTCCTCTATAAAGTAGTGTTCCTCTTCTTTGTTCTCTGAAACTTGTCTGTGGTTTCGCCATGGTTCATGTGTCCCAACTTGCGGTTCCCCTGCCATTCTTGAGTAAACCCATTTTGTTGGTAAAGTAACTGGCTGTTTTATTTTCAGGGTCAACAGTAGTTACCAGAAGTACGTATTTATTTGTGATAGGAAATTTTAAGATTTACTTTCTCAGTTTTTCATTACATTACATCCCCATGACTTTTTATTTTATAACCAGAAAACTGTACCTCTTGACCCCCTTAACCCATTTGCCCCACTCCTCATACCCCATCTCAGGCAGTCACCAGTCTGTTCTTTGTATCTTTGAGCTTATTTTTTGTTGGTTTTTGTTTTTGTTTTAGATTCCACATATAAATGAGATCGTATAGTATTTGTATCTCTCTGCGGACATATTTCACTTAGCATAATGCCCTCAAGGTCCATCCATGTTGACGTAAATGGCAACATTTCATACTTTTTTATGGCTAGTGTTCCATTGTATCTATATACCATAATTTCTTTATCCATTCATCCATCAGTGGACAGTTAGATTGTTTCCATATCTTGGCTGTTTTAAATAATGCTGCAGGGAATATGGAGATGTGTATGTCTTTTTGAATAAGTGTTCCCATTTTCTTTGGGTAAATACCAAGAGGTGGAATTGCTGGATTATAGAGTAAATCTATTTTTAATTTTTTGAGGAACCTCCACACTGTTTTCCATAGTGGCTGTACTAATTTACATTGCTATGAACAGTGCAAAAGTTTTTTTTCCACAACCTTGCCAACATTGTTATTTTTTTTATTTATTTTTTTTTGCTAATAGCCATTCTGACAGGTGTGGTGGTATTTCATTGTGATTTTCATTAGCATTTTCCTGAAGATTGGTGATTTTGAGCATCTTTTCATGTATCTTTAGAAAATTGTCTATTCTGGGCGCCTGGGTGGCTCAGTTGGTTAAGCAACTGCCTTCCGCTCAGGTCATGATCCTGGAGTCCCAGGATCGAGTCCCGCATCGGGCTCCCTGCTCAGCAGGGAGTCTGCTTCTCCCTCTGACCCTCTTCCCTCTCGTGCTCTCTATCTCTCATTCTCTCTCTCAAATAAATAAGTAAAATCTTAAAAAGAAAAAGGAAAGATGTCTATTCAAGTCTTCTGCCTATTTTTAATTGGATTGCTTGTTTTTTGCCTCTGAGTTGTATGAGTTCTTAATGTATTTTGGATATTAACCTCTTATCAGGTATATGATTTGCAAATATTTTCTCCCATTCCGTAGGTTGCCTTTTCATTTTGATGATGGTTTCCTTTGCTGTGCAGTGCTATTTATTTGTGAATGTATGTATTTGAAAGAGAGAATGGCGGCAGAGAGGGAGAGAGAGAGAGGGAGAGAGAGGGTCTCAAGCAGACTCTGCGCTGAGCATGGAGCTTGAAGTGGGTGGGGCTCAGTCTCCCGACTCTGAGATCATGACCTGAGCCAAAATCAAGAATCAGATGCTGAACTGACTGAGCCACCCAGGTGCCCCTGTGCAGAGCTTTTTAGTTTGATATAGTCGTACTTGTTTACTTTTGCTGTCATTGCTTTTGCTTTTGGTGTCATATTTAAAAAGTCATTGCTAAGACCTATGTCGAGGAGCTTACTGCTATGTTTTCTTCTTATACCTTGGTCTTAATTATTTAAATAAAGCATAGGCTCTAACAAGTTTTTCATGAAGGCTAATGGCAAGGGAATGGTGGTAGCTTATATTTGTTCCGAGTTTTTATATATATATTTTTTATTATTATGTTGTATTAATCACCATACATTACATCATTAGTTTTTGATGTAGTGTTCCATGATTCATTATTTGTGTATAACACCCAGTGCTCCATGCAGAAAGTGCCCTCTTTAATGCCCATCACCAGGCTAACCCATTCTCCCACCTCCCTCCCCTCCAGAACCCCCAGTTTGTTTTTCGAGTCCATCGTCTCTCATGGTTCGTCTCCCCCTCCGATTTCCCCCCCTTCATTCTTCCCCTCCTGCTATCTTCTTCTTCTTTTTTTTTTTTAACATATAATGTATTATTTGTTCCGAGTTTTTATATTATCTGAGAGTGACTTTCTATACCTTCACATGCTGCTACCTCCTTAAATAGCTATAGGATTCTTGCATAACAAGCTTCCTACCTAAAAACTCTAGATATTGTCCCCTTGAGCTCTGATATTTGATGTTAGATGTCTGAGGTCATCATTTTTATTCTATTGCAGTAAATTATGTTTTTTCTTTGAACATTTGTCATATTTTGTATTTAATACTTGAACAGAATATGTTTATGTGCTTCAAACATCATTTTGTAGTACAGATTCCTTTCACAACTTTGGGAAATACTCTTCTGTTAGTTCTTTGGGTTCTTTCGTATGTCCTTCTTCTGTTTTCTTTCTAGGGTTCTTCCTGTATATATATTTTGGTTTCCAGAATCTGTCCCTCATTTCTTATTTCTTCTGTCACTAATTTTCATTTTCCCTCCAAGTTCTAGGAGAATGTTTTGAGTTCCATCATCCACTTCAACAATTTGAGTTTTTTGTAGGCTGTGTTCTGTTGTCCACTCTGTCTTCCATCATTTTCAATGAAGTGACACTATTAAAAAAAATCAGCTCCAAGCAATCTTTCCTGATCGCAGACTGTTCCCTCTTCATGTCTACTTGCTCCATTTTCAGATGCAGTACCTTCTTAAATCAAGTGTCTTGTTAAAATACTGAGCATTTTATAAAAAATTAGTCTTTTTTAAAATTTTTAATTTAATTTTATTTTTTAAAGATTTTATTTATTTATTTGACAGAGAGATAGAGAGAGAGCACAAGTAGGCAGAGTGGCAGGCAGAGGGAGAGGGAGAAGCAGGCTCTCTGCTGAGCAGGGAGCCGGACGTGGGGCTCGATCCCAGGACCCCAGCATCATGACCTGAGCTGAAGGCAGCCGCTTAACCGACTGAGCCACCCAGGCGCCCCCCAAAAATTTGTCTTCTCACTTTCAGTAAAACCTTTTGAGCAGAGATAGTTTCAAAGCGGTTCCTTTCCTTTGAACTGCAGTGTTTCACATGAGTCTGGTGGTTTGTCACTCTCTGTATCTCCTTATAGAAGGAGGAGGAGTACTGGTTTATAGGCACATTGGTGTCGAGATTGTTTCTTTTGAAAACTTGGCATACGTTCCTGGCCAAATCCTTCAGTCGAAAGGAGGAAGGATGAAAATGTATCTGTCCTTCCATGGCCAGGTAAGAGATTTCATGAACTGGAGTGTCTTGTGTGACGTTGATGCTTGCTGTAGGGGCAAACCATGACCACTTTTGACCATCCTCGGCATACCTGCTTGCTCCGGTTTCTCACCTCAGCAATGCCAGGCTTCTCAAAGTGGCAGCTTATACCAGCAACGCCTTCTGGGGTCTCTGAGTACCACAGGTTGCCTGCATTTAAGGCCAACCCGCGGAGGCAGGAGGTCTGCCCTGTGGGCGCCCTGTAGCCGGTCGCACCCTCCCTTTCTTCTTTTGAGTTCAAGGGAGGGTGCTGCTCCCGGGGTAGGCTTGCTGTACTTACCAGGAGGCTGCTGTGTCAGCGTAGACGCTCAGGAGGCAGCCCGCTTTGCCCCTTCTTTAATCTCATCCCACCTAACCGTATCCAGAACCACCCCTTGCAATTTCTGGCATATTAAACACCTTTCTCTAATATTTAGTGCTGACAAAAGTTGTGACCTAATTGAATAGTCCCCTGACTGTGTCCCTGGGGAAGCTGGGCATGGGGCAGGTTGAGAGGCCTGAGTCTGTACCCACATCTTGCCGGGAAGCTTCCCTTCCCCCCTTTTGTTGGCTATTAAATTCTGAATATGTTCTCAGTCATGGATGTCCCCATGTCTAGGAAAAATAAGGTCATAAATATTAAGATTGAGCGATGAGAATAGACAGGTGAGTACGAATGAAAAGCTTCAGTGACTGCGTGAAGCGGGGAAGATTGGATTTCAGTATTGGGCCTATTTAGCTCAGAAGTGTGCCTTTAGCAAAGCTCTTGATTGTTACTTTAAGAAATTTGGGATGAAATAGCCCAGGTAACACACTGGACAACAAAACCAAGGAAGTAACGGGCTGGGCTAAATTTGGGGTGACCAACTGTCCTGGTTGGTCCGTGCGGGAGGGGATCTCAGCAAGTGGGGTTTCAGGAGACTCGTGGGCATGAATTGGTCACCCTAGTGGAAATTATGCCTTTGCATCTGTGGTCTTTTATATATGAGATGAGATTTCATGCTACAGTGGATGTCCAGAGCTCTTTTCATCCACCGACAGAGCACGCAGCATTTAGCCAGCAAAGAGTGAGAGTTTCTTTTCTATTTGTTTTGTTGAATAAATTCTACAAACTCAGATTCCACTTGAATATAGAATCAGTCTGTTTTTAGCTGTATTCTGAAATGGCTCTGGCAGATAGACATTCTTTCATGTTTTCTTCCTAGAAGTGATGAGGAGGCGTCTTTTGTGAAGCTGGAAATGTCTTTAGCTTATCTTTTAAGATGTACGTACCATGAAGCCGGAGCCACTTGTACAGACTTAGAGTTTTAGATAAATTAGAAGCTCGTGAGTGAAAATTACAAGGTTCTTTCAAGAAGCCATAAAGGATTAGAGACAATTGGGAGCAATTTCAAGAGTTGTTTGATTAGGAGGTGGCCAAGGATTTGAATAAAGGTACAGGCCTCAGTGTCTTAACTTCCATGTTGTGTTTGCCACTCGGCTGCATCAGGCTAGTTGCCCCTCAGTGGAACAAAACCAGTGTTCATTAAGATATTTTCTCTCTGGGGTGCCTGGGTGGCTCAGTCAGTTAAGCGTCTGCCTTCAGCTCAGGTCATGGTCCTGGGGTCCTGGGATGGAGCCCCACATCGGGCTCCCTGCTCATCGGGGAGCCTGCTTCTCCCTCTCCCCCTGCTCCTCCCCCCCGCTGGTGCTCTCTTTCTCTCAAATTAATAAAATCTTTTTTTTTAAAGATGTTTTCTCTTTCTTTATTATGTCCGTGGATCCTAGTATTAATAGTGTAGGAGCAGTAAGACTTTTATTTGGGTAGATGAGGAGGGCATTTATGTATTTCTTAGAAATTGATTTCAACCCTTTATGGGAATCTGTCCTAGGGAAACTTCTCCAACCTCTGCTTTTTGTTTTGTTTTGTTCTTTTGATTCTGAAACTCCCTTTAGGTGAAGTAGTTCAGGTTAACCAGAAATTCTCAGGTGTGTCCTTAAACAGAGGCCTCAGAGGGGGACACACTGTGAGAGGGAGACTTGTCATTCAGCCTTCTTCATCAGACTTGAAGCCACGCTTCTGAGCCTGTCCGCCGAGGTTGGATCGGCTTTGATCCTCCATTTCTTCCTTGTCCTTTTCTTTGCATTTAAAACTCCATGTTTGCCACTGTTGTCTCCATCCTCACTTTTCACTGCATTTTTTAATACTGTTTATACAACAACCTGTTGTTTTGTGACTTAATCATCTTCCATCAGTTTTTCCTGTGAAAACCCCCAAAATTGCTCTTATTTTCTCTTTCTCCCGTGCTTCACTTATCTAGTCTATCAGCAGGTCTTACTGTTTTTCTCTAAAACATTCTGAATCTGATCACTGCTCACCATCTTCCCCTCTGTCCCTGTGGTCCAAGTCACATCAGCCTGCATGGATTATGGCAGCAGCTTCCGTGCTGGTCTTCCTGCTTCAGAGCCTGCCCTTCTCAGTCCTCTCTCTTTTTCAGAAAGCTGCCAGAGTGGTCTCCTCAGACTTGGATCACATTTTTTTCCCTGCTTAAAATTTTCTAATGGTTTCCCATTGTATCTAGACTTAAACCCCAAGTTCTGACCATGACCAACGGAGGCCTCCTTCATCTGTTCAACTTCCCCTCTCCACCTTGAGCACCAAGCTATAGTCTCAAGTACAACCAGCTTGTTCCCACCTCAGGGCCTCGGCCCCAGCTCTTACTTCCCCTTGGAATCCTCTTATTCCAGACATTGCCATTGCCTGGATCCTCATTATTCAGATCTCCGGCTAACTTAACTCTCCCCAGCGATGGTTCCGTATAGAGTAGTGCGTCATTCCCGCACACCCCCACTAACTCTTACTCTTCTTAAATTATCCTTTGTTTTTCCATAGCAACTCATATCTGAATTTCTTGTTTCTTTACTTATTCTGTATCTCCCCCATCATAATATAATCTCCATGAGAGCACGGGCTCTGTTTTGTTCATAGTGCTTGACCCAGAGTAGTTGCTCATCCAAATATTAAATCAAGTGATGCAAATAAGTGTTTTCTTTTGGGAGAGTAACTGTATAGTTATATACCTGTATATTGGTCTCAAGAGTGTGAGCTATGGAGTCTTAAAGAATTTTCCAAAGACTTTTCAATTGATAATTAAAAAGAGAAATAGTTTATTTTTTAGAGCAGTTTAAAACGGTTCCTAGCAAAGCTGAGCAGAAAGTACAGAGAGTGACCCTGTACCTCTGTTTCCATGCATATACAACCTTTCCCACTGTCTACATCCTGCACTGATGTGGTACGTTTGTTATAATTGATTAACCTACATCGACACATCATTATCACCAAATCCATATTTTACATTAGAGTTTACTCTTGGTGTTGTATATTTTATAGATATGTTTTATAGATTTAAAAAATGTATTATGACCTATATCTGCCATTATAGTATCATACAGGATAGTTTTACTGCCCTAAAAATCCTCTCTAATCCTCCTCTTCGTGCCCTCCCCCACACCCAATTCCTGGCAACTTTTTATTTTTTCTGTAGTTTTGTCTTTTCCAGAATGTTGTATAATTGATATCTTATGGTACATAGCCTTTTCCGACTGGCTTCCTTCACTTATTAATATGTATTTAAGTTTCCTCATTTCTTTTTGTGACTTGATAGCTCATTTCTTTTTAGTGCTGAATATTATTCTGTTGTCTGAATGGGCCACAGTTTATCTATCCACCATTTTGGTTCCTTCCAAGTTTCGGTAGTTGTTGATAAACCTGCTATAAACATCTGTTCACAGCTTTTTGTGTGGACATGGTTTTCACCTCATTTGGGTGAATATCAAGGAGGGCAATTGCTGAATCTTACCATGAGAGTATGTTTAGTTTTGTAAGAAATCACCAAACCAAATGGGGTTCCAAAACAGCTGTATCATTTTGCATTCCCACTGGCAGTGAATGCATGTTCTCTTATTCCATTATTTTTGTCAGCATTTGGTGTTATCAGTTATTAGTGGATTTTGGCCATTCTAATAGGTGGGTAGTAGTATCATGTTTTAATTTGCACTTCATGACAAATGATAATGAGCATCTTTTCATATGCTTATTTGCAATCTGTATATTGGTGAGGTGTCTGTTCAGGTCGTCTGCCCATTTCTTCAGTAAAGTTGTTTGTTTTCTTGTTGTTGAGTTTCAAGAGTTCTTTGTATTTTGAATTACAGTCCTTTACTGAACATGTCTTTTGCAAATATTTTGTCCCAGTTTGCAGCTTGTCTTCTTATTCTCATGACAGTGTCTTTCATAGAACAGTTTTTAATTTTTCTGAAGTGCAGTTTACCAATTATTTCTTTCCTGGGTTGTGCCTTTGGTGTTGTAACCAAAGAGTCATCACCATGCCCAAAGTCATCTAGATTCCCTCTTACGTTATTTTCTAGGAGTTTTATGCATTTTATATTTAGATCTATGATCCATTTTGAGTTAATTTTTGTGAAAAGTGTAAAATTTGTGTCTAGATTCAATTTTTTTTTTTTTTTTGCATGTGGATGTCCTGTTGTTCGAGCACCATTTGTTGAAGAGAATATCTTTGCTCCACTGTATTGCCTTTGCTCCTTTGTCAAAGATCAGTTGACTGTATTTATGTGGCTCTTTTTCTGGATTCTCTTTTTTTCTGTCCGTTGATCTATTTGCCTGTTCTTTTGCCAATAAAACATTATCTTGATAACGTAGTTTTATGGTAATTCTTGAAGTTGGGTAAATCAATCTTCCAACATTGTTCTTCTTCAATATTGTGTTGGCTATTTTGCGTCTTTTGTCTGTCTGTATAAACTGTAGAATCAGTTTGTCAGTATCCCCAAAATAACTTGGGATTTTGATTGGAATTGCACTGAATCTATAGATCAAGTTGGGAAGAACAGACATCTTGACAATATTGAGTCTTTCTGTCCATGAACATGCAATATCTCTCCATTCATTTAGTTCTTTGATTTGTCCATCAGGGTTTTTTGGTTTTCTTTTCTTTTTTTTTTTTTTTAATAGAGGGAGGGAAGACAGGGAGGGGCGGAGGCAGAGGGATAGAGAGAATCTTAAGTAGGATCCATGCCCCAGCATGGAGCCTGACACAGAGTTCTGTCTCACAACCCTGAGATCCTAACCTGATCTGAAATCAAGAGTTGGATGCTTAACTGACTGAACCACCCACATGCCCCTTTGGTTTTCTTTATGTAGATCCTTGTACATATGTTTTTACTTTGAAATTCCACTTATTCATTAGGAAAGTGATTCTCTTTTGTATATTAACCTTATATCCTGCAGCTATGCTGAAATTGCTTATTAATTCTAGGAGGGTTTTTTTTTGTTGATTCTTTTGGATTTTCTACAGAGACAGACACATCATCCATGAAGAAGGACAGTTTATCTCTTCCTCCTCAGTCTGTATACCTTTCATTTTCTTTTTTTGTCTCATTGTATTAGCTGGCACTTCTAGTGTGCTATTGAAAAGGACTGGTAAGAAGAGACATTCTTGCCCTGTTCCCAATCTTAGTGAGAAATCAAGTTTAAGTGTGATGTTAGCTGTAGGTTTTTTGTAGATGGTCCTTATAACGTTGAGTAAGTTACTCTCTAGTCCTAGCTTGCTGAGAGTTTTCATTATGGATTTGTGTTGGATTTTGTCAGATTTTTTTTTCTGCATCTATTGATATGATCATGTGCTTTTTCTTCTTTATCCTATTGATGTGATGGATTATATTAATTCATTTTCAAATATTGAGCCAGCCTTGCATACCTGGATAAGTTTCACTTGTTTGTTGCATGTAAGTCTCTAAGATGTATAAAAAAGTATATAAAATATATGTTGTTGGTTTCTGTTTCTAATATTTTGTTGAGTATTTTGGCATTCATGTTCTTAAGAGATATTAATTTGTAGTTTTCTTTTCTTGTAATACATTTGTCTGGTTTTTCTATTAGGGTATTGCTGGTCTCATAGAGTGAATTAGGAAGTCTTCCTTCCACTTTTTTCTTCTGGAAGAGTTTTTAAAGAATGGGTATAATTTCCTCCTTAAATGGTTGGTATTATATGTTGGCTAATTGAACATAATTAAAAAACAAAAAGAATTCACCAGTGAACCCATCTGGGCCTGGTGCTTTCTGTTTGTGAAGGTAGTTAATTTTGATTCAATTTCTTCAGTACACATAGGCCTATTTAGATTATCTGTTGGCAGATTGAGCAAAGAATTGGTCCATTTTTTCTTTCTTTTTTTTTAATTTTATTTATTTATTTGAGAGAGTGAGAGAGAGCATGAGCAGTGGGGAGGGGCAGAGGGAGAAGCAGACTCCCTGCTAAGCAGGGAGCCCAAATGCGGGGCTCTATCCCAGGATCCTGGGATCTCATGACCTGAACTGAAGGCAGATGCTTAACCAACTGAGCCACGCAGGCACCCCAAGAATTGGTCCATTTCATCTACATTATGTCTTGCCTACAGATTTGTAGGCATAGAGCTGTTGAAAGTTTTACTTTATTTGCCTTTTAATATCCATAGGATCTGTAGTGATGTTCCCTTTTTTTTTTTACATTAAACTTTATTTTTATTGAAGTATAACATAATACAAAAGAGTATGTAAATCAGGAGTGTAGAGCCAGCTATACTTAGTGAGTTTTTTTTATTTCTGGTATTAGTAATTTGTGTTTTTCCTATTTTTTTTCTTAGCCTAGATAGGCGCTTATTGATTTTATTGGTCTTTTCAGAGAACCAGCTTTGTTTTATTGACTTTCTCTGTTGATTTTCTGTTTTTCATTTCATTGATTTCTGTTCTAATTATTATTTTTTTCTTTTTCTTTTAGATTTAATTTGCTCTCCTTTTTCTAATTTTGTAAGGTTGAAGCTTGTATTGTGGAGTTTAGATCTTTCCTTTGTAATATATGTAGTGTGTTAATTTTTACTCTTCAAAGTGCTTTTTGGCTGCATCTCACAAATTTTGATGTTGTATTTTCATTTTCATTTAGTTAAAAATACTTTAAAATTTCTCTTGATATTTCTTCTTTCACCATGGTATTTAGAAGTTGTTTAGTCTCTTAAGTATTTTGAGATATTTTAGCTGTCTTTCTGTTACTGATTTCTAGTTTATTTCCTGTATGGTCTGAGAGCAGACATTGTATGATTTCTATTCTTTGACATTTTTGTTGGTCCCAGAATATGGTCTGTCTTGGTGAGTGTTCCATATGAGCTTGAGAAGAATGTGTATTCAGCTCTTGTTGTATGAAGTAGTCTGTAGATTTCAGTTATTTCCAGTTGATTGATGGTATTCTTGAGTTCAACTGTGTCCTTATTCATTCTCTGCCTAATGGATCTGTCCGTTTCTGATAGGAGATGTTGAAGTCTCCAACTATAATAGTGGATTTGTCTACTTCTCCTTGCTGTTCTGTTAGATTTTGCTTCATGTGATTTGACTTTCTTATAAGGTACATACACATTAAGGATTGTGATATCTTCATAGAGGATTGACTTTTTATCATTACGTACTCTCCTTTTTATCCTTGGTAATTTCCTTGTTTTGAAGTCCACTCTGTCTGAAATTCATATAGGTACTCCAGCTTTGTTTTGATTAGTGTTAGCACAGAATATCTTTCTCCACACCTTTATTTTTAATTTATATGTGACTTTATAGTAGTGAATTTCTTGTAGACAACATATAGTTGTGGTTTTTTTTTTTTTTAGTTGCGTTTTGTTTTTTCATCCACTCTGACAATCTCTGTCTTTTAATTGGTGTAGTCACTCCTCTGACATTAAAAGTGATTATTGATATAATTGGTTTAATAGCTACCTTATATGTTAATGTTTGCTATTTGTTGCCCTTGTTCTTTGTTCCGATTTTTCTCTTTGGACATCATTTCTTCAGATATTTATTTTCTGTCAATCTCCCTCATTTTTATTTTTAAAGATTTATTTATTTATTTGAGAGAGAGTGCACATGCATGGGGGAGCGGGGGATGGGCAAAGGAAGAGGAGAGAGAGAATCCGAAGCAGACTCCACACTGAGCACAGAGACTGACTCAGGGCTGATCCCACGAACCATGAGATCATGACCTGAGCTAAAACCAAGAGTTAGATGCTTAACTGACTGAGCCACCCGGGTGCCCACCTGTGTCATTCTTTTTCTTCTGAGAATCAAATTATATTTATGTTACACTGATCAGTAGTATCTAATAGGTCATTGATGCCCTTTGATTTATCTGTAGTCTTTATTTCTCTGTGTGCTTCATTTTTGGGTAGTTTCTATTTTTATGTATTCTAGTTCACTGATTTTTCTGCAGTGTCTAAAGTGCTATTAATCTCATTCAGTGTGATTTTTTAAATTTCAGATACATTTTTCATCTTTAGAAGCTTCCTTTATTTATATGTATAAAAGATGTATATGTGAAAGATATGTATACATCTTATATATATGTATCATATATCGTATATGTCATATATATCTTTCATTTCTCTTCTCCATTATGTTTTTTATAAGATTTTATTTTTTATTTAAAGGTCTTAGTTATTTATTTGAGAGAGCAACAGAGAGAATGGTAGAGAGCACAAGTGGGGAGGAGAGGGAGAAGCAGGCTTCCCGCTGGGCAGGGAGCCCGACGTAGTCCTCGATCCCAGGACCCTGGGATCATGACCTGAGCTGAAGGCAGACATTTAACCGACTAAGTCTCCCAGGTGCCCCAGATTTTACTTTTTTAAAAGATTTATTTTTGAGAGGGAGGGGGAGAAAGAGAGAGAGCACGAGCAGGGGGAGGGTCAGAAGGAGAGGGAGAGAAGTGGACTCCCCACTGAGTATGGAGCCTGACGTGGGGCTTGATCCCACGATCGTGACCTGGCCGAAACTAAGACCTGGACACTTAACTGACTGAACCACCCAGGTGCCGTTATGAGATTTCATTTTTAAGTGATCTCTATACCCAACATGGAGCTCAAGCTTATAACCCTGAGATCAAGAGTTATAAGCTCTGCCAACTGACCCAGCCAGGCACCCCTCTTCTCTGTCACTTCTCAAGTGGATGCTCGATATTGTGAATTTTATTGGGTATCTGATTGTGTTAAATTCTTTTGAATAGTGTCGGACTTTGCTCTAATGACTAGTTAAACTATTTGGAATAACTTGGTACTTTTGAGGCTTGCTTTTAAGCTATTACGTGGATCTAGGGCAGCCTTTGATGTAGAACTAGTTTAGCTCTACTACTAAGATGATGCTTTTCCAAGGACTCTATCCATTATCTCATGTAGTAGGAGCCATTCTGACTGCTGAGAACACCAAATATCCCCAGCCCTGTGTGAGCTCTGAGATTTGTTCAGCCTATTTGCTGGTGCTTCTTTTCCTGCCCTTGGGAAGTTTTCATTCCCACCTGCACAGGTTAGTGCTCAGCCATAGACTTGGAAGGAACCCTTCTAGTGGATGTCTGCTTGTTTTCTCTTGGTACGGGTTCTCTTATTCCAGTATTCTCTTACAATCCTTGTTGCCTGGCTTTCCTAAACTCCAGTCTCTGTCTTCATAATTCCGCAAGAAGGAAAACTGAAAACTCTGGGTTCTGTCTGACTCCCTCCCACCCCCCTCTACTCTGGCCTTGACACTGTTCCAGGTTGTAAGCTAGGGCAATTTCAGGCCTCCCCTGTTTTGTTTTTCTGTCTTTGGGATTGTATCTTGCTCTCTTTTCCAGTGTCAGAAATATTTGTTTCCTATTTTTTGGTCCATTTTTATAGTTGTTTAAGGTAGGAGGGCAAACCTTGTCACTGGTACTCCGGAATGTCCAGAAGCAGGAGACCTTCAGTTGACATTTTGCATTTCCATTATTTTGTTTAGAAGTTAATTTTGCTGCCCTGTAAGGGGTGTGGTGGTTTTGCCTTTTAGTTTAAATCATTATGAGTGTTGGTATCTTGGTAAGAAGCCTCTGTTATTTATGTAGGAAATCACCCAGTGCCGGGGAATAGTACTGTTCCTTCCATTCTCTTCTTTGTAATAGAGAAAGTGATGTCCTAAGCAGAGGTGATAGAGATTTTGCCTGACATGTGGCATCATTTCTTAGAATATGCAACAACTTGGCCTTTGGTTTTTCTTCCACTGTGTGTGGTTTTAGGCTTATTCTTCAGCTGATGAATTCACCACCTACTCCATTCTTGGGCTGTGAATCCATAGGCTTGAATTCTGTCCTGAGTGCCAAAACTTTGCAACTGCTGAGTTGGTTGGTTTTTTGCCTGGAAAAATTGTTAGGGCAAAATTGATACTTTGGGGAGAAAAAGAGGCAGATTTTCAGATGAAAGCTGTTCCACCCCAAATAGTATGAAAAATTTTTGGCTTATTATCTAAAGGCATGGGTAGAATTTGATGTATCATGAGAAAGAGAAAGAAGCTCATAAATAGTAAACTTAATGATGAGTGGGCATTATAAGACCACATATAAGTAGGGTAACCATGTATCCTGTTTGCTAAAGACAGTCCTGAACACCTGTTGTCTTGGAATAATTACCATCCCCTTTTTTTCTTAGAAGTGTCATGGTTTTGATGTCTCTCTCTGTATACTTATATACATAAAAAGTCATCCTAGTTGTAAAGAATGGTTTAAAGAATACAAAGTCGGTGTTAATTCCCTGGTTATTGTTGTCCTTGAATGATGGATTTACTGTTTACTTTGTATTTTTGTTGAATAGTTTATAGTGACTAATAAATGTGTGTGTGTGTGTGTGTGTGTGTGGTTTTATTTTTTTTAATTTTTGGTATTTTTCCTACAGATGATCTCAATGCCACCCACCAACACTGTGTTTTGGCTGGTTTACCACCTCGCTTTAGTTCTACCCACCGAGTGGCAGAGGTAAGTGTAAATAAAAATGTGATTCAAACTTAATTGGATGTGACAGCAGTGGTTGAATGAGCAATTTTGCATAGAGTTTTGGAAGAGTATTTGATAGGAAAATTGCTTCCATCGAACTTGACGTTAGCCTTTATTTACTTGCTTTTTTAGCTTTGAGCTCTGAGGGATACAGTTTTAAAAAGTGTGTTCACAGCATGGGATTAGTATATTTTGCTTCTTTGGGGTTCTGTTTCTTGGAGAAGGTAAAATGCTATTGGCAGGTGTTGCTAGCTAGAGATTTTCTAAGGGGTTTTTATCTGTCAAGGTCAAGGACAGGAGAGGGACAGAAGGAAATGGGGAGGGGGCACCTGGGTGGCTCAGTCGTTAAGTGTCTGCCTTTGGCTCAGGTCATGATCCCAGGGTCCTGGGATCGAGCACCACATCGGGCTCCCTGCTCCGCGGGAAGCCTGCTTCTCCCTCTCCCCCTCCCCCTCCCCTTGCTTGTGTTTCCTCTCTCGCTATGTCTCTCTCTGTCAAATAAATAAAATCTTTAAAAAAAAAAAAAAGGAAATGGGGAGAGTTTGTGTGCTTGTGCATGTGTTAGCTGTGACCAGACTCCGATGGTTGAGAATTTACATTTCCCTTAACTTTTGGGAAAAGTCAGGCTTCTGGGCATGTGAATGTAAATTAAGGAGAGAGTTACAGTGGTGCCCAGTAATTTCTGAGCTGCCCAGTTGAGTTCATAACCCAGATTTTATTGCTAAATTCTGCCACCACTTGCGGTGGCTGTTGGTCGGCTGATTAGACCAGTTCGGAATGGAAACTTAGGAGGTGGGAAAAACTCCTAGTAGTCTACCCTGCGGTACTGTGTGATCAGTTAAGGAAGGTTCCAGAGAGCAGGCGAATAATCATGAGAAGGCCTACAAGCTGACCTCGTATCCAAGCTGTTATCTGTGCTTTGTTTTGTAGATTGACTTTCCATCTTGCCACAGGGGGACCAGGGTGGGAAGTTGGGCAGAAGGGATACAACAAAGTGGCAGGGGAACACAAACACAAGCCCTTCTCAGTCCCAAGACTGAGTCTGTAAGGCAGTAGCATGTCGTATGGTAATTAAGTGGCTTTCCTCGTGGACTGGTCATGTTGCTGTGGGCCAGAGAGGGCCTGAGTGTCTATTAAATCAAGATGCCTTCCAGCCCATGAAACATGCCTTCGTCCCTTTCTCCTCATGTCCCTTGCCCCGCTCTCTTCCATTCGCTCATCTGAATATTTGAGTGCCTGTCACGTGTACAGTGGCACGATGGGCTTGAGAGATAGAGCCATCAACATCATCCCCAGGACATCTGTGAGCACTCCCTTTGTTGAACTTCCATTTTAGCTGGGGAGACAGATCCCAAACAAATGAACACACGGATAATTATCTGAGAGACCTGAAAGTAAGTTCTGTTAGGCAGTCGGGAAGGAAGGACTGACTGAGTAGAGGGAGGGATAGAAGGTGGAATGCGTTTATGGACAAACGAATGAACTCTTTATTGGGTGCTTTTGCTGTGCCAGGCTCTTGGCTGACTCTCAAGCCTGGGTGATTTGGGGATGACATTGCCATTAGTAGAAACAGCAGTTGAAGACATTGGGGGAAGACAGTAGTTCATTCAGTTTTGAACAGGCTGAGTTGGAGCTGCCCAGTGGAGCAGTCCGGCAGATAAAGGCAAACAAGGGACTAAAGCTCTCCTCCTCCCTCTCCTGCAGTAGGACATGCCTACACAGAAGCCGCCAAAAGGGGCCCTCCGGAGTACAGTTTGAACAGTACCCCTGTGCCCTGATTTCTTTTTTTTCCAGGTGGACCAATTTTATGAGGGTAGCGGTACTTTCAGAATATCCGGAGAGTCAGCATTTTCTGCTTTAATCACAGCTGTATTTGTGTCCTCTAAGTTTTAGGCAACATTGTGAGCATTAATTAACTTTTAAATAAAGAAGCGGGTTTGTGTAGTGATGCTGTTGGGAGAAACACATTATCTCAAATCTATGTCTTATATAGTCTCTGTACTTGAGTTCAAGCTACTAATTAGACACCTCCACTGTGAATGATATAACGATCTTGCTGTCTATGTTATAGATCAGGGTCAGCAAACTGTGGCCCGTGGGCTAGCCAGCTGTTTTAATAAATAAAATTTTAATTGAAACACAGCCACACTCATTTGATTCCATATGGTTTATGGCTGCTTTGGAGTTACAAAGGCAAAGCTGCAGAGTCGCAACAAGACCTTAAGGCCTGCAAGCCTAAAATACTTAGTATCTGGCCTTTTAAGAAAAAGTTAGCTGACTTTGTTTTATGTGATCTTATGTATACAGGCTTTAATAATCACCTTAAAGTAAAAAGTAATTTTTGAAACATCACCATTTTAAGGTCATTTTTTATTTCTATGAAAAGTCAAAAATGATAATGTTCAGTGTTGGTAAAGTTATGGTGAAACAGGTACATTCATATACTTTTGGAAGTTTTTCTAATTGGTATACTTTTTGGAAAGCTATATGGGGATGTGTATAAAGTACCATAAAAATATCTTTGATCTCATAACACTGTTTTTGGGAATCAAGCCTAGGAAATGCTTCAAAGAAAGCATACACACAACACATATAAAAATGTTCAGAGTGACTAAGAGTAGTGAAGAGCTGGACAGAACTTTAGTGCCTCTGTAGTACATGACTAGTTTATTAAATTAGTATCACCTCAGTGAGCAACCATTGAAAATACTTACTTTGAGTACTTACGTACAGAGAAAAACAGAATAGACACTGATGTATACATTCTGATCACAGCTGTGGGGACAAACAAAGAATCATGTGCAATAAAAATAATTAAAATAAGGTAAGGTGACAGGATTATTATTTTATCTTAAAAATTTTTATTTCATGTATTGTTGTCAGTAATAAAAGAGGGAAAAGATTTTTTTTCTAATATGAAAGTTACATTATTATTTCCCTCAAGAGAAGAGATGGAAAAAATCCATGCAGTGTTGTAGCCCTCACTTATTTTATAAATGTCCTCTCCTTCATACAGAATTAACATGGCATGTCTTATCTGTGCCACACAAAATGATTTGCTATTTTCTGTCCATTCAAAATATGTCAGAAACAGATTGTCTTAAGGAAGTGATGTTCTGAATTTCATTTTAGTTAATCAGAGAAGAAATCCATTTAGTTTTTCGGTTACATGTGACTAGATTATGTCTGACAGCTCTCGACTTTTATTGGATTTTTTTCTTCTCGTTGGAAAAGAAGAAATCTGTTCTCCTGAATATCTTTTTTTTAATTTAAATTTTATGAATTTTATATATAATTATATTGTGACTAGGTAGTTACTCAGACGATTCAAAATTCGGGAAGTACCCAAGAATAAGTAGTTTAAAGTCTCTTCCTCCTAAAGCCAACCAGTTCCTCCTCCCCAGAGGCAACTAGTGTTATCAGCTTCTTGTTATCCTTTCTGTGATACTTAATACATATGTAAGCAAATATGTGTTTAAATAAAAACATTTTGTATACAAATGGTAGCCTACTCTACATACCATTCTGCACTTTTGTTTTAGTAAGCCTTGGTGATAACTTACCAATATGTAATTCATACCTTGGAGTAGGCGGTGGTTTTTTTCGATATGACACCAAAAGCACAAATAACCAAAGAAAAAATAGGTAAGTTGGACTTCACCAAAGTGAAAAACTGTTATGCTTCAGGGGCGCCTGGGTGGTGCATTGGGTTGAATGTCCAACTCTTGGTTTCGGCTCAGGTTATGATCTCAGGATCATGAGATTGAGCCCCATGTCGGGTTCTGCACTCAGCATGGAGTCTGCTGGAGATTCTCTCTCTCTCTGTCTCCCCCCATGCTCTCTCTCCTCTCTCTACAATAAATAGGGGCACCTGGGTGGCACAGTCAGTTAAGCATCTGACTCTTGGTTTCAGCTCAGGTTGCAATCTCAGGGTCGTGAGATTGAGCCCCACCTTGGGCTCCATACTCAGCACTGAGTCTGCTTAAGACTCTCTCTGCCCTTCCCCACTGTTCTCTGTCTCTCTCTCAAATAAATAAATCTTTAAAAAAAAATAAACAAATCTTAAAAAAAAAAACCCACCCAACCCTATTATGCTTCAAGAGGGTTCCATCAAGAAAGTGGAAAGAGAACTTATAGAATGCGAGAAAGTATTTTCCCATCACTTATGTCACAAGGTACTTGTGTCTAGAGTATATAAATAACTCTTACAACCCAATAATTAAAAAGATAAATAATCCAATTTTTTTAAAAGACAAAAGATCTGAATAGACATGTCTGCAAAGAAGATGCACAAGTGGCCAATAAACACAAGAAAAGATGTTGAACATCATTAGTCATCAGGGAAATGCGAAGCAAAGCCATATTGAGTTATCACTTCACACCCACTAGAATGTGGGTGTGAATGGCTGCAGTCAGAATCACAGTGACAAGTATTGGTGAAGATGTGCAGAAATTAGAACCTCCTGCACTGCTGGAGGGAATATAAAATGGTTCAGCCGCTTTGGGGAACGGGCTGACCTTTCCTCAGAATTTTAAATACAGTTACCTCAGGAGCCAGCAATTCCATTACCGGAGAGAGATGAAAACTCATATGTGAATGTTCTTAGCGGCTTGACTCATAATAGGCAAAAAGTGGGAGCAATCCAGATAATGAATGGAAAAGTGAAAGTGGTATATCCATACAGTCAAATATTATTTGGCAGTAAAAGGGAAGGAGTTACTGACACGTGCTACAACATGGATGAACCTTGAACTGTCATGCTCAGGGAAAGAAGCCAGTCACAAAAGATCACCTATCGTATGATTTTATTTTTAGGAACGGTCCCGCATAGCCAGACCTGTGGTCACAGGAAATAGACTGGTGGTTGTCTGGAGCTGGGCAGGTTGGCAGGAAGGGGGCAGCAGGTGACTGCTAAGGGGTACCATTTGTTTTGGGGAGGTGACCAAAATGTTCTAAAGTTAACTGTGGTGATGGTGGCATAACTCTGTGAATATACTATAAACTAATGAATTGTATGTTTTCACGGTGTGACTTTTATGACATGTGAATTATGTCTCAATAAAGTTGTTACCCGTCCCTGCCAAAAAACAAAAACAAACAAAAAAACGGGCCTTATTATAGGTTCTGTACAACAGATAAAACTCTGAACACCCAGAAAAAAAAGTACCCTCCCCCTCCCCCCCCTTTTTTGGCTGTAAGTATGGCTTCACTGTAGTTTATTTAACAAGTCCCCTATTGATGGGAAATTTAGGTTATTTCCAGTCTTTTTAATAAATGGCATTGTGATTAGTAACCTCTTACATAGGTCACTCGATACTTGGGAAAGTAAAAGTGTGACTAGAGCATGTTTATAGACAGGTTGCAGGAGTGGCTCTGGGATAAAAGTGAGTGGTGATTCAGCTTTGCTTTCTGTTTTTTCCTTTGTAGCAAATTGGAGTCGCCTGCTCTTGTGCTCCCAGCACTCTGAGATCTTCATATTAAAATACGCATTAGTCAGGCTTCTGTATTTGGCACCGTAACTTTGTTTTTCCCAGGCTTATCCGTGACACATTGTGTAAAATGGCAGTAACCATAGAAAGAATTTTTATACCAGGGCATTAGCCTTCAAGGTTATTTCTAAGGGATCTGTTTAAATTATATATGTCGAAAGAGAAACACTTTAGGGATACATTTTCCTCATTGGGTCGGAAGGGTATTTATAGCTTGCTTTTTATCATTCTAGGAAATCATGTTGTCATCAAAACCAATAGAGGCACACTCCGTCTGCATTCTTTTCTTTTCTGACATATATCATTCAAAGGAGGAGTTGTCCATTTGACCTCTGTTTTGCTCCCACACACAAAGAGAAGGATGAACTAGTTACCTGTGCCCTTGCCAATACCAAGGTACTAAGTTATGCCTTTGAACATGCCTTGAGGGCATGAGCCACATATTCTCCATTATTTGAAGAACCTATTCTGCCAAGGACTGCAGCTGCTTGGTTTTTGCAGAAAAGGAAAATGAGTTCTTTGCCCTGTGTTTATAACTTCAATTTCTTTTTTTTTTCCCGCCGTTACTATTCCCTTTTGTGGGCTGTTGATTCGATCATTTTGATTACCTTTCTTTCCCTTTGTTAAGTTCAGGGCACTTAGAACAAAGTCAGTGTCTTTGACTTCTTGGTTGATTAGTTATTCATCCAAAAACTACTTACTACGTTTCTTTTACATTTAGGACTTGGTTCTAGATACTGCAGTATCTGTAGAAAAAATATATGTAATAAAATGGTGTGTGTGTGTGTGTATACATGTATATATACATACATGTACATACATGGTTTTAGCCTCAGGGAGCCTACGGTTTAGTGACATAAGGCCCACATCATAAAAGAAAATCAGCAAGGAGAGTGGCCCAAGTGAGGCTAAGCCCAGAGCCCAGGGAGCAGGCCCCTATAGTGATTCTTAAGTTGAATATGGGCTGAGCTGTGGGGGCAACAGGTGAATGTATGGAAAAGGGACAAGTGTGAACATCCCCAGGAAGCATTGTATGGTAAACTTGGATTTTGCTTACAGTCTTGAATGCTGGTTCTGTCTCTGCAGTGCTCGACCGGAACCTTGGATTATATCTTAGAGCGCTGCCAGCTGGCTCTGCAGAATGTCCGTAATGAGGTGGATAATGGTGATGTTTCTTTGAAATCCTTCGAGCCTGCAGTTCTGAAACAAGGAGAAGAAATCCACAACGAGGTGAGACTTTTCAAGAACTGGGAGGCTACTTGCGAGCTAACAAGTTGATCTGCCGTAATTTCATATGGGTATGAGCCCTGAAATTCCTCAGTGAGAGACAAAGAACAGTTTAATTACCTACAACGACAGCAGTAGCCTGAGTATCCGCATTTTTGTGCCAGTTCTGTAAGCCTCTCTCTCCGCAGGACAATGCAAAGTGGGCCCATAATGTGGGCGCATGCAGGGCTTGTGTTACAGGAGAGGAACTTGAGCCGAGGGAAGCTGAATCTTTTATAATAGGTAGTGAGCATGCCTGACCTTTGCTCCAAACCAGACACCGTCTTTATCCTCCAAGGCTGTTAGCATCCCTGCCCTTTGTTCTGGAGGAGAAACTATATCTTATAAGGTTGTTTCCGCTACCAAACATTCTTGCACTAGGAGGCTGAGGTGGAGGGAAGTTAGTGCCTTGCTCACAAGACATGCAGAAGCACAAGACTCATGAAGAGTAGTCTTCCCTCAAAGACCAGGGGGATCATGGGTGGGCCCTAAGAGCAAGTGTCAGTGCCTTGCTTGTTATTTACAAAATGAGGTGCAGTTCTGCAGTCAGACCAGCAGGATCCCGCCATCCAGGGTTTCACAAACTTTCCTGCTCTCAGTAACACCCTTTCCACTGTTTCTTTATCTTTGGACCATCCATGTTGTGGTCTACTTAAGACTTCTAAAAATTCCGCTCATTTGTTTAAAAAGATTTATTTATTTATTATTTTAGAGAGAGAGAAAGAGCGGGGAGAGGGAGAGAGAGAGAATCCCAAGTGGACTCCCCGCTGAGCACAGAGCCCGACTCGGGGCTCGATCCCATGACCCCGAGATCATGACCTGAGCCAAAATCAAGAGTCAGATGCTGAACTGACTGAGCCACCCAGGTGCCCCATAACTCAGCTCATTTTTTATGTAAATACATTTCTTTGAAAAGGAGGCTTTGTATTACCACTTTAAGTAGAAGCCAGTATCACTAGGCAAAAGAAAAAGGAACCAGAGAAATCTCGCCGGTGAAAACAGAGCAGTGTTACCACCTTCCAGCAGGTGCTTTTGCTGGGAGGAGGCTCCGAGCCTCAAGTCTCCATTATCCCTGGGAGAAGGGAGATTTGCATACAACTGCATGCATTTTCTAACAGTCATTGAATGTTATACTTCAAATGGGTGAATTTTGTCATGGGTAAATTATACCTCAAAACAAAAAACATTAAAAGGAGAAAAGGAGCTTCCCAAGGGCTAGAGAACTGTTGAAGGTTATCACCAGCCGGCGACTTTCTCTTTGCTAGAATTGGAAGGATTGATGGAGAATTCAGGATATGAAAACGTTCTTTTTCGTCCTTTCAACAAGTAATGACTGATCTTGTGTCTGGTATCTTCTGTGTACTTTAAGATATACTGGGAAGTAAAACAGTCGTTCTAGTGTAGGGAGATGACAAGTAATAAACTTAAGGCATCTGTTCATCTGGTAGTATGTGAGACTAAGAGAGCTAGAAAACATTCCCACTGAGAAGATGTGCCACGGGCAGGGGCTTAAAGGACTTGAGGAGTGAGCCATGTAGGTATCTGGGGAATAGCATTTGGGCAGAGGGAGAAGCCACCGCAAAATCTGTGATGTGGGAGAATGCCTGGTGTTTCCAGACTAGGTAAGGGACAGTCTACCATTGTGACTTGAATGGCAGGAGTGGGGCTGTGAGTTAGGGGACATGAGGTCACAGAGGTGGTATTAGGGGACTGGAAGGCAGCAGGTCGTATCAGTCCTTGGAGGTCCCTATAAGGACAACCACTTTCCCGTTTACTCAGAGGGAAATGGGGAGCAACTGAGGGGTTTGGAGCAGAGGAGAAACAGTGTCTGCTCCCACAATATCATCTAATGTCTTTAAAGAGATATTTAGGATCTTATGAACTGCTCCACACTTTGTGAAACATTGCCATAATCTCTAGAACCAAAGGCAAAGAAATTCTTCCTTATAAGCAACACTTCTGATGCTCATAAGCTGCACCTCAGGACTGACTTTCTTCCCTTCCTTGTGCCTGATAAGTGTCCCATTTTCTCTCCTCTTTGTCCTTGCTAGAGACATTGTTGATAGCTAGAACTTGGAGAGACATAAGCATTTATGGGCCTGGTGACCTCACTGAAATTAGACTTGGTAGCAAAGTTATGTCTTTCTCCGTATTTGTAGTAAAGAAATTCTAATCTGGAAATGTAAGTCTTTTCCTTCTCTACAAACTTTGCAATGTTAAGATTCAGGCTAGCAGAATGGGTGTTCTCTTTAATACTTAGCTGGCCTATTTTTGCCCCCTGTCCTTCTGGTCTTCTTCTCTGACTGAGATTTTTTTTTTTTTTAAAGATTTTATTTATTTATTTGACAGAGAGAGACACAGCGAGAGAGGGAACACAAGCAGGGGGAGCGGGAGAGGGAGAAGCGGGCTTCCTGCCGAGCAGGGAGCCCGATGCAGGGCTCGATCCCAGGACCCTGGGATCATGACCTGAGCCGAAGGCAGACGCTTAACGACTCAGCCACCCAGGCACCCCGAGATGTTTTGCTATCGTCAACCGGTGGGGCGGTCTGTAACAATCACCCTGTTTATCTAACAGTAGAATATTGTCATCTGAACCCATTAGTCTCAGAAAGTAACTGGCTGCTTTGGTCATTGTATATGTTAGCAAAGTGGGATAGAGCTATATCAGAAGCCTTAGCCCCTTGAGACTGGTCTAGGGTTGAAGGGAGAGAGAGATCTTGAATCTGAATAGCTTGCGTGCTCCTCTTGTCCATCCCCCCAGCCTTTGATTCTTCAAGGCCATCCCCTTAAAGAATGAATTCTGTATGTCAAGGCCTATCGGCAGATACTACTCTTCGGCCATACATGCTGGCCTGGGACGGAGCACTGGTATGCTGCCTTTCCACTGGGTTCCGTTGTTAAGCAATAGCACACATGTCCGTAATAGTTCCCTCGGGTTCTTTATTGTTTGCTTTCCTCTTTCTTAAAAGCCATGTGCCTTCGCTGCACCAATTATAGGACGAAGCCCTTGGTTTTATGTGCTGCAGGCTTTCAGGCTATGTGGGTGTAGAAGTGGCTTGTTTTCCTTAGATGCTTTCTAACTAAGCGATTTGGGAACTTTGGGGAGTAGAACTGAATACCTTAAGCAATTTTTTCCTAATTTAAGATGCTTAGCAAAGATTTTTTTTTTTCCCAGTCGGAAGCAGAATCTTGCTGCATGTTTTTAAATATTCTGTTTTCCTTCTTAAAAACAGTTTGGGTCTGGTCAAACCTGCATCTTCTTTAAAGTTACTTTGAAAGGGCCTTTGAAGTGTGGCTCTTTGTACACTGGACATTAGCATCTCTCCCTGCTCTCACATCTTTCTCAGTGAGATAACTTATTTCACTTATTACAGTGAGACATTAACCCCAGTGGGCCTGCTCCCGCATCTCATGAGGGAACTGCGTGAGCTGAGCTGGGGCCAAACCAAGAGCCCACTAACTTGGCAGAAGAAAAGTAGGTGACAGTTGCTTTACCTGTAAGAGAATGGAAATGATTTACAATATATGGTGATGCAGTAGCTCATAAATGTGATTTTGAACTTTACTGTCGAATGCCTAAGGTTTCAGGTAGGCAGGTTTCTTCCCCTTCAGACTTTTCTTAAACATCTTTTAGAAGAAGAGTGTTTCTTGGCAGATCTTTTAGATTGTTCCAGGTACAGGTTAGTTATGAGGCTTTGAAGAGATGGTTTTCCGAGTCAGTTATGAAGCTGACACTGTTGTGGACATATTTGCATATTTCTCTGATCATTCAGTCGGCCCTTCAAGAACCTGCAAGGCCTCCAGGTTGTCAGTAGGCTTTGGGTAAATACCTGGGGGCATTGCTTACCTTTGTGTTGCATTGGACCAAAGGTTGTATCATAGTGAATTTCCTTTAAGGGCATGTCCAAAATCTGGGAGTTTGGTTCATAAGCATTGTGAAGTCCGAGAGAACCTCAAGAGAGTTCCTGTGTGTTGTCTCCCTGAGGCTCACATCTTTGGGGATCTGCGTCACCCATGGCGTGTCCTTGGCCTCACGTCAGCTGCAGCCCTCCTGATGGCTTGTCTCTTATTTCTGCTCTGATAGTTATGAGCTCCCCGGCGGCACCATACCCTGGAAAAGGGGTGGAGACCGTACTCCTAGCATGCTTAGAACTTTATTGGTCAGTTGCTATGGTTGGCCTTTGATTTATTTACTACTTATTTTATTTTTTATTTTTTAGCCCTGAAGAAATTCAGGCTTCCCTTCTATTCTGAATCCTGATCCTTCAGCTTTTAGGCAGCATCCACCCAGCAACTTTTCCTTTCTGATCCCCACAGTTTAGGGACGAAAAAAAATTAAAATAGTGCCTTCTGAGTTTTAAGTTCCTGAAATCTAGACCCTAATAGGTGAATGAACTAATTACATAGGATAATCGATTTTCTTTCGTGGGATACCACAGTGTCCTCAACAATGGAAATGACTGGCCTCAAGATAGGAAAACCTTTTAAAATCTTTTCAGCTCTCCCTGACATAGGGCGTGATGCCATGCTGATAGGCTGTTCCTGTAGCGTGAACACATTTCATGCAAAATCTCTTAAAAGTAAGTCATTTTGTAATAAATAATGTTGTTAAACCTGTATCTTCAGAGTTGAACTACACTTGTATTCGCTCTCCCTTCAAAGCAGTCAAGTTTACAACTGTCTCTTAATACCACCGATAAGGTTCAGCAACTATTGTCTTAATATTGTCTACATTCTTTTTTTTTTTTTTTTTGTTGTTTAAACAGCTTTAACTGAGATCAGTCCTACATATCAAACAAACATTTGGTTAATGTAAACTAAAATCCTTTCATATGACTGGGTGTTCTCAGGTTAGTTATTTGAGCCATTTTCACCATTGTTAAATCTTCACAAGTTGCTTTTGTTTGCCTCATGAAAGTTCAATATGGATAAACACAAAAATTCTTTGTGGTAACAGGTAAAGATTATAATAGTTTGTCTGTGTAGGGAACACGATTACCTGAGCAAAGTCAGATGACCCAACATTAAGCTGTGAAAGCTCTACACTTCTTTAGAGGGCAGAGGTAAAAAGAGTTTGGGGGATGAATAGACTTGTACTTTGACAATAAAATTTGATTCTTTTCAAGTTGAAGATGAGTTTTTGAATATATGGGAAGTGGATAGAAAACAGTTTCTTACCCTTCCAAAACTTTACTCAGCCTCTCATCTACATATGTTGGGATTGTTTCAGTTGCAAGGGACAGAAAACTCAGCCTGAATTGGCTTAAGTAGAAAAGGCTTCAGGAACAGCTTGATCAAGGGCCAGGTGGTATCACCATGTGGTTTTTATCTTTTTATCTTGCAATTGCTTCCTACTTTGTTGTCTCCATTTTCCCCATTTGTGGCAAAATGGTTGTGGAATGCTCTTCCTGAATCTTCTCAGTCTTCAGACTTACTGTGATTGAACATACGGTGATTGCCCCCATACCCGATTCAGTGACTAGAGAAATGTGGTGGGCTGATTGGCTGACACTTGGGTGGCACACTCCACCCCTGGTATTGGGGCTGGAGCTCTCCCCAGACCACATGGACTGGGACTGGGGAGGGGGGCCAGTTACCAAATGAATAGCGGGGTTTTGCTAGAATAGAAGGAGGAATGCTAAGGCGGCAAATAATAACCATAATAATAACCATAGTAAGTTCATAGGAAGGAAAAGCAATTATTAATGTCTTTGCTGTTCTTTCTACCTATTATCATGTGCCCTGAGTTGAAAAGTAACAATTTGAATGCCTGTAACTTTAATACACACCCCTACAATTAACTTTGTATTATTTCGTTATAAGGGCTAGGATTCTCACCAGGCCCTCCTGGCCCATAGTAAATTCTTTATTGGTTTTAAATTTAAGGAACTTGAAATTGGTATCTCTTAATATGTGTCTGTGTTTTGCTCTAAGTACTAGTCTTTAATAAAGATGTTTAAAAGAAACTGATTTTGATCATATCTTCCCTACAGAGTGCAGGCTGCTGTATACTTTAGGATCTCAGTATTTGTGTTTTGTTTTGCTTTTTTTGGTAAAATTTATTTTTATTAATTAAGTTTTTTTTTCAGGATTTGTTGATGAACATAGAGTTTCCTCACGTATGACTAATAAACGTGATGGAAAACCCTTCCCCACCCTAAGCTAGGTTTTCTCGCTAAGAAGACCTGTTTTAAGACTGCTCTTTTCTTGGCTTTGCAGAGATGCTCTGGAGACTCCAAGTTATATTGAAAACTGGTTAGGCTGAGCTTTTCTCACCTTTTCTCACCCTGTGGCAATTAAGTGACTGGAGGAGAATCGAGTGACGACCTTCTTGTCCTTGACTGTCCCTCACGAGGGCATTATAACAACTGCCTTCTCCTTATGGTCCCCAGGTCGAGTTCGAGTGGCTGCGACAGTATTGGTTTCAAGGCAATCGATACAGAAAGTGCACTGATTGGTGGTGTCAACCCATGACTCAACTGGAAGGACTGTGGAAGAAGATGGAAGGCGTGGTAAGTACGTGAGGTCCGGGACCATATTTTCTGGGATGCTCTGCTCTGTGACTCCTCTGCTGCCTAATTTGCATAGGGAAATACATAATTCATTATTCTAAACTATTAAGTCAGGTAACTCTTGGTAAGGAACAGCCCCAATTTTGTCCGTAGAAGCTCAGTTTAGTTCAGTGAGTGTTTTATCGAGTATTTCCAACATACCAGGCACCATGTTGAACACATGCTAGGAAGTGACGTGGAGGGAACAGCCGTGCAGCAAGAAGATTTAAAATTCATTTGCCCTTTCAGACTCACCAGGCGCCGTTCTAAGGGTTTTCCCCGGATTAACTTCTGAAATTCATACAACAGCCCTATGAAGTGTAGAAACTCTTACGAATCTTAATCTATAGATGTGAAAACTGAGACATTGAGAAATTAAGTGCCTTGCCCCCAAGGTCAGAGAGCGAGTGGCTGAGCAAGATGGGGACCCAGGCTGTCTGGTCGTGTGGCTTGTGCTCTTAACCACGACGTTCAGTTTAACAAGGAGAGAGACATGAATGTAGCCAGGTGTTACATTAGCTAAAATGAAAGCCTGTAATAGAGATTTAAAAAAAAAAAAAAAAAATCACGGTCCAGAGGAGGGAGTATTAAATTCAGAGCACTGGACCCGGACTGTTGTGCAACAGCAGATGTGGCTTTTGGGGACTTTGGATGGGGAGGAGTAGGGTCAGATAGGGCATTTGCAGAGGAACATCAGGCTCCAGGAAGTGTACTAACAGGATGGCAGGTGGGGAAGGACAGCGTGCCCTGGAGCAAGGAGTCAGGGGATGTAGTCGGAAGTGTGGCTGGAGGGAGAGTTGAGGCCACTTGCAAGTTTTGAATTGTCTTAATTTAAATACTAGTAATAAAAAAAAATAAATACTAGTAATAATAGCAGACTCTTATGTGATACTTACGAATTACAAGGCACTATTCCGAATGTTTTATATATAACTTATTTAACTTTTATGACAACCCCATGAAGTAGGTATTGATGGTTCTCTATTTCATAAATCAGGAGACTGAACCACAAAAGGTCTTCCTCAAGATCATACAGCCCTTGAAGTGGGGGACCTGGGATTTGAACTCAGGAAGGCTGGCTCTAGGGTCATGCCCTTCACTGCCTCACTGTCCTGCCTCCAAACCATTGACTTGGGAACGTAGTGGAAAAGTGATAAAAGCCTGCCCAACTCTAGAGGTAGTACCACTGCCCAGACTTGGAAATGTACTGGAAACAGTGAACTGGTCTGCAAAAATGTGTAGCTGGTGCTCACCCCTATTTTATAATAATGAAAATATCAAGTCACAACCCTGAAGGGGTCTTAGTTTGAAAGTCTACGTCAGAATCCGGAAGTCCTTGCTTTCCAGACATCTCCTCAGATCTTTAAATCATGCCTTTTCATGGACATATGTCTGAGGAAGGAATGTTATAATCCTCCTTTTATTGTACTAACAGTATCACAAAAATGGGTTCCTCCAAAGACCTGAGTCTCAGTGTAAAACTGAGCATTGTAAAACTGAGTTGGAGGTAATGAAAAGTCCATGCCTTAATCTCCTTAGTTCTGTTCCTAAAACTAGGCTGTGTGGTGTATGCTCCATTTTTATGGGATGTATATATAAAGGCAGCTTCAGTTTCAGGGCATTTTTTACTGTGTTATTCTGGTTTTGTCCATTTACATATGAGTTAGAAGAACCTCTTTATTTGCCAGACTTTGACTCTTAAGACATCAGGTTGACTTTGGGATTGTAATTTGACAACTCCGCAGATTAGAAAATTTGAATTGGCAAATAAATAAGAAAGGAACTCATTGATTTTGTTCAAAAAAAATTCTTTGCATTGCTTTTGTTCAAGGTTTTGTTTTGTTTTTTCTTCTTCTGAAGAGTAGTGTTTGGTGTTGGGAACTTACTGATTACATTCATTATGAATTCATGTAAAAGCTTTAGTTATAATTTTCTTTTTTTAATCGGGCCATGGCACATTAGTTAGTTGGAATATCATCTGTTTACTTTATGACTCTTGTGCAAAAAATACCAAGAAGAACAATCTTGGGAGGGCTCCAGAGCGAGTTTCCTTGCAGTTGGTGTGGCATTACTGAGTGTTCTGAGTGAAATCAATGGCCCCAGTGTCTCTCCTCAGCCAGCCTCAGGGTGATCATTATCAGCTGAGTGAAGGTTTGGGCCAAGATAAAAGGGATGATGCTTCCAAATTAAATTTAAGCATGGCTTCAAGCCTCTTTAAATGACCTTTAACAAATTCATAATAGTTTATTTTTGCTATTGGAAGAGACAGAAGATAATGATCATTTGGGAAAGTAAAGTCTATGGTTCTTGTGGCTCTGTTAGTGCAGTGCCGTCTGGTATTTGTGTACTGGGGGGGCGGTGCTGGTACTGGGCGCCTAGAATTCCTGCTTTGTACCAGCCCACCTCCCATGTTCTCAGTTGCAAGCAGTAGGGGGCAATGTTGAGCCACCAGTTTGAGGCTTCAAGATGCTGGCCTTTGAGGAAAATGCGTACAAACGTACCATTAACTGTCAAGAATTATCCCTGTTGCTTCAAGTTAGCTGTAATCTCCAAGATTCCATAACACAGGAAATCAGTTGTGGGTTAACAAATTCAACAGCAATTTAACATAAAAAGTGCAGTGTTTGGTGCACATTTGGATTCTGTAGAATTAGACTAATCTGAACAGCATTTCTGAACATACTTTGCTTCCAGGGAATATATTACTCAAAAGTATTATCCTTTTAGACAAATGATTCTTCTTTATCTCTGTGCTTTTTTTTTTAATTGTAAAATCATGTGTGTGTTGTGGAAAGACTTCTGTAATTAACGTATTTTGTCCGTTCTGCACCATAGTATCGATCTCTTTTGGTGAAAACAAAACAAAACAAAACAAAAAAACCTCAGGCAGTATGTACATTACTTTTCACCTTTTGCTTATGAGTAAAGCAACCTCTGACGGCCCTTGTACCAGGGAAGAGACTGGTGGTGTGATTTCTCTCTGTCTCGGTGTTCCTTTTATTTTTCCCACCACTTTGTGGTTGGAAGGTGTAGTCTCAGGTTGGATACAGAAGAATGGAAAATGAGCTTTGCAATCGCATTTCTTCCCTTAATGGTAATTGCTTCTTCACATGTCATAACCAGTCACATATTTCAGAACGTTTAGTCCACTGCGTCTAAAACTCCCCTAGCCTCTGCTTTCCATCCTCTGTTCCAGCAAGCACTGTCTTTAACACATTGTTTATTCTCGCCACTCCCCCCCCCCCCCCCCCCCCCCCCGCCAGGATAGTTTTACTCTGTGCTTGCTCTTGTGATGTAAATGTTAAACCTTATATTTGAATGACATTCTGATAAAATATCACATTTTCCCTGAATATTACCTCATGAATTTATGAGCCATTAAGCCCAAAGCAGCACAACCCTTTCGTATAACCTAAGACTTTAGGCTTACCTTTTCTTCTCATCTTTGCTCCCTGTTCAGGATGGTATTATTATAACCCTGGAACGCTATTCAGATATTTGTATTTTATTTTATTTTCTTAAACCAACCCACCACCTCACAACCAAGATTAGTGTATTATGAGGTGACTCTTCAGGATAAGAGAGAGTTACCATTTGAAAGAAACTGTACAAGCTTTGCTTTCTGGGCGAAGAGAAATATGAAAAGCCAAAGTCTCCTGTGAGGTGAGGAAGTCTTGCTGTAGCCAGAGATTCAATGGATAGGCCATTTGTCTCTCAGGGTCTGGTATCGCACTTTGCAAAACTGACATTTATTTTACCTATAAAAACGTTTTAACACCATCAAATTCACAATGATACGAGAAAGAATGCTAGGTGTGATGTCCTCTAAATTGATGACATTTATTCATTTCCCTTTGACCTTAAAAAACAAAAGGTCAATTTAGTATAATCCAATGGAAATATTCTAGAATAATTTCCAGAGTAAACATTTTCAGAAGTACTGATGATTGATATACTAGAGAGAAATTTCTTCTTCTTCTTTTTTTTTTTTTTTTTAGTGCTTCTTTCTTTTAGAAGAAAAGAGTAGAATCCTGATCATTTTGAATGTTTTGAATTGCATTTCCTGTCTTGACAGTTCTTCGTGCTGGGATAGCAGTGCGTTTAATATGGCAGTTGGCCTTCATAACCTTTATTGACTTTAGTGGGAAGGAGCCAAGACAGGATCATTTCAATGTATCCGTTTTGAAACCATGTAAAACACAATATATAATTATGTTAGGTAAGCGATAGGCTGCATTAAATTCTACCCATTTATGTTAAAATTTGGCACAGGAGAGCAGAGAGACCTGGAAAACGAGTAGGTGTTTTATTTAATTCTGTTACCAGTTTCTTGTTGTTAAAAGTTTTAAGAGAGAAAGGTACTTATGAATGTAAAGGTTGTCCTTTACAAGTTCGTTATAATAGTTTAATTTCGAGATGAGTCATGCGTTTTTCCTTGTCATTTTGGCCTGTGTAAATCATCTGAGAGAGCTCATGCCAGGAGCCTGTCCACGGCTGTCTGGTGGAGCCTTTCCTAGTATAGGTTACACAGTCCTGGGCAGTGACTGAGCCGAGGAGCAGTTTGTTTGTTTTTGGAGAGATTAATGAAGCTATCATCACAATGCTTTAGATTAAATTCTTTGTAGCTGAACAGAGGAACAAGGCTGCTTTTTCATACACTGAAATATATACTCGGTATCCCATTATTGGTTATTCTATTACAGTTCAATTAGCTAAGTTCATTTTAAGCTTTCTTATAAGATTAAAGATTTTGGAGGGTATGAGGAAGAAAGGGATATACTTATTAATTTTCTGCCCATGTTAATAGTGAAGTTGCCGACTCATATTTATATACGTCTGTGTAAATATATGTGGGTGTATATATAAATATCTCCCCTTTTAGTGTGAATGTATATACTGAATTATATTTGCAAACATAATCCTTGCTTTCATTTTTCAGAAGTAGCATCACTGATAAAGGAGCAGAATATATTATAGTAATTTAGGATCTGGTGTGAGACGTCTGGGTGGTTTTAAATTAAAATTTAAGTTCCCTTCTCCCTTTTTTGATTGGTGCAGTGCTGAGTGGCTCAGGATAAGCACAGATTGGAGGCAGGTAAACAGTCACAAGTATCCAATAATTCAAATTATTTACACAGACACTGAGTTTGGGGACCTCTATATTTAACTTTGGAAATTTGGAGGAAAAAAAAGAAAAAGTCATTTTTCAGCTACAGTGGCTAAAAATCCTGGGCTCACCTTTTTTGTTATCTTAAACGTGTTCACTGAAGGTTGGTGCTTTCCACTCTCCTCCCTCCCCAGCCCCCCACTGCCGTTCCCCACAGCCACATTGTTCTATTAAGAGTAAAATATCTGAGAGGAAATTGTACATGTAATTTAGCAATGAATTTCTAACAGGTTTTGATTCCTTTTTTGATTGCCTTCTGGATTTCTCTCCGAGTTTTCCAGTTTTTCCCTTAGTTGCTGCAGACTTAGTAATGAATTAAAAAAAAAAAAAGCATTGTGTATCCTGTCTTTTTGGGGAAAAAAATTTACAATTCCAAGAGAATTCAGGCTTAAGCTTGAGAAACAGAATGTGCATCGAAAGCACAAAGGACTATGTTTATGATTCTCTTTGAAGTGTTTTTGCAACTGGATAAGGAAAATTTTAGAAACCGTCTGATAGTGTTCAGGGTAAATACTTAAACCCCTTTAGAGAATTTCCCACACAGATACTGTGCAGCAGAAAAAAGGGATACTTATGTTTCTTAAAGCTGCTACAGCCTACAGCTTTGTACTTAAAGACAGAGGTGTTGAATAGAATTCTACTGAGGATACATCCAGTGACAATATCTCCAGGAATATCAGAGCAAACCAGTGGGTAGGACTTTCTGTTTTTAACCCTTACATGTGCTGTATGGGAGTTGAGCTTTATTGGTACCAAGCACTAGGATGTGCCTTTTACATCCCAGGAATGTTAAGAGGATCGTTCAGGTGCCTCTGCTCTGCACACAAGAGGAACAAGGCTAAAGAATCCGAGAACAGCGAGACAGAGTGACGGAAACTGGGAAACTCCCAAGTACGAGCCTTGCCATCTCTCTTAACTCTTGTTAGCACACGCAGAGAAAACCTGGAATAAACAGCCACAGTTTCTCTTTTAGCCTCGATTCCATAGGCTTTAGCTACATTTTACTAGCCTTTGTTAAATACACACACACACACACACACGTGCACACACTCACACAGGCACATGTGCACATTTCACACATGTTCTGTTTTCTTTTCAGATAGACAAATTTGGTTGTTTTAAGTAATTGTAACCATGCCAGATTTCAGATTGATGCAGAGGTGTGAAGATCCTGCTTCTTTCCCCTGGGGGTGCTCTTGCAGCCTTGGCTGCTGGCATTTCTTTTGGATTCCTTTGACTAGCCAACCATCATAGCATTTCAGATATGAATCAGAACCCCAGGTGCCAGATTGGGGTGTCAGTAATTTCCATTCTTTCCTGGAAAAGTTAGAGCCCCAAACAATTCTATGCCTTATTTCTTCTAGTTCTTTTGGAGGGTGGCTGAGGTGGGGAGTGGGGCATTAAATTCAGCTCTAGTCTGTCGTTTATCTTCTTAGAAAGACCTTTGAAATATTCTAGAAGAGTCTCTGTTTAGAAGAATGAAGTTATGTTTAAAAAAATCATCAGGCCTACAGTTTTGAAAGAAAAACAAGATCTCCAAAGGATGTGTGATAGTTGTTGGGAGCGTTATCAAGATTATAGGATCTTTTTTCCCCCCAAGTTGGTTAATGAATGGTCCCTAAAACTGTTACCTTCTGAAGAAAATTGTTACGATGATCAAATGAAAAAGTACATAACATATAAAATACTGTACACATGCAGGCACTAGCACTGGTGATTTTAATTTATTTAATTTATTTAATTTTTTTAAAGATTTTTATTTATTTATTTGACAGAGAGACACACAGCGAGAGAGGGAACACAAGCAGGGGGAGTGGGAGAGGGAGAAGCAGGCTTCCCACTGAGCAGGGAGCCCGATGCTGGGCTCGATGCCAGGACCCTGGGATCGTGACCTGAGTCGAAGGCAGATGCCCAACGACTGAGCCACTCAGGTGCCCCGATTTTATTTTATTTTTTAAGGATCTTATTTATTTGAGAGAGAGAGAGCACGAGCAGGGGATGGGGCAGAGAGAGCAGCGGGAGAAACAAACTCCCCGCCGAGCGTGGAGCCCAACGTGGGGCTCCATCCCAGGATCCTAAGATCATGACCTGAGCCAAAGGCAGACACTTAACCTGTTGACACCCAGGCGCCCCACCACCAGTGATTTTAAAAGGAAGTGTAGACAGTCCTCAGTTTAGGAGCCCTTACTTAGAGGTCATTTGACTGAGTCCCCCTTAGTGATGGCGTCCCTCCCCTTTTCTCATCTCCCTTCCTCCAGAACTGGGGTCGGTCCTGGAGCCAGAGGGACTCAATGAATTGGAGCCCAGTGCTACTCTGGTAATGTTTCTACCCCACTGTGGGCTAAATACTTTGGGAAGCTGGGCTGGGAATCTCTCCATATTTTGCAAAAATGTCTCTGTGGAGAAATGTGCTCCCAGTGCCAAAATCTGACTTACCAGAGAGCTCTGGGAACACATTAAGTTGGCTCTTCCGTGCATTAAGGGTAACAACCATGATCTGCTCTCTTTTCATTGACATCTGCAAAAGAATGACCTTTTTTTAAACTAAGGGAAACTTGATATGTTGCCTTTTCAGTATTCCTGAAAGTATCTCTGTGATCATTTGTAGATGATGTTTTTAACACCATCTTTTCCCCTAACACGTAAATTATGATTGACTTTTTTTGTACTTCTTCTACTTGACCTCAGCCCATCTGGAACCACCTGTGACGATCTCATTTGTAAATTTTTCCTTGATATGTATAAAAATCTCAGATAACCTCCAACCTGTTTTTGATTGACTGACAGAATTAG
This sequence comes from Callorhinus ursinus, assembly GCF_003265705.2. Lineage (NCBI taxonomy): Eukaryota > Metazoa > Chordata > Mammalia > Carnivora > Otariidae > Callorhinus > Callorhinus ursinus. The sequence goes on along the minus strand of NW_027397118.1, from coordinate 2,241,764 downwards.
CCTTCAAATAAAAATCTGGAGTACTATGGCAATACTCAAAATTAATTTCTACTGTTTCAGACATATCTGCTTTGGTCATGAAGACTTGGAACAGGTGGTAGCTTGATAATGTATATCCCTTTCCTTAAATATTATTAATTTAAATGAGCAATTATGAAATACCCAGAATAATGCATCAGATCTTTAACAGATGTTGGGGGATCAAGAGGGCTTGTATTTTATGTAGCATCTTATACTTTTCATGCAGTTAATAGTGAATGTTTTAATGGATGGAAGTGGTGGGATATTCCAGTGCCTGTAATAAATTATCTGTTATCTGGGTACTGGGGTCTGATGTCTCGGAGACCTGAATAGTGGTTGGGCAAGATGGGCCATGTTTAGCTATTTAGTCATAATATCTCAAATTTAACATATCTCAAACCAAACTCTTGATTCCTATAATCTCCAGGATCACACAATTCAGTAATTTGCACTGTCCAGTTACTCAACCTGTAACCTTAGAGTTCTCTTGATTTATCTCTTGATTTATCGGTGAATCCTGTTAACTCTGTTTTCAAAATATTCATGATCTGGCCACCCTTCACCAGCCCCTGTGCTACCACTTTGGTAAGAACCACCATCATTTGTTCATATAGCCTCCCTGCTTCTACCACCCTGCGTCCATCCCTGTGATAGTGTTCCTTTATTTTTTAAAAAGATTTTATTCATTTGTCAGAGAGAGAGAGAGTACGTGCACAAGCGGGGGGAGCGACAGGCAAAGGGAGAAGCAGACTCTCCCCTGAGCAGGGAGCCCGATGTGGGACTCAATCCCAGGACCCTGGGATCAGGACTTGAGCCCAAGGCAGATGCTTAACCGACAGAGCCACCCAGGCGTCCCTAGAGAGTGTTCCTTGAAAATATAAGTCTGGTATTTCACTCCCCAGCCCAAACTTATCATCACATGCAGACATCCCACTTCCTCTCAACGAGCCTAGAGCACTACAGGGTCTGCTCCCCCCCGAACATTATTTCTCCTCCCTTCCAGCCCCCCACTCACCCTCCTACTGTCCTTAGAACATGCCCCAGCCTCCTCCTGCATCATGGCCTTTGCATTTGTTGTTGCCGCCATCTAGAATATTCTTCCCTCTGTTAATTTGCATGACTCAGTCCCTCATCTCATTCAGGTCTCTCTGCTCATGTCACTCCTTGGAGAGGGTTTCTTATGATAGAGAGTGCCTTGCCCTGTTCTACTTTGCTTCCTATTGCTCTCCACCATCTGCCATGATCCTCGTTTATTGTCTGCCTCTACATAATATAATCCCTATGAGAGCCGGACTTTGTCTCCTTCCTTGTAATTTCCCCAGCTCCTCGAACAGTAGGTACCTGACACTTGTTGAAGAAACAAATCGATGTGAGGTCAGCGTTCCGGTCCAGCCATTTCCTCCCACCCACGTTAAACAGCATGGCCTTTAATAAATTCTTTTTAACTCTGTACATTTCCCTAAAATGTCAGGTCCTGCTTAACAGGAATATTGTGGGGTTAGTTTCATTTTTAAACAAACGTAACCCTCCCAAACAATACCCCAAAACACCTTTAACATTTAAAAAAAATAATATTGAGAGCACAAAGGATGCCTGCAAAGGTCCTGTTTTATGCCTTTGGCATTTACTCTGAGAAGATTGAGCAGTCACTGGCAAACAACTTATGCAAATATGAAAAAATTTTTTTAAATGGGAGCCGTAAGTAGCTTATTAGCAGCAGTGCTGCTAAAACTTAGAATCGTGGTGTTTCGTCTCATCTGTTGGCATTCTTTGTATTTTAGATTTTCCTGTTCTTGGAAAACTTAATAGAGTAAAATTGTCAGAAAATTAAATGAGTTCCCCAACAAACCTTGGACTTTTTATTACTAATTTCCGAAAGTTATATAGGGAAAGCAGTGTACACTGGACAGGTTTTGGGCACAGAACGAGGGAAATCTCTGAGGAGTAAACTGACTTCCGCTAGACAAGCTGAAAACTGATTAAAATATTTATCATCCTTTGGGTATGCAATAGCTTTTGATGATGGAAGGCATATTAATATTCATCTTTGCTGCTTGTCTACACTTCAGACAGATCCTAGGAAAGGATGTTCAGATGACCAGTTTTCCTTCCTCACCAGGAGTCCTTGAGCCCCAGTACAGCTTGGAACCAAGAAATGCCTTGTGATGTGATTGAGCTTTTCCTCTGGGGGCTGGGGCTGGGGCAATACAAACCAGGAGAGACCTTTGGGCTGGAAAGCTTTAAAGGATTACTGCTTTCTCACAGGAAGTCTTTTGTTAGAACAAAGGGAAAAGTTTGGTTGTAATTTTACAAGCAGCAGAACTGCTATGGCTGAGTTGAGTCCACGAGGCAGCCCTGGCTCCTTGAAGTGGTGGGGGATCCAGGCCTTCCCAAGGGTTTCGGTGTGCATGCCACTGGAGGCTGAAGATTCCCCACTCCTTTCCCCTATGTTTGTTAAGGAAGAAGGAGAGAAATCAGTGGTGTTCGCTGCTGACCCCAAGGTCTTCTGACTGGTTGTTCTGGAATGTTCCATCTCTCTTTTGTCTTGAGACAGAGTGAATATATATGGTGTCCTCCTAGCCAGGCATAAGGAGCACAAGGTGGCCTGCTGGGGTTCTCAGGATCTATCTCTAAAATATTTTTTTTCCTTTGCTGGGAAAAAGAATCTGGCTCAGTTAGTTTAGTTAGCTAGGCAGTGTTGTTTTCTGTCTAGATTGGAATAGTCTTGATTACATTACAGGGAGGAGGGGGCAGCAAATAAGGGCTCTGAAAGAAACTGACCTCCTTACTGAGTGGTCTGCAAAGCCTGGAAATTGAATAGAATAGTCTCATAAAAAAGGCTCTTGTGTTAAGACGCTTAGTTTCTGTCTTTTAAATCTGAAACATTAACACCTTTTGCATTTTTTTTGTTCTTCCACACTGAGATCTTTTGATGGAATGTACCTTAAAAAAAAATTGGGACCATAATGATATTTGCAACCTATTTTAATAGAGTAGCATCAAAAAAGAAATATTCATTCTTCATTCTAGTCATTTCCTCATTCATCTGCTCCACTTTGTGCAGATAAGTGTGAAGTCCTACAAAAAGCCAGGCCTTCTGTCTCCCAGGTTGATAAGGCACAAGGCAGTAAGTAATTCAGAGGAAGAAAAATCAAAGGGGAGAGTGGATTCTGACATAGGCCTTTGGGAATACAGCGGATTTTGATAGATGGTGATGGGTGGAGGATATTCAGAGATGCTAGAAGCAGAGACATCATGGTGGGAAAACACAAAATCTGCTCACAAACTTGATTAGGCTGGATGGAGTGTGGTTTGTGTGGGTCCAGTAGTGAGAGATAAGATTAGGGAGATTAGCAAGGAGCCTTTTCTAATGCATTTCTTTGCAAGGTACAGTGCTTTCACCCCTTAATGACTGCCTTCCTCAAACAGTCGTGGAAAGCCAAGTGCTAATCATGGGCAGCTAAAAAGAAAATGAAATCTATCTTATGATCTTGCATTGGCAAAGGGGAAAGAAGTCAAAATTCTATTATTTGTCCAAATTTCAAGACCTATCTGCATCCCGAATACGGCAAATAAGCAATACTGTACATTTGCGGAAGGAACTATAAACGAGTTGATGTATTTTCCTGCCAAGGTCTTTTTTTTTTTTTTCCTCACAAATTGAGTATCAGCCTAATAATTTTGAATTTTGGTCAGAGGCAGGTCTTCCCCTGTGTGAGCCATTTCTGATTCTCTTCCTCGTTTAGGTCTCTCTCATTTTATTTTACTTTTTTGATATGGGAATTGAGGTCCGGAGGAGTCGACATCTCCACCGCCTCTTGGACAGGCGACAGTTTTGAGGACTTAAGTACTTGCATAAAAGTCTTTTGAAATACAGCCAACGTGCCATTCATGAGTTATTTGATTGGGTTCAGGATAGCGGGTGTGGTAATCTGTCATTTCCACTGCTGAAATCGAGTGGTTTCTTTCCCACGCAGAAGCCCCCCCTTCCTTTGGCTGATAGCTCCCCGTTCGTGCTTGCACACCCCATGCTGCCCTGTGTTTGCTGGCACGTTTTGGCTTGTCAGTCACACCACTTGAAAAACTGAGTCCCCGTTCACAGTGTAAATGGTGGTGGTTCACTCTGGGCTCTCCCACCTTGATGGATCTATTTCTGCTAGATTCGCCTTCTTTTCCTCATATGTGATGTTACAATTTCCCAGTGACGGGTTTTATTACTTTTTAAGGCACGAGGCGTTAATTCTTGAGTGACTGATAACTCTGTGACTTTATTCTTCAGACGGGGGCTTCTGTGGGATTGTCTTAGCTTTGATTCTGCTCAGGAATCTAAGGTCTGGAGCGAATTTAGAGGCCCCCGTCTCTCCGTACATATTGGTGAGATGAAGGAACAAAACTATGGGACTGCTGTTTCATTTTGCTAGAGAGCCTTCTGAAAGCCACACGCAAGTGATGCTTCCCCTAGAGAACCCAGTGGGCTTCGTGCTTTTTTTAAAATGCTATCTTCTTGATATCTCTTGGTGTCTCTTTCTTCCTCACAATACCAAAAGAAACCGCTAGCAGCGATTTGTCATTGCTTCATTTCTTTCAAGGCCTGGAACCTTTGCCCCATGCTTTTTATGTACCAACTCTACTGGGGTGCTCACACTGCAAGGCTTGGACAAGCTGGGGCCCAGCTGCCGTGGAATCTTGCAGTGTGCGAGATAATCTTGCAGAGCCGAGAGACGAGCATCCCCTTTCTCTTCCTTTTGGAAAAGGAAGGGCCCAGAAGGTACAGAGGCCTGTCTGGGGGCAACAGAGCCGAATGCTAGTGGACCTAGAGCCCAGATTTCCCCATTCCCAGTTGAGCGTTGGCCACCATTCCCAAGTCTCCCAGTGGCTGTGCCTTCTCTTCTCTAACGCTTCTACCAACTTTCAGCTGGATGCAAGTAGCAAAATATAATGACATGAATGTTGCTCTGGACCCTTCTCTCTGCCCTGTGTTCGGGCCCGGCAGATCAAAATTCGGCTATTTCCTATCGAGGTAGACATACTGTTTTTGCCTGGCCAGCATCTGTTTTTCCTTCTCTAACAGCATCTGGATGTTGCATCGTGGACCCACTTTCTACAGTGGCTCCAGGTAGATAGGTGCATTGACTTAGTCTGGCTACCTCATCAGCATGTGGTGAGCTGTCTTAGGACTGTTGGCTGACGCCTGTACATGGTGTAGAATTCGACAAGTACAGGAAGCATGTGAATAGTGCAGAGTCAGTCTTTCTCCCCACGCCTTCCCCCAGCCACCCTTTTCCCTTCCCTGGAGCCCAGCACCCTTCACAGTGTTTTCTGTACCTTTCCAGAGATGTTCTGTATACTGACAAACCTTTATGTGTTGTTTCTCAAATGAATAACGCTCTGCTCAGAGGTCTTTCCATGTTTGTACATTCTTTTAAATGACTGCCTGGTTTTTCATTGTGCAGTTTCATAATTTAACCAGTCCCCTACTGTCTTCAGTCTTCTGCTTTCACAAATAATGTTGAAATGCATATTGTGATACATAAGATTTTCACGTTTACCATCTATGGTAGTATCCAATAGCAGAATTGCTGGATCAAAGGGTATGTGTATTTTTAGTTTGAAGAGGGACAGTCAAATTGCCTTCCGCAGAGTTTGGAGCAGACTTTGTACGTGCGTGTCTGGCTGTGTGGGCATGTGCACGCACGCACGCACGCATATTTATGTATATGGGTATATGTATATATGTGTAGAGTTCATGTGATAGAGGGCTTGTTTTCCCTACTTCCTCACCAGTGCAGTATATTAACAGATATTTTGCAGCCGTGACTGGTGAAGACTGGTGTCTTGCAGTTTTCATTTGCATTTTTCTCCTTCCTGCTTTGCAGATGAGGAGACTGAGTCTCAGAGAGATTAAGTGACTTTGCCAAGGTCACAGAAGTAGTGAGTGACAGAGCTGGGGTTTGTGTTAGCAGAGGCAGTCTGGCTTCAGAGTCTGCTCCCTTAATCACCAGAATCTAAGCAAAAGCTCCATTCTGTTCCTTGCAACTAAAGATTTCTGATAGAAGTAGAGGTTCTCTAGCAAGGAGCGCTCAGATTTCCTTGGCAGGTAAATGTGGGCAGGTTGTTCTCTTTCACCAGGGAGTTGTGTGCCAAGTCAGCTGAATCAGGCCAGGTGATCTGAGCCGTTGCCCTGACATCCAGTGACGTTAATCACGTGGTGGAACTGCATTCCTTACGGGGAGTACGTGGCCCTCTACCCTGCGGAGTCTGCGGGCTCTGTGCTTTAGCTGTTTGTGTCAATGGAAGGCGAAGGAGGGACTCCCTGCTCCTGGAAACGTGGCACGTTGCCTGATTTACTGTGTGAAGTTAGGTTCTCATTGGATTCTATTCAGGACTGAGTTTCTTTTGTGTTGTGATGTGCTGAGCCTCCCTGGCCTCTCCGGCTTGCTTTCATTCTTTCTCCACCTGTCAGTCTTCGGCAGGTCAACTCAACAGTGCCTCTTGTCGGTTCAGGGCCTTTTCCTGCTTGGCTCCTGAAACGTGGGTCAAAGCCTTTAGCCCAGAAGTCTTTGGAGAAGACTGAGGTTATTTGGGGAGTGGCGGGAGTTCTGTTTTCAGGTAAAGGCGAGGACGAAGAGAAGTCTCAGGAGGGGTGGAGAAGTTTCCTCTGACCCCCTCAGTAAAGCATGTTGGTAGACTGGGATTCTCAGGAGCTGGGTGGGGGCCCCTCAACCGCCCTAGACCCCTGCCGGGTCTCATCTCTTGCTGTGTTGTGAAGTCAGCTTCTGTCGCTGGCTGTGTCACCAAGGCATTTCAGTTTGAGCCCCCATCACCTTTGAAGTCCACAAGCTGAGGTATTTTTGGGTTAAGAGGTTGAGCTCTCAAGTGAATCAGGCTAGGGTTCGAGCCCTGGCTCCGTCACTTAGCTGTGTATGCTCCTGGGCGGTCACTCCAGGAATCTCAGTATCCCCATCTGTAAAATGGGGTTAATGGAAGTGCCTCCCTTAGGGGATCATTGTGAGATTTGCCCGAGGTGATACATGCAGCATTTTGCACATTGCCTGGCATATTTTTAGCATTACTGATTTGAATCTACCCTCTGTTCATTCCTCCTGCCATCTGCTAATTCCCTGTCCCCTTACCTCTCACCCGCTGCGTTCCTGTAGCTCTCTGAGACCCCCATCTCAGCTTGCATTATGTTTGCACATAACCTGGACTTGCCATTCATGCCTTTATTCAAAAGTCATCTCGGAGTGGCTCTTTCTGTATCGTTTTACCCTGCTTTATTTTTCCTCAGAGCACTTACTAATGTCTGAATTTATGTCTTATTTACATGTTTCTCTGTTTCCTGTGCTAGAATGTCAGCAGCACCTTGCAGACAGGGACTTTGTCTTGTCCAGCTGCTGCATTCTCAGTGCTCAGAGTCGGAACCCAACACGTATTTGTTGGGCGGGCAGAGACATAAATGCTTTACAGGTACAGGCTTCCTCTGAGGTGCCTCGTTTTATGCCCCCTGGTGCTCTGTACACGGTATTGGTTGATGGCCTGCTATGCCTTCGTCTTGGTTTAATCCGTTTCGCAAACTGCCTTGTTTAAAAATGTTCGGTAATTATCCATTACTGACTGCAGAAACCTTATATTTTCAGCCTTCTCTGGAATATAATTTGTCTGCATTAGAGGCATTCGGCATTAGGATGTATGTAAGAGACCCTTGTGCAACTTTTTAAAGAACATGAGCACCGTGTCCAGGGATTTGGGTTCCAGAGCTATAGCTTTCTTTTCTTTTTTCTTTTTTCTTTTTTCTTTTTTATTATTATTATGTTATGTTAATCACCATACATTACATCATTAGTTTTTGATGTAGTGTTCCGTGATTCATTGTTTGTGCATAACACCCAGTGCTTCACGCAGAATGTGCCCTCTTTAATACCCGTCACCAGGCTAACCCATCCCCCCACCCCCTCCCCTCTAGAACCCTCAGTTTGTTTCTCAGAGTCCAGTCTCTCATGGTTCGTCTCCCCCTCCGATTTCCCCCCCTTCATTCTTCCCCATAGCTATAGCTTTCAATCTTGGCTACACATTTGAATCATCCAGGATTCATTTTGTAAATATATCATGTGAGCTCCACCTCCAGTGATATAGATTTAATTGGTCTAAGCTGTGGCTCCCAGTTGATTCCAAGGTATTGCCAAGTTGCCGTATGTTTGAAAAGCCTCACAGGTGAGTCTGACATGTGCTCAGGATTGAGAACTCCTTTTCAACAGGTATTTGATTTCTTAACCAAATTAGCTTGATTGTGTGGATGAAAATATGAACATATTAGCAAGTCATCAGTAAAGCTGTCTTACTTTAACTGGCACAAATGTACCTGCTATGTTTCCTAAATTCAGTGGAGGACTCAAGAGGGAAATAGCCACATTTGTAATTCGTATATAAGGTGGAAGATGATGTTGATAGAAGATACAAACAGAACTAGGAAAGTTTGGAAGACGGTGGTAGACATCTGGTTGGATGGGATCTCAGAAGGCTTTGTGATTGGCAGGGACTTTTGAGTTGAGTCTTCTAGGACGGGCAGAATTCTGGAAGGTGAAGAGGGGGATGGGAAGAGATGCCTGTGGAGGGAACAGTATGTGTAGTGTAGAGGCAAAGACATGCAGGCTGTATTCAAGGCCCCTACGGTGGGGCTGGCAGTCCCCCAAAGCTAGGCTCCTTCTACAGTTCTCTATCTCAGGATGCGGTACCACCACCCACCTAGCTCTTCATGCCAGAAGTTGAGCAATCATCCTTGAAACTCCCGTCTTCCCATCCCACATAATCCAGTCTGAGAACTTCATCCCTAAAATATCTCCTGAAGTCTGTCCACTTCTGTTCATGTCTGCTTCTAGGAGTCTAGTCCTAAGATACCACCCTCACGTCCCTGGGCTGTTGCAGTAGCTTGCTGTCTGGATTTCTGTATTCTTCACACAGCAGCCCGGGCAGTGTTTTCGCATGCAGATCCAATCGTGCCCCGTCCCTGTGTAAACCCATTCATGGGTTCCAGTTGCTGTTGGGATAAAGACTGCAGTATTTTACCCTCGGCCCACCTCTCCTGCCTTACGTCCTCTCCAGTCTCTTCACTGTCCATATTCCTTGCCATACTGGCATTTTCTCGATGAATCCAGCGCAGTTGCTGCCTTCTTCAAGGACTTTGCACACGTTTCCTCTTCTTCGAATGTCCTCTCCCACCAACGCGTATATAGACATATAGATTATTTCTACTGATTTTTCAGATCTCACCTCAACCTGCCACTTCCTCAGAGAAGCCTCCCTTGCCCTGTCTGACTAGGTCAGGTCCTTATGCTGTATTTCCTTATTACCCTCGTGAAAGCCATGTCCGGCTTACTGGCTGGAGGTGATGAATGTTTATGGCAGATAAAACTTGGGAGCACTTATCTGTCTCATGAAGATCCAGTGGTGCTAGAGACATTAAAATAGCTGAAGTGATTTTGGGTAGTTAACTTATGAATCTCATTAACCATCCCTTGACGGAGAACGGGGAACGGTTGATCACGTTGTAAAATAGAATGTGAATAGCCATGCTGTTTCTTTGTCTAAATGCCTCCCAATCATTGGACAAGCCAATTCCACAGTATGAATTTGAGTACTGTTATCTGCAGTGAGACAGCCCTCATCAGATTTTCCTTGTGGGAGGCAAGTCTAAGCCGTATAACCATCCTATGGAAGCCTTACGATTCAGCCAGCGCCCCGTCTTAACAGGTTGTGAGCAGACGAGTGAATTAGTGAGGATGAGCTGCCGCGGGTGGAGCCCCATTACACCCCCTCTGACGCTGCTTTCCTAATTGCAGTGCCTCCAAACGTCATTCACCTTAGACTTCAAGAAAGGCCAGGGTTCCCAGGGTGGTCATACTTTTCTTTCCCTTGCCAGATAGAGGCAACCCTGGGAACCTTGGTCACCAGCCTCTTCGGGTCAGAAAGGTCAGGAGCCATCGTCCTTGTTACTACCACATGCTTGTCTAGGCTGGGAGTCATGTGACAAATCAGGGACTCTCAAGGGCTTGTATATTTTGGCACGCGGGAGCCCCGCAGAATCTGGACAGTGGTTTCAGAAGGGTCCTTTAGATGCCATTCTCTCTCACTCTTCTTGTGTTGATGCCCAGAATCTCCATCCAGCTCAGAGGGACCAGGAAGTTTTCTGGCCCAGGGTCCCCTTGGCACATGCACAGGAAGCCTCATGCTGACTGAGCTGGAATCTCCTGGTGAGAAGTGATTTGTTGTCCTGATTAGAATGTAAACACTTGCTGCAATTGAGTTTTGTCTCTTATGTGAGTTTTATTATAGCCTTCTATGTTTATAAACACATCTCAGGCATGAGGGAGAAACATGATAACCTCCAAGCCCCCGAGAGCAGATCCATTGGTTTTCTGTATTGGCCTAAGTTCTAAGAATCCCACGGCCCTCTTGCTCTTACCAGCTGGCCTGGGATGGTGCCCCGATTGCCATTTTGTGATTGTTTCATCCCTCTTCTATAGTAGAGTTCATGAAGTCTTTTGACACAGTGCATTTCATATTCTGCTGGCATCAGTAGAGACATGCAAAATCCAGGTAAGGCTTCAGTCCAGTCCGACAAACAGTTACTGAAATTTTATTTATCTATTTTTTTTTAGAAGATTTCATGTGTCAGGGATTGGAGAAAACCAAGAGTTGCTGTACTGGTGGAGCTTAACATGCCTGTAAGGAGATAGGTACACACATATGTAAGGCATGGTGTGGGATATGGAACGAGAGGTAGAAACAAAATGTTGCACGAGTGCCCTAGAGAATGTAGGTCCGACAGAGAAACCTGGAGAAGTCTTCATGGAAGTTGGAGGTGCCTTTTGTTGTTGTTGTTGTTGTTGTTGTTGTTGAGGTGCCTTGAAGAGTGAACTGACTTTCAGAAGTCAGTTTTCCCAGGTGAAGAAGAGGGATGGGGCCCATCTTAGGCAGGACAAACAGTAGGCACAAGGACACGGTTCCAGAGAATACTAGGGCACGTTGGCAGAAATGATATAATACCTTGTAACCACCTGTTTGGGGTGAAATGGAAGAGGGGGGGACAGGCACCTAGGAACCAGAGAACAAGTGGAAAGAGGAGAATGGGGTCAACTCAAGAAGGGCCTTGAATGATAGGCTTAGAAATTTGGCTTATAATCTGGAGCTCGTGGTGTGAGTTGGATTCAAAGACTTTGCGTAGGGAGGTGGGGGCAGTTAGACCCATTTCCAGAATTGTATCCGGTGGCTCAGAGATCGTCGAGAGGAGAGGCTGGGGCCACAAAGACCTGTTACAGATATTCTGAGGAGAAATAATGAGGTGCTGAGCTAGGGCAGTAATGAAGGGAAGAAAAGGGAGAGCTGAATTCTAGAGTTTTGTTTTTAAAGAGGGACATACAACTTCACCATCATTTGGAGGTTGCAGTTGAGAGATGAGGGAGAGTTTGCAGGCAGCTTCACAAGTAAATCTGGTTGTAGTTACTAGTTGGAGGATGATACCATTTACCAAGCTAAGGAACAGAAGAAGAGGAAGTTTGAGGGTGTATTGAGTTTGAGGAGTGAGTAAAGCATCTGAGAAGATCTGGAAATAGTGGTGTGGAGCTGGGTAGAGACGTCAGAGCCAAAGTGTAGATTTGGGAATTGGATTCAGATCTTTGGGAGGCCTTCCTTCTGGGCCAACCACGTGCTGGGCAGTGTTGTTCCCTGTGTGGATTTGTGCGGGAAGCACCTAACACATGGCCGTCATCTACAGAGAGACAATATTCTAAGAAGTCGGAGTGTGTGAGAGAGAATATAGGTTCGAGAGTAAAGAGGATGCAGGGCCGAGGGTGGGATGACCTCGGGGAAGTACAGGAGAGCCAGGGAAACAACCCAAGATGTCCGTCAGAGAGGTTGGAAGAAAACCAGGAGTCGATGGTGGGACTGAGGGAGATTACTAGTGTCAGACCCCGAAGAGAAGTTGGTAGAGTCAAGAATAACCCTCCTGGTGCATTCAGCGTGGAAAGAATCTTGGTTGAATGGTAAGGGCAGAAGGACATGGTGGGAGAAGCTAGGTGAACCCATCTATACATTTCTGTGGTCTGAGCTGAGAGGAAGTTTTCAGAGCAATTTTGTCTGTCAGAGGTGTTTATGGGTCAACCTGAGGTGCTTGAGAAGAAGCATATTTTAGCCAGACGGGAGTATTGCAGTTAGCTTTCTCCTGACTTCCTCCAGAAATCAGCCTGCAGACATTTACTTGCCCGGTAGCTGACTCCAGAAAGGCTGACCTGAAGCTGTAAACATTTTAATTTGCAAAACCATCGTTGTATTAAATCACAAATGGGAGGCAATTTAGCAATGCATCTCCAAAATTGCACTGGGCGCTGGCTGTGGTTTTGCAATTTATGTTGAAAACTAAAATTGAACTCTTGTGGCATAAAAACAGATTGTTGATTTTCTGATTAATTTGGCCTCTAAGGCCAGGGAAACTGTTAATGCTGTATATCAGTTATAAAGTTGTGGTAGTAGTTGTGCAGCAAAATGAAAAATCAATATTGTAAGTACAGGATAGCTCTCTTAAAATCCAAGGTGTGTTTTGTTGCAAATTGCATGGAAGAAGACGACCCCAAAGGGACAACCGTACTTTCATTACTGCACAAGCATGCGTCTGTTGCGGAAAAGCCTAGGAAAATGGTTGGGCATTTTTTTATAGTGTCACTGGGGGTACGGGGAGAAGGAGCAATTCATTGCAGTTTTGAGTAAAACCTCACTTAGAGTTATATATGTCCTCAGGCAACCTCAAGCCATAACCTCCAGAAAGGTTGTGTGGTCAGAAGCCAGGAGACCTGGGTGATACTGTAGCCTTTGCCTATCACCTGCTGGTGTTAGGTCTCTCTCCCCTCCCTCCTGGGTTCTGTGGTTTTGCGTGTTAGCCCTGCAGAGATGCATTGGCACCCTTCCGTGAAAAAGGAGTATCTTCTGTCAGCGTCATTACGAATAAGACACCTGAGGGGTTTGTTTACGTTTTCCATTCCTAGAAGTAGGAATATACTTCTTTTTTTATTGAGCCTGCTGCATATAGAAGAGTGTGGGGTGGGGGATCCCTTTCTTGTTTTTTGCCTTTTGTTTTGGCAAAAGTGAATGATCCCTGCTTGCCATGGCAAAATAACTACCCTCAACAGACTGCTGTGGGCGCATAGAATGTTGAGGGCGCATAGAATGTTGACGGTAGACCCTTCTATAGGTAGGGGGTGTACAGGACCAGGAACGACTGGATGACGGGTTCGTTTTAATTGGCATTGGTACCGTGGTGAAAAGCAGGTATCTCAGAATCCAAGCAATGATTTATTCTGTGATCCTACCTGCCGTTTTCCTAAATCGAGCTGGAATTACTTAAGTTTGATCCCTGATCCAGTTGAAATTTTGCTACCAACGTCTCAGCCTAGTATATTATAAAGTTTTAACTTTACAGGTCAAGTCTCACGTAGGTCCAGAAGAATCAGATCCAGCTTAAAAAAAGTATTGGTGGACAGCAAACAGTACCTCAAGTGGCCCTTTGAAACCACTTCTGTTCTCTGTGACTTATAATTAGTTGAGTGTCAGGGTTTGTGGTGGCTTGCCCTTGATGTATAGGCAGAGGTGGTGATTCATTTCTCTCTTTCACATCTATTTTGCTTCTCCTCATTTCAGCTCACGAAATGAGTTGTGTGGCCTTTTATGATAGAAAGATTATTGTAGCCATTTTTTTAAGTCCCCCTTTTTTGTGATCTCTCTTAGGAGCTGACTCTTTGCAAAAGAAACACGTCTATCTTGTCAGAATGACAGTGATTACCCCACAGTTTGGATCATCTCCAGCAGCTTTGTTCCTTGAAAAACGAACTTGATTTGATGCGTAAAAGTTTGGTGTATTTGATGAGTCAGAGGGCAGGAAAATGTCCTTGTCTCTGATGAGGCTCTTGCAGTCAGGCACATTGAACATCAGGGATAAAATAAACCTTCATCTCCAAAGGGAGGACCCTAGAGCATGAGGACTGCTCCCGCTAGAAATGCTGTAAATCGTGCAAACCGTGTAGGTTTTCTGTTTGGGGCAACATCAAAGCCCAGTGACTTTAGAGATTAAAGTGTGTTTGACAAGCAAAACTTTCCCTGTGCCCCCCTCTTTACGAGATTTGGCCTGTCTCTTCCCTTTGTCTCATCTCCATATGACTTCCTTTCTTCCCAACAAGTGGGAAGCCTTGGCTCCTCAATTCCCGGAGCAGGCTGCCATGGCTTCTTCCCATCAAGCCGGCAGTCCCTCATCCTTCTAGCATCTTCCAGCCCCAGCGCTGAGCAGCACCTTCTCAGGGTCACTTCCCAGGGACCGTCTTACTTGTGGAGGACTTTCAGAGCCTTCTGCTGGCCGTAAGCAGATCCAGCAACAGGAAGATGGTGATTTCCCTCAGCTCAGAAACAGAGTTAATCTTTTACCTTAGGATTTCTATTTCTTTTGAGACCATGTTCTCTGGCTGGCTTGGAAGACATGCTCGGGTTTTGTTTTCTTTTGTTTTTTAACCTGTTTCTAACTGTGTTTGGGATGTCTCTGGGCTTTCCCCTTTGCGGACTGAAAATAAGTGACCATATTTTCATTCAAATATAGAGAATTCCTTTTCAGATAAATTAGATTATCGTTGAATAGAGTAAAAACTCTTACTCAGTAACATCTTTTTTAGAAAGTAAGGTGCAATAAGATTTTGCTTGTTTAAAAAAAAGAAAACTGTTTTAAAGGCACTGTGCTAACGGTGTTCTCCAAAGTCAGACATTCCTGCCTCCCGCCAAGTGCCTGTACGATCTGGCCTTTCACTGCTTCTCAGGGTGGTCAGAGAGCAAGAGGAGGACAGACTTGGGAGGCCAGTGGCTTTAAGGGTAAACCCCACCATGTAAAATCTCGTTACTGGAAACGCGCTTTGTGTTTTTTAGGGTAGGTCTTCCCCAGGGGAAGGATGGCGATGGTGAATGGTTAAGGGACTCACTAAAATATCTTAAATTGTCTCCGTTAAACATGTAGCATCCTTAGAGGTCAGGCAGAGCTGAAACTTGAACAGCTGTACAACAAGCATCTGAGATTGTTTTTAATTGTGTCCCCTTTCTCTAACAGCAGTCATTCTTGTTTATATTGTCAAGAACCTTTCCACCGAGCACAAGCGCACCATACTTGAAGGTCAAATGCTTAACCCTTCCGCATGGTTACAATGAAAATGGACCCTTTTGTTTTCATGAATGTATACCCCAGCCGCCTATACGGGGAGAATGGGGGCCTCACGCGTTCACCGAGCTGAAGTAACTTATTGTCAAAGTGCCACAAAGAGAGCATATTTTTGTTTCCACGCAACAGTTGCTCGGCCTTTCTTTGCCTGTGCTGCACCCAAGCACAAGACAGTATGCCCATTTATCAACAGGCGGAATTTTTGGGTACCATTTTGTTCCTTTGACCTGTGTTACTTTTTACTGACCCGACCAAATTGCTTAAAAATTTTCCCCTTTCTGCTGTCAGTGTTTAAAGCTGCTTAATGTGTCTGAAGTGATCCCCCTCTTTCTTTTTAACACTTTACATTCCTGTTTACCCCAGCACCTGTTACTGTAGTGAACCATGAAATCAGAAATGTTATGCAGCTCCCAGTGGCCGATAATACTTTCTTAAATAGGAATAGAGGATCTCCCGACTCTGGGGTGGGGTACGGAGGTGAGTAGCAGTGAGCGCAATCGCGTATGTGGTCATGGATCCGTGTCCATTTGTTTGTGGGGGCCAGCCACGAAAGTATGTGGGTGTCTTTATCTGTGTGTCAGGCAAGAAATATTTCTTTCTCTGCTCCTTAAGAGTTAACTAAAACTAAAGGGGCCAGTGCCGCAAAACATTAAATATGAGCCTCCAACATGAAGGCTTCTTTGTTACTGAAACAAAAATACCACAGCAGGTGGTTGACTTGGACACAGGAGGTAGGAGGAGGCTCAGTTGTTGCCCATTTTTCTAACCCTTTCAGGATACCCATTGTCTAAACCCTAAAGTTAAAGTGTCCCCTGCTCAGTCTCATGGAGACAGTTCCAGCATGAAAGGCCCGTGCCCATTACCGGTTTTTCTACAACGGTTTAATCTCGGGGTCTGGAATGTATAACCACTAAGCAAGGCAGGAGAGGCAATTATCTCTAGAAGATGAGCCAATAATATCTGCTTATCAAAGCATAAAACTGTTCTGGCTGCAGCAAGTTAGAGTTCATCAGGATTTCTTGCCAACAGCCGCAGTATTGTTGCGGGTCTTAAACTGTATTACTCAAAGCAGAAATGTGGCTTTTGTTGCCCCGGGGCCCCCAGAGCAACTTTGTGGTGACCACACTAATCTGTTTAAAGCCGAGGTTAAACTCTGCACAGCCTGTACCCCCCAAGGTGTTGCACTGGGGGCACGGCTTTTAAAGGGATCCATAATGGAAGCTGGACTACTTGGCTTTCTTAAAACGAATGAAATATAGTTAGAATTTTAGAACTCAGAGCACCCTACGCGTTAGGCGGTAAGGGACAAAGACAGCGCGCGGGCAGATTCCCACTGCTGCTCCCGCTGAAGGGCACCAAGTATCCCATTCATGTGCTGTGTCCCTCCGTGTTCTTGTTGAGCTATCCCGCTTGTTTATTTTAGTCCAAATCACAGTTGGAATAATTTAAGCAAATGAATGCAGTGGTGTGAGATAGTTTTTTTTTATAAATTCCCAAGAAGTGTGGAGCTGAAAAGCTCGTTTCCATACACTCCAGACACAGATTCCGATAAATGTATAGGTGCTCCTTCGATTGTGTTCTTACGCTGATTCCTCACGTGAACATTGGCTATATTCCCAACGAGGAAGAAGCTACACTTCTGCTGAAGCCACACTTTTTTTTTTCAGTTTAAAATTTATGTTTTATTTCTTTTTTTTCCCCCCAATTTTTTTATTGTTATGTTAATCACCATACATTACATCATTAGTTTTTGGTGTACTGTTTCATGATTCATTGTTTGTGCATAACACCCAGTGCTCCACGCAGAACGTGCCCTCTTTAATACCCATCACCACCCTAACCCATCCCCCCACCCCCCTCCCCTCTAGAACCCTCAGTTTGTTTTTCAGAGTCCATCGTCTTTCATGGTTCGTCTCCCCTTCCGATTTCCCCCCCTTCATTCTTCCCCTCCTGCTATCTTCCTCTTCTTTTTTTTTTTCCTTAACATATATTGCATTATTTGTTTCAGAGGTACAGGTCTGTGATTCAACAGTCTTGCACAATTTACAGCGCTCACCATAGCACGTGCCCTCCCCAGTGTCTGTCACCCAGCCACCCCATCCCTCCCACCTCACCCCCACTCCAGCAACCCTCAGTTTGTTTCCTGAGATTAAGAATTCCTCATATCAGTGAGGTCATATGACACATGTCTTTCTCTGATTGACTTACTTCACTTAGCATAACAGCCTCCAGTTCCATCCATGTCGTTGCAAATGGCAAGATCTCACTCCTTTTGATGGCTGCATAATATTCCATTGTGTGTGTGTGTGTGTGTGTGTGTGTGTGTGTGTGTGTGTGTGTGT